>NW_010973369.1:1592917-1605665 GCF_000737465.1 Haliaeetus leucocephalus | reverse complement strand
CACTGCGCCACCGCCGGAGCGCGCCGCGGGGGGGGGCCGCTGGGAGATGTAGTCCGGCTGGGGGTGGCGCGCATGCGCGGAGCATCCCGGCAGGGAGGGGGCGGGGGAGGCCCCGCCATCCCCCGGCGGCCGCCTGGGTCGCCCCCCACGCTGCGTGGGGGAGCTGCTGCGGGACGGGGGGGACTGAACGCCACGGCCACGTCCTCGTCCGCCCTTCCCCTGCCCCGGGCCGCCTCCGTCGATCGCTCCTGGGGGCTGCTGAGGCGGCAGGGCCCTGACAGGAGGGCGCCCAAGTTTATTTCCGTTACAATGCCCCCATGTGCTTTACTGCTACTGTTTTATTTTTACTATTACCAGCTGAGGTGAGCGGTCCAGACACACAGGCAGAACTCAAATCCATGGCGCGGAACCCAAGGAGCTGTTTGAATCAAATGAAAGAAACCACAAACTAGAGACCGGTGACCGCCTGAAGAGCCCAGACCACCAGACAGACCTTCACAACAAAGCTGCTCTGCCCTGGGAGACAGGGAGAAAGCTGCACGCACGCAAACTGCTGAGCAAAGCAAAACTGTAATGCCTCCAAGGGTTACAAAAAAAAAACCCACCCTGAAAGTCAAAGGAGACAGAGCACCTTGGGAAGACAGAGGTGAGCTCTTGACTAAGGTACAGGCAGCAGCTCCAAGGGACTGGAGAGGCGACAATGGTCCCAAAGGCACAATGATCACCAGTGGCCGCCCTACTCCCTCGCTTGCTGATGCCTCTCTAGAGGCTTAGAGATTCTGTCGCCTGCCTGGCAGAGCAGCCCAGCTCCACTCCTAGGCGAGACGGCAAGGAATGCAGCATACAATATGGGTGCCCAAAATCATGACCGCTTTAAACACAGACCTTAGTTTATATTCCATTTTAACTTCCCTTTGTTGTACAAGGAACAATAGAAAGCAATGAAGACACTAGGTATTAACATGATGCTTAGCAACGCTGCCCAACCAGTGCTGTGATGGCATCTGGGTGAGATATTTGGAAGTTTTCCAGCATCACATCTTACAACACCTCTCACCACCATGAATAATGCGTGGGCCTGATGATGATCGCAGTTTTATTTGTAAAAAGCAAGATCTGCTAATGGAAGACTTGCTGTTTAGATAAATTGCTGTTCACAGAAAGCCACCAAGCACTGCATTTGAAGAAATGCAAACATGACAATCTTTTCACTCATACTTCCTCATATACAAAAGGCTGCTCTCAGTCCCCCTTCCTAGTGCTTCCTCTGCATACCCCCCCTTGCTTTTTGGTATGTTTTTTGCCATTTGCCAGCAATTCATGCAAAGGTCTAGCACTTTTTCCTCTATCTTCTCCTTTGTTAGCTCCATTAAAATAGTCTTTCACAAGGTATTTGTCTGACCTTTCATCAGTCCACAGCCTCTCCAAATCCAAACAATCACTTTTGAAATACCTCAGAAAATCTGGCCTGAAGTTTTGGGCTTTGCAGGCTGCTTAGAGTGGAGAAAAAAACCTCACACAATTACAAGTATGGCATCAACAGCAAATGCTAAATTTGGTTTCTGTGCTATCTTTCACCACTCAACCAAAATCCAGTTTCCTTCCAGCCTTTGGCAGATGCCACAAGCATGCACTGTAGGTGGGACCTTTTCAGTGCTGACCTGTCTCATTTGGAAGCCATTCAAAATTGCCACTACCATCTGTGTTTCACACACATCTCATTTTGGGTTCCTGACAAAACTCTACATTCTGTTAACATGACCAGGCGCTCACCATATTGCTTGATTGGAGCTCTCCCTCCAGCTGGAACATGCCAAAATAGACCTGCTATCTCTTCCCACAGATGCTCTTCGTTATGAGGCAGGAGGAGGTAATCCTCCTGGGAGGAGAGGCAGCAAGGAGACCACAAGTTTTAGCTCTGTTTTTTTTTTTTTTCTCAGCTGACTTGTGATAGTAATTTTTAATCCATCAAGTTCTCACTAACAGCAGAACCTCTTACATTGTACATACAGGGAATGGAATCTGATCTCTAGCAGGACAGCCAGCCACTGATGGTTTTATCCCACCATCCCTTAGAGATTCCCAAACATCTATCCTTCATCAGATTGCCTATGAAATAGCAAAACTTGTACATGTGTCAATCAAGTGTGCTCTCTGCCTTCCAGCAGCTAGGGCAAGTCACACAGTTTTCCATTTAAAGAAAAGGCTCACTAATGATCCTAAGAAATCATATCACAGTTCTTTTTGTTAAAAGAAAGTCTTAGTAAGATGGTAGTTGGTCTCAAATACTGGAACAAACCAAAATTAAGGCTGTCTTGTGTTATTCTGACTCATCCATCCCACAGCACTAATCAAGATCCATCTAATTACTCACAGTAGAGCAGTAGCTGTGGACAGATAGATGAGTTCTTTCAGCTCTGTGCTGAGGAAAGATTTTCCCTCCTAAGGCTACCCCTTGTTTCTGCTACTGGAGCCTCTTAGGTGAGGGTACCAAAACGCTGTGGTTAGCAGCAATCTACTGTGTTGTTAACATACGGCCTATCCCGTAAGTCCTTCGTTTTCTTCTGCTTCATGGGTGGGGCAGTGCTGAGAGACAATCAGGACCAAGCACTGAGTGAAGCCATCAGAGGCCTGCATTTTGTTGTTCTACGGTTTAGACAATGAATAGCATGTGAGACATGAACAGCTGGAAAAGAAAAAGATAACCTTATGGTTACAACAAGGAGCCACTAAGAACTCCATCTCTGTCTAACAATGCCTCAGTTTTAGGGTGCTCCACCCTCACTAACCCCCTTGCAACAGCTGCATCAATGCAGTATTTCTAGAACAGCAGCTGTCCCACCTGCTAAAAGGAAAGGAGAGATACAGAACTAGAAGGGCCTGTAGAGGTTACCAATCCTTCCAATGTGTCTGTCTGTCCAAAGTTGCAAGTGTCTCTTCCTGTAGTTCATGCACAACTGCAACAGGATTTCCATCCTGAAGGGTAGGAGTGCAGATTTCATGTAACTTCATAGCACTAGTACAGATCGAGACAAAAA
Organism: Haliaeetus leucocephalus; assembly: GCF_000737465.1. Classification (NCBI taxonomy): domain Eukaryota; kingdom Metazoa; phylum Chordata; class Aves; order Accipitriformes; family Accipitridae; genus Haliaeetus; species Haliaeetus leucocephalus. The sequence goes on along the minus strand of NW_010973369.1, from coordinate 1,602,627 downwards.
CAATAGTTTCTCAAAGCAATCCCACATCACCAAAGACTGGGCGTTGACCCAGTTGTATTTAAGTATTTCACTAGCCACATGGATTTATTTATCCTGTCTCTCTAATCCACTCACGTGACTATAGCTTGTTTGTGCTTGCTCCAGACTCCTCAACTTCCAGCAGGCTTGAAGAAAGCCCATAATTTTTCTGCACCTCACCCCCTTTTTCTTTAAAAAGCTCTTTGTAACACTGCTGATTTGTCTCTTTCTGATCATTGCATATACCTGTCAAAAAGACACTAATAACACATTTGAGGGTTTGGATTTGTCAAGTCAGCTGAACACCAAAAGGTTTCATGCCCTTCACCTGTTCAGAAAAAAGACAGAAATGCAGCCTGGTTTCCATTAGAGGAAGGGCCACAAGGAGCGCTCTCAGTCCCTGCTTCAGGGAGCAGCTTATGAACATCTGTTCAGCTGTCTCCTGCACCAAGGGATAGTTGCATTTTGGTCTGAACCAAGTACCTTTCCACCCTACCCTTATGAATACTACACATACAGCTCAGCTGGTCCACCCTGAGGCCAGCTTCACTGACTGAGGTGGCTAATGTGAAGTTAGGCAAGTGAGGCCCCAAGGAGAAGTTTAAAAGAGGAAGGAAATGGGGAAATTTCATAGGAAAAGCATATTAGATTCAGTAAGAAGCAAGCAAGCTCCACTGCAGGGTAAATCAAACCTTTGCTAGTCCACACTCCACCTCACTTTGCAGATGACATCACCTCGACACTTACTAAACCAGTTTCAGGCAGGTGGTACTGACCCACACTGATTCTACATACAGAGGAACTGAGCAATTTTCTATGTCACAACTGCTCTCCTCCCCCCATGCTATCCCTTCATGCTTAACAGACACGCTAGATCTACAAATCTGAGCCTCCACCTCAAAATCAAAAGGTTTTCTTGACTGGTCATCAATCTCTCAGGCTAACCACATATTCATAAAGAGGCCAAAGATAAAAGGTCGGGCACATTGCAGAGGAGACTTCTAGTCTCAGAAGTGAAGCTGCAGCTAGTAGTCCCTGCTTTTCCCCTTATGACAGGGGACTGCTCAGGCTCATTTTTATAGAACAAAGCAAGCTCTGGACCCTGCACCAGCCTGTAAAACTTCAAAACAAACTCACAATGAAATAAACAAGGCACCTCTAACCTGTAGACTTTTCTTTCTCTTTCTGAACACCTGTTTGCTATTCAGGCAACCAATCCATTTGAGATTAGCAACTTTACAGCATTAACAGCTGATTTCTATATCAGATTGTATGAACCAGCAGTAGCAGAATTTAATGGGAAGCTGTTTCACTTCATAATACAATTCACATTGTGAGGTACAACACTTTCCATTATGAAACTATAAAAATATATTTCCAGAGTCTAAATCAATAATTTAAACTGATAATGAAAATAGAATCAGGTGTTATCTAGGAAGACCTGTCCCAGTACTGCAAGTTTAGAGTTAAAGGATTGACTGGGGCAACTCAGGAGGGAGTGTGAATTCTTCTTATAGTTTCTCTTCTCTCCACCTTTCTCTAAGGAGGCATCTTCAGGGTCTTTTGCACCTTCCCCTTCACCATGGTCAGAAGCTCTTTTTAAAGTGAATTTCTTGTTTTTCTTCAGCGAGTAAAATTCCCGCATCAAGTCTTCCACCTCCCACTGCTCTTCCTTTTGCTTCCTACAGCAGTGCAGCGCAGCAGGGTCTATAGGATGAGCTTCAGTGTTGAAGACGTATCCTCCAGCATTCAAGACGCATTCCCCGTATGGTGTAATCACTACATCAAAGACTGATCCATCATTGTGAATGAAGTTGTCTGGGTCAAACAGCAGGTACAAATATTTTACTGTTTCAGCCAAAAAGAAGGATTCCATGCGATTATCCAGTCTGTGATCTCTCAAGTCTTTGATCTACAAGATAAGAAATACAGTGGGTTACAGCTGTATCAAATTCAGTAAATTATGAACTTAGGGGGCAAAGTAAAACCAGCTTGCAATTCATTTCAGTTAAACAGCACAGTACGGCACCAATTCACTCCGTATTTTAAACAGTTATATGCAAATACGTCAACAAGGTTTCAGCTGTTATGAATTAGTATAGTCTAGTGATAAGGAACAGGAAACTAACAATCAGGAGAAATACACTTCCTATCTAGGTAAGGAGAAGAAGAGTGAGTAAGCATCTCATCATTTCCCCCACTAAAAAATCATAAGGCTTTTACCTACTTCCCAAATCACAAGGCCTAATTCCCAATATTTATAAGGAGGTTTTTGTAAAACAGACCTTAATAGTACATTTGAAATCTTCTATTAAACGATTTTAGAGAAATCACTCACTGTAGTTCTCTTGTGTTTGAACAGATTTTCAAGGCATAGAGGAAAAGCAGCATCACAAAACTGGCAGGCAGAGACCCTGCATAGAAGCCTTCCTGCTGAGCTGGAGCACCTAGTACCTATCAAGACACAGGAGACGGGAGAAGCTTCCGATGCTCACTCTCCCATGTTTCGGGCTCTGGTGCAACAGGCAATGACAGAATTTGTCCCACTGCTCAGGCTGTGAGGGAAGTTACTACCAGAAACATGACCAGCAGTTACCAGATCAGCTTCACAGAGAAATACAAGGGGTTTGTTTGAAGAAAGAAGTCATGTTTCAACCAAAGTGATCCCTTGACTCAATGGCAAAACATCATTCATGAGAACACTTTCTAAAAACTGATATTTTAGCAGCCAAATAGCCAACCTAGTAGTTGATTTAGCACTTACAGTTGCAAATCCACAGTCCACCTTGCTGATTTTCTCTATTGACTCCACTGCGTCCCTTCCCAGTTCTAAGAGCGTGGGATCTCTTGTAGCGCGGTACAGATACATTGCACTCTCAATCAGCTCTGCAAAAAAACCCCAAGCATTTGCAAGCGTAAAGATTACCAAACCACATACACAGGGAAGATGAGATATTCCTTGAACTAATTTAACAATGCTACTTTAAGATGATCAGGTGATCAGCCTAGCTTGCCTTGTATTTCCTCTGGCTCAAAGCACGGATACTTGCTTTTACTAAGGATGTGCTACAAAGAAATTCACTCTAACCAGATTGCATCAGCTCAGGTAAGAGTGAATAATGCTCCCCTCCCACATTCAGGGAGTGGGAGGGGAGCAAGAGAGAAAAGGATTTAAACTCAGTGGTCAAAGGAAGAAAAGAAACATGCCTCTAGAAAGGATTACAAACAAGAAATTCAACCCCCAAAATACAGTTTTTAAACAACACCGTAAGCCTCTGAAACAGGTATCTAAAACACCATGAAAACACGCACTATGGAAATACTCTGTATAGGCAACATATGCACTGTGCTGTGTTTACTTACTAAAGAAACAGGTCTTTTTGGATGCTCTAATACATTTGAAAGTTAATGCTGATGAGTATTTTTGGTAGAGGTGTCCAATGTGGATGTCAGCTGAACACTCAGACCAAAAGGAAATTGATTATTCTCACTTACAAAGTTTTACTGACCTAATAATTGGGTGCAATTTTTTTTTTTTTTTGGTCAGAGTTGTAAAAAAAAAAACAAACAAAAAACCAAAACAAACACAACAGAAAAAAAGATAGACCATTTCATTGCAGTATCACAGACAACATATAATCGCTCTTAGATGTTGAGCTTTACTAGGGCAACTAGAATTAGTTTATTTCAGGAACTCAACAGAACTAGTGGTCTATTCATACTCTCTTTCACTTCCTAAATTTAAAGGACACAGGCAGTCCCCATTAACATTTCACATGACTTCAAATGTCATGTCAGACAGTCTAACACTTAAGCATGTCAAATCCTACATCGTGACCCCAATTCATTAACAGGCCCCCTTTATATAGTAACACTATGGTTTGCTTCCTTTACAAGGTAGCCCTGCCTTTGTGAATGGCAGAAAGCAAGATGTGTAGCTTTGACTATGGAAATCACGGGTAAAATGCATGCAGGAACTAACTCAAAGCAAAACTGGGGAGGAACTTTTGGAGGGCAGGTGTTGCTTACGTTTGATCTTGCTATTCTTAACACCAGAGCAAAAGCAGAACTCCATGCTCCTTTTTATTTTATTTCCGCTTACCAGGTCTGAGTGGATATCCTTCTCTCTTGTCCACCGTATAGCCCTGGGGAATGTTGTAGAACTCAGGCAGCCCACCAAACTGCTTCCAGACAGTGTAATAGTTGAGGAAGGTTCGCATGGCATTCTGTACATCCCCAATTAGGCTCTGAGAAAGAGGAAACAATTAGCAAAGCAACATCTGGGTGAAGAAGAAACAGCACAGGAATTGATGCAATAATACTGCTATAGTCAAAGCAAGATATAGTGACAGAAACGAGTTGTTCAGCAGGTCTGAATGGTGTAAGTAATATTTAGGAATGATGCCTTAAGAATAGGTAGGACTAAAGAGATAGGGGCTACCTTTCTGTTGGCTCACATTCCACACACCTAAATAATATGAAGACCCTTTCATCTTTAGTTAACGGAAGGCTGGGTTTCTTCTGTCAACATTTCTTCTAGTCCATCAGAGCATCCAGCCTATTTCAGCAGGGCTAACAAAGTCCCAGACCAAATGTAAGTACTGATGAGAAAGCAAACCTCTCAATGGGAAAGTATTCACACAAGTAAAGCATCTATGAGATGGTGGAAAAAGAGGTGTGATTCTCTTTTGCCTTACGTTCCCCATCTGGATTACGAGACCACTGTCAGAGGAGCTTGCTACAACAAAACTGCCCTCCCATCATGCTTAATGGGAGACTTTTTTTTATACGCCATAGATAAAGTCAACATCTGCTCTTCTGCAGGGTCAGACTACTGTAGATTTCACCAGAGATCAAAACAAACTTTTAAACCAGCACAATGAGGGTTGTAGCTGTAACTTTAATATTAAAGACCGACACAAGACAGATGAACAAAATCACCACATGCTACAGGTATGACAGCTCTTACCTGTAGGCCTGGCCAGTAGGCCTCCAGGGACTGAAAAACAGGCATGGACACTGTTCCTTTGTACATCTGAACCCAGAGGTACCAGTCATCAAACTTTGTGTAATTTTTGATAGCTTTGTTATATTCTATAAGGAAACATAGATGGGTAGGTTATCCAACAAAAGATCTTTTTTTTTTAAGAATGAGAAAAGCCCCTTCTTTACTTGAGCCACGTCAAATGAATGACTTCTCAGGATGCTCACTTTGGTAACTCTTTGTTATCACAGATTGTTCAAAAGCATTACAACAAATGCTTCAGGAACAGTCTTGAATGTACCCTATTAGATTCTTCAACTTCTTCCACAGTCCCACATGCAGAATTTTTACAGGGGCAGTCAAGGAGGCATTCCTGGGACCCTTCACACAGAAAACAAACTACTCACCTAGAAACATGGACATCAGCTCTTTGTCCTGCAGGAGAATGGCTCCTTTAACAAGGTATTCAAAGTAGGAGTCCACTCCTGCCCCAATGCCAGCATCTTGGGCCACCCACTTAGCAGTTATCACATCAATGTGGTTACCAACCTGGAAGAAGCGAGGAGAGGAGGAAAGAGGAAGTTTAAGTGGAAATAAAGCTAATTGAAGTACAAACTGTAGAAAATATAAGTTAGGAATTTTATGCTTCCAATATAAACGCTGCGCTGGCCAAAACAAAACACCATTATGCTACTGTAAAAATGCACAATTTCAACATGATGTGTCTGGTCCTAATTCACATCCTGCAAAAGAGCAGAGGAGGATGAAGAAGCACAGATACAGAGATGGAGGCCAAGGATGTCAAAGGCATGAGAGCTGCCATGCTAATATTTAAATAGATCCTTCAAACCTGGGACTCTCTAGCCTAGAAAGAGATCCAGATGATGGAGAATATAATACACAAGTGTGACTTGCTTAACAAAGATGAAAAAACCCAGCTATTCAGTTTCTTTCTTGAACAAGGACCAGGGGCATAAACAAAAAAAATAAACAAGATGCCAAAGCAAACAAAAGGAAACACTTCTTTTTACAGCATATGAATAAATCTGTTCCACTTCACATATGCAACACTAAGAGCTCACATAGGTTCAAAAAGCAACTATGGAAACTAACTGAAGAAAGACTGACCAGAAGATAATGAACGCAGAGATAATGCTTCTAGCTCTGGATACTCCCAAAACACCAAAGCTGTAGAGGGCTGGGAGTATCTTGTTGCACTTGCTGTGCTCTTATTCTCTTCCGTAGGCTGTTGCCACACCAGGCATCAGACAGACCTTTTATTTAATCTGTTACAGCTGCTGTTAGAAAAACTGCAATACCCAGAGGAAGGCATTTGTCTCCCAACCACATCTGTTATGGAACAGAACAATGGCATAATGTTGGGTTGCACCACTAAAGCAGAGATGTGCATGCTGCAGGTGTTCAGGAACAATGTCAAACGCACGACTTCAGCCCAGTTATTAGCACTGTGGTTATTTATCTAGTTCTATCTCCTCTCTTGTTTATGCTTTTTTATGCTTAGAATTGCATCCATAAAACTACACAAAAAGCAGCAAATTCAAAGTCCATTCCTCACTCACCAGCCCAATATCTGAGCGATTTTTCCACAGTGCCTTCAAAGCCTTCCTGGCAACATCCTCAAACACTGGATCACCAGTAAGGTGGCTTAAAGTGGCAAATTCCACTATAAATGTACCAATTCCAGCAGTACAGGTAACTGGGGTCTCCCCAGGGTTTACTCCGTGCAGCAAGTTCACTGTTCCATACGGCATCCCAGTTGGGGTCTGAAAAGCTGAAACGTAGTATTTTTGGTTCACATGAGTGTTCACTGTTACGTTTGACAGACTGTCAAGCAAACATGTGCTTCACATTCCACTGCACACAGGCAAGAAGCCGGACTGGAGCAATTGCAGTAACTGCAAAGAATGAAATGAGAAGCAGAGTGTGACTCTGTGAGGGGCAGAGAGCGTACCCCAAGCTACACACAGTCCTGGGAAGGTACTGCAGATCTCTTCCACCTTGCCACGAGCAGCAGACTGCATCCCTACTTTTTTTACAGAACAAGCAGGGTGGTCAAAATGGAACTACATGCACTGGTCAGCAAAGCGCAAACACCCTCAGCTTGTGACTACTCAGTGGCAGCCCAGGGTGCGCAGCACACAAGGGAACAGTGCCATGCTATCAGGGCACACATCCCAGCAGCAGCCCACAAAGGGGTAGATAAGGCTGCATCTTCTTGTCTTTACAAGCTGCTCTTTCACAGCCTTTATTTGTATTAAATATATTTCCCCTCAACAAGCAACAAACAAACTGATGTGTTAAGCACATACAACACTTGGCACGCATACATACAACTGGTATCATGCACTTCACAATGTTTTCGCCACTAGCTAAACATGCTTTCAGCTCAGGGAACACAGGACTGTTTTATGAGTTTACACATCAAGCAGTGCCATTGTCGTCAAACACACCAGTCACGAACCACGGCACAGCGACAGAAACCAGACAAGTTCTCACCCGGCAGGAGTTTGCGAGCTGCTTCCTCCGCCATCCTCAGGAGAGGTCCAGAGCATGGCCAGCCCACTTCTACTTCAACGCCAGCCTTCTTCGATAGCAAGTGAGCGGAGAGGAGACCACCCACCACTAGAAGGTGCACATAAGAATTCCATTAAAGAATGTGGGGAGGAATGAAATCAGATACCAGTGGTACTTATCATGATGCAGAGGCAGTGTTTATAGAGAAGAAAAGTCAGGTGGCTCATCCTTAACAGCCTAATTCAATATGCCACAAAGGAAGAGTGGTTTGTTTCTTCCTGCCTGTTTGCAATGGGTAGCAGATATATTTCTTCCATTATTTCAGAAGCATCACATGCTACTTGCCCTGCTATACCTGCCCTGCCCTGCAGACAGTCAGGGAGCTAACAGTATAATGAACACAAACCTCTGTGAGAGGAATTCTGTTTCATTTCTTCCAGACAGCTTAATATTATGTTTGTGTAAAGTAAGACAGTGTACCTTCTTAAATACCTTGGAGAAAAATGTCTAGGCCAGAGTAAAAAATTTCAGCATGATGGACAGAGGCAGGGAGTTATTAGCCCTTTTCACAGGCTTGTCTACAGTCACATAACAAGCACAAACACAGAGAAATTACACCACTGCAAAAAACTGGCTCAGCAATATTTGACAGGAGAAACAAAAAAAGCGTAAGTAACAGTTTTGTTCCCTGACAGTGTCTCTTAGTTGGATGGCACTGAAGCAGTTAGACATTCAACCGGTTACAAGACTCCAAAGGCCTTTGCAATTTTCAACAAAAAAAAGACAAGTTTCACATCATGATGCTAAAGCAAGAAATTAATAATCTCTATTCCAAAACAGTATATAAAAAAGACTGTATGTTATTAGTACTGTTTCAGTGGAAGAGATGTTTATTCCAAAGCTCAAAACCTGGCACTAGAGTATTGAAACTGCCATGTTGACTTCTGTTTGTGTTGAGGCAGGAAGCAAAAAGGTGATGTGCAAAGACAAAAAGGAAGTGACATTTGTTTGGGATTTTTCTGTTTGTTTATGTGCCCTGTTACACTGCATTACAAATTCACTCTGACCACTCCCTTGCATTACCTCTGTGTACAGTTCAGAGACTCGTACAGGAAGGAAATCCAGCATGAACGCCACGGAAAAACCCACCTCACCTCGAATGTTAGTTTCAAAGACAGATGCATTGACATCAATATCAAAATCCACCCCGTCCTGCAGCACGTTGACGACTCGCTGAAACTCGGAAACGTTTCCCAAGATCTGCAGGGGGAGCAGGACAACAGAGAATAAGGGCTAGAGTTCACGGGGAAACAAAAGCACAATTCAATGTTAGGGGCTAATCCTAGTTCTGTCTTACTATTTTGTGAAATCATAATTACAAATAGTACTAAAGAGGTGACTGACAGTTTCATCTAATTTCAAAATGTTTTCTTCACACACTCGAGGTCTTCATGTCAGAGTTAGAAGGTGTCAGGGTCGGGGAGCTGTGGCCACCTGCCCCCCAGGGCCAGAACAAAGCGATATGCAAAAGCTCCTTGGTCAATCAATAAACTGACTTTCCATCACCACCGCGTAAAAAGCAGCTGTGGAGAAGGAGGCTGAGGCGGCCTTGAGCAGGCTGAAGGCCGGGCTGCAGCGGCGGGCAGGCACAGGGCCGAGCCCCGGGTGGGGCGGGGAGCGGCAGCTCGTACTCACTAGCAGGGTGTCCAGGGCGTCGATCAGCGTGAGGGAGAAGCTGTGCGAGGAGAGAAGCGAGGTGAGGCCTGGCGGAGGCGGGGGGCGGACGAGGGCACCCAGCAGCGGGGCGCCCCGGGCCCGGCCCCGCGGCAGCCGGGGGCGATGCCCCGTCTCGGGGACGGTCCCTACCTGCCCCAGGTGTCCTGCCCGTCGCACGTCAGCGGCCGCAGCTCGTCGTAGGGGAAGGCGCTCTCCAGGTAGTGCTCGTAGGCGTGGTAGAACATGGCGCGCACCCGCTCCCTGAGGCACAAGCACAGCCCCGCTCAGCCCCGGTCCGGCTCGCTCGCTCCCGCCCGGCCCCGCTTCCCGGCCTCGCACTCACCGGTGGGAAGCGACGCCCAGTCCCCGGGCGGCCGCCCCGGTGCCTGCCGGCAGCGCCGGCAGCCGCAGCGCCCACAGGCACAGCAAGGGACCGAGCGAGCGCAGCATGGCCGCG
>NW_010973369.1:1418805-1592907 GCF_000737465.1 Haliaeetus leucocephalus | reverse complement strand
AAAAACCCTGTGCGTGGAGCCATATCGTGCTGTCACCCTCCCGCTCTGGAAGTGGGCTTTGAATCCTGGCATAGTCCCCCTGTGTCAGAGCAGGACTGGCTCCAAGGCAGCCAGGGTTGCAGCAGCCTGGTTTCCTGCAAGAGGAATGAGTCCTCTAGCAGTATCGGTGCTGTGGCTCACATCAGGGAAGATTTCCGAGTCCATACTGCCAGTGTGATTGATTACACTGATTTTAGTACTCTGCTGTTTAACCAGCATGTTAACATCAGAGCAATTGGCAGAGCTCTCTCTACACCTTCATCCTTAGACTTTGATTGATCTGTGGTAAATCCTTCTCTTTCTCCCCCATGCGTGCCCATGGGTGAGGAGGGGTGAGGTGGGACCCTGGCAGGGAGAGCAGAAGTAAGAAGAGAAGTGATAAGCCAGTCCTTTGCCTGGCAAAGGTGCAGCGTGTAGAAAACAAAACTAAACGAGCTTGCTCGCAGGAGAGGAAGGGGCACAAATGACCCAATGCTGTGTCATCTCATGCTGGTGTTTAGCATCAGGGAGGGCTGGCTGTTGTTGATGTTCTTTAATAAAATAAGCCCACTTTACCCCAAGGCTCCTCACCCGGGGCTGTCCCACTAGGTGTCAGTGCACACTCGTGTACCAGCGCAGCTGCCTGCAGCTCTGCTCCTTGGAGGCAACAAAAAGCCACTGAGTAATTTCAACATACTGTTCATTTGCTGTAGCTGTAATTTAGGTTTCTGGGGCTATTTATCATAAAGCTGTCTGCTTTCTTATTCCATGGCTCAAGGCTGCTGGAGTATGTCTCGCTGTGTTCCTGGTAGAATCAAACTATTGGAGCTGATTTCACTAAAAGCTGTCACAGTACATTACTGGAGCACATTTTATTACAGTTCATTTTCCAGACTTAAATTTAACAGTGTTCTAGACCACTGTCATTTACCATATACAGTAATTTCGCTATCAAAGTCAGTTATTGAGTTCTAAAAGTTGACTGAAGTGTTTTTGAAACAGATACAGTATTGTGAGTTGAAAGAAAAATGGGACAAGACAGAGGCAGAGCCATATGGTGTCTCTCCACTGGCATCAGAAGGGGAGCCGGGAAGGTGGGAGCGCATTGCCACCATGGCCATGGAGGAGGCAGACTCCATGAAGGCAACGTTATGGGCACTAATTACACTAATTGAAGTGTGGTAACCACTCCCTGCACCCCACTAAGCATTTGTACAATATTTTAATGGAAAAAAATATAGCTACCTATAACAGAGTTGAGCTGTCCATTGCAAAAGAGCTTTCTGTCTCTCGACCTGCAATGGCTGTGAATAGCAAAGACCAAAACAAGGAGTGAGCAGAGGATGGTGTAAATGGGACTGAATCGCTGTTCCAGGGACTGATGGGCAAGAAAGCAGTGGCTGGGAGAGCCAGCTGGATGAAAACTGAGCTGGTTGTGAAAAAGCCGCTTTTGGTGCAGCGCCCATCACCCTCCTTACCGTTTCTGAGAGCATTTTAGGCAGCTGAGCACCCCGGCGTGGATTTGGGAGGCAGATGGGGCTGTCTCCTCCCAAGCATTTGCTGCTCTGTCTCCTGTCATAGCCATAGGTTTATTGCAAGACCCACTGAAGCTAGGTGACATTGTTGTTGCCACCACACACCCCACCACAGAGGGGCTGAGAAAACTGGCTGTCGAGAGCTGAGTGGGAGCAGGTCCCATTGCTAGAGGGAAGAGTGTTATGCCATGGCTCAGGGTGTCAGCCAGCCAGCCCCTGTGCATAGGATAAACAGTGGCTTCCAGGTGGTGGTGTGGCAATCGCCTGCGTGTTTATTAATAAACACAAATACAGCTGGTGGGGCAGAAATTATTTGGGGGAAAGGGTGGTTTTCAGTGTGGCTGTGGCATATACTAGAGGAATATTAATGTGGTGTGCACATAATATCATACAAGTTACATAGGCTTTGATGAAATAAATCAAAGAAGATGCGGGGAGTGGTGCTCCCAAATGGACAGAGCATGTTACTAAAATATTTAGGCTGCATCAGAGTTAAGTGCTTTTTCAGATGCCTCACTCCAGCTTGTCAGGCTTTCTGTCTTTATGAAAAGGCCACTGGCAAAATAATATGAATTTTCATTTGGATGTGGGAGAGGCTGTAATTATAGGGCCGTTTAACACTTTGGTTTATGACATCTTTAGGCTGAGGACTTGTTTACTACTTGCTATTACCATAAGTGGTGCTGTTGCCCTACTGGCAATTTTGATGCCCATTAAGATGGAAACTCTATGTAAATCAGGATCACCCATTAATATTTATAATTTATGGTGGAATGTAGGAGTTTGTCTGTTATGAGAAGAACCGTATACAGGAGTTTTATGAGCACTGAAAACTGTTGCTAAGGTGGTTCTCTCGAAATAATTTTCCTTTGCAGCCGAACATCAATTCTTAATTTTAGTAGCACACATAGCAGGATGGAAACGATGATTGATTTTTCTCCAAGTGCTGTGGGCTGCTTCAGTCAAGATTTCACTATAAAAGACTAGGCATTTCCAATTGCTTTTTATAAGTTCAGAATTGATTTTATTTGTTTAGCACCTGACTAACATAACAAAAGAGAAAAGAAATACAGCCAAATATAAGACACAGAAAGCAGATGGGCTACCTGGTTTCTGGCCTTCCCTTTGGTGCCGTGATTTTAAGCCATGCTGCAATTTAAAAAAGGAAGAGCTGGACTCGCGGCTGCCTAGCTGTGACTGGTGAGGTGTCCCAGTGCTGCACAGCCCTGCTCCCCCAGGCAGGGAGTATGAACAGAGTAGGTCCCACTGTGGTGGCACTCAGCAAGCAGAAACAACAGCAGAAGATGAGAAAGGGAGAGCTGATGCAGCATCACTCTACTGTGCAGCTTCCCCGGCTTCAACTGGTTCTCTTTAAACCTCTTCTTGATTTTTCTTTCACTAACTAATTTAACTAACGTGGTTGCAGAAAGTGTACCTAGGCAGCAACCAGAGAATGAATGCAGTGAGGGCTCCCATTCCAAACAGGTCTTTTCCAAACAGGGTCATGCAGAAGCTGTTTGTACTGTGTTCACAAAGAATTGTGGCTCTATATAGAGTTTGAATATTTTATGCAAGTCTGGCTTGCTGTTGGGATTTTGACAAGTAAGAAAGCAAAAATAAAACTGAGTTAGCATCAATATGTGTTGTTTTTTAGTATGGGGATTTATGGCACCCATGTTACATGACATCGATAAAGTCCAAAGCTGCCACACTTGTATGAATGAGGTTTTGTTTTCTTTATCTGAGCTAGGATTTTCCCATATAGATTGTGGCTTTGATATTTTTTTATCAGGAGGATTTAGAGGTGTTCAGATGATTGGTGTCTGTAGAATACAGATAGGCAAATGGGGGACAGGCAGCATTTCCCTTCTACATGAATTCATTGTGTCCCCAACAGCCAAGGAGCAGGTACACAGCCTTTAGGTGCAGGCAGAGGAGAGGTGTGGGTCTGTCTGCTGTCAGCCCCTTACGCCATAAGAGTCAGGGGTGTCTGCAGAGGGACTGCCTTCTGCATTTTTTACTTTTCTTGGTGTGCTTGCAAAGATAGGAAAAGAAATGGGACAAGAAGTGTTATTCAGCCTTACACGTGGTGGGAAGTTTGCTTATCAGCTCCAGCGCAGCCAGGATTTTGACTTCAAATTTCAAAAAACTTGTACATCTGGGAGAATCCCCCACCTTTCAGGTTTGCATGGCAAACGTGGTAAGAAGGGCTGAGTTTACAGCGGGAGAGAAGCAAAGAGAAAACCCTCCTGTGGCTCTCTGGAAAAACAGAGAGATGGCAGAGACATTTTATTCCCTAGTTTATGACCACATAAAACAAATTCACTGAAACTTGTCACTGAACAAGGATCTCCTGCTGTTAGGTAAAGGTCGGAACAGAGGTGAGTTTGTTTCTCAAAGCAGGAGACAAGGACTGTGTGCAGGAGCTTGTAACTCTGCCCTGGTATCTGCTGCCAAAGGGGGTGTGGGACCAGAGGGAGGTGGGTTTGGAGCTATTGTGGGGATTTCCCTTGTATTTGGGAAAAGGGAATTTTGTCCAAAGGTTTTGAGGGGGGACAGGGGAGGAAGGTGGACACTGCCAGCAGCCATGCTGGGACAGTCCGGGCTCAGGCTGGGGCTTGCCCAGGAGCCTGAGTGGCAGAGAATGCAGCCTGCTCCTGGCTGACGCCTTTCTGCAGTGCAGCAGGAATGGCCCAGAGATGCACCAGAACAGATCTGGAGCAGTCACTTCTCTCCAGCATCCATCTTTTTGCCTTTTTATTTTTGCTTTCAACCTAAAACTACTTTATTGCCACTACACAAAGTACATCATGTATTTGACATATATTAAGGTGGTCAGGTGACAACCCTGATGGCTGCCTTCTGTCCCTAGACTTAATTTTTGACAGGGGTAAATAGTAAGCTCCTCCCTGGCAGCGTTGTTTCAATCTGCTTGGAGTAATAATCTGGCAAACCCTGAAAGACATTGTTGTTTGTGAAAATGACTTTGATATTTGATAATTCCCAGTTTTGTGACACAGAAATTACCATGAAAACAGCACAATCAATCTCCGTAAATGGTCATCAACAGAAGAGACCACCCTGCGCTTGGGAAGGGAATGGTTTGCAGTGGGAAGACAGAGCAGAGGGAAGCCCCATCCCTGCTGGGACCTGTAGGGTTTGGTCACTGGTTTCAGTGACATGTCCCATGGGGATGCCTGCTCAGCAGGGCTGGCTCACAGGAGCTCTACACAGGAGCCAGAGCCACCCGAAGAACACCAGTGCCCGGTCCTGGCAGGATTTGCATGAGACCCATGTGCTGGCCACACATTACTCCTCCCTGCAAGAGGGGTGTTGATCTGGGCACCTAAATATTGCCCAAATGCAGCTCAGGCTCTGTTACCTCTTCCGTCTTTCAGGGATCCCATCAATTGACTGGGAGAGAAATCCCAGCTGGGTTTTCTGGAATAAATACCTGCTTATTTTTGTCCATGCTGGTGGCACTCCGTGCCTTCAAAACTGATGTCCCCCTTTCTGCACTCACACACTGAATAGAGTAACCTCCTCCTTGTGAGGTCCTGGCCTCCTTTCCTGGGGATCTACTTAATGGTATTTGCAGTGACTTATCGAGGTTTGATGAGGATTCAAGCAGCAAGCTGATTTCATTAAAAGCTCTCTCCTCCCTGCTAGGTAGAGGCCTCTGAAGAAGAAGTGAGTTCATTAGCAAAGCTGGAAGGAAATCTTTGCATGCTGACAGGCTGGACCGGACCCTCCTGGAGAGCAGGTGAGATGTGCATTGCAGAAATCCCCTCTAGCACGAGAGCAGAGCCTGCAAAGCAGTGAGGCATGAGGACCGTACCCATCAACACGTTGGCCCTTTTGCAGGGCTGGCCCATGCCTTGGAAGCTGAACACAGGGGATGTGAAAACAAAACACAAAGGTCCCCGAATTAATCTCAGCTTCATTATTCCAGTGGGAGTCTGCAGGAGACATGGAGGGTTTGATGGCCATGATATAGAATACTGCTCTTGATGGGGGCTGTCATCTGTGTGCATAGATGTCTGCATCTGTGTGCATTTAGCTGTCATCATGGGGGGTTTTGGCCTGATCTTTTGTAGGCTGAGCTGGTGGCCTCGTCACCATGCTGCAGCCCCACTCTGCAGGTGAGGAGATGTGGGCTCCTGACCCCATCCTTCTTGACGCTCGTTCCCACAGCGCCATTTTCCCCTTCTGCAGTGTGGAAGGAGATGGAAGGGACCACATCCCACTCACCAGGCTCCCACTGTGACTGTGATGGCCAGATGGTTATGGGTCTTGCAGCAGGACACCCACCTTGACTCCCAGTGGCTGTATGCAGCAGATTGGGATCTCCCTTGGTGCACTCTTGGCTGCAGCACAATGTTGTGGTAGCAGATCAGCTTCCTGCCAAGCTTCAGCCACCACCCTCCATCCAAGGATGCACCCATCAAGCCATGCCCACTCCATTGCTCCTGCCCCAGACAGGAAAGGGAGAGGGACACATACAGGGTGGGTTTCCTTAGAGCTTCTGGCCCTGCCCACATTGCATCTCTTGGCTTTTCTATGCAACCCGAAAGTCTCAGGAACTGCAATGTGTTTATAAGCAAGCTGAGATTCTAGGAGACCCACAGATTCAAGGAATGGGTCTTTAAGGAGGAAAGAAATCCAGTGTCCAAAACTTGCTCAAAGGTCTCCAGTGAGAGAGGGCTGTGGCTACTTGCTCTCCCAGGCTTGGTGTGGGGCAGCACTGTGCTGTGTCAGCTGGAGGGTGCTCCCATACCTACCCAGTGACTACAGGAGAGCCCCAGGGGGGTGGTGGTGAACTGTGGGTGGGAGCGAGCTGGCAGGGGGTAACATCCCCCATCCCAGCACCCTGTGGCATCTGGGCGCAGCTTCCACATCCACAGGCTATCACCTGAAGGACTCCCCTGAGGCCTCAGCTTATGCAGCTCCCACAGGACCACAGGGACATTTTGACGTCCCCTTTGCTACCTGGCAAAGCCATAGACAAGGACAGCTTTTGATGGGGAGAACAAGCCCAGAACCGCACACTTCTGTGGCAGCCTGGACAGAGGTACCAGTGAGAAAGCAAAGTGCTGGCGAAGATATTTGTGTTGAAACCTCTCTGGCAAACATTTGGTGGTTTGTAGAGAACTGAAAGAATGAAAACTTTGCTTTTAAAGCAAAACTTTCAGTTTTCAGTTGTTAGTTTGGGATTATTGATAAAAATCAAGCATGTTTTCACTGGCAGTGACTTTTCAGAGTAGGGTTTGGTGGCTAACCACCTGCTCCCTCCGTGGTCAACCAGAACTGTTTTGAAGGCAGTTTTGCACCCCTGAGTCCCCAGTCTGTGTCCCCAGAGAGCTCCTGCCCCTCTGGACAGTGCTGTGAGACACAGCCCTGCCACCGTGACAGCATCACAGGCACTCATCTCTGTCTGGCACAGGAAGGGATGCTATGCCCTTTTGTCTGCTGCTGCTCTGGACCTCTTCAGTGATGGGGCTGTCCAGCCAGGTCCTCAGTAACCCACCCCTCCGGGTTCCCAAAGCTTCATGTCTTCTTTCCATCCTCAGCTTCTCATCTGTTCTGCTGGTCCTTTCCATCAAGAAAGGGCATGGAGCTTCTCACTGCAGTCCCTATAGCAGCACTCGAGAAAACACTCTGCTGTCCAAACTGGGCTTAGACAGCTGCCCTGTTGCTCCCTGTGTCACCCTGAGGTCAGCCCTACCAGATAGCTTCTGGGGTCCTGGGACCATGGGAGCTGCTGGGAGGGCTAGGGCTTTTGCTGGGCCCTTGTGATGCTCTGGTCTCCTTTTCTCTCCGGGAAAAGCCTGTTCTGCTGCTGGCTCTGGGCTGACGAATGACCACAGCGCTGCAGAAAAGTCAGGCAGCTGACAAAGCTACCAACATGGAAATTATTTTTAAAGTAAGCTGTGTGCCTTTTTTGTTAATTATTGAGTGGTCAAATAGCATCTCTGTCACGAGAGAGCTGTTTTCATGGCAGTTCTGCTGCTGCCATCTGAATCCTCAAATGTCAGTGGGCTGGAGGGCTCCTTCCTCTCTTATTTGAAGATGATATTTATTTCTCCTCTGTTAATGTTTTTTAGAGCCTTGAAGACAAGTGCTGGCTCTGCTTTCATGTCAGACAAAATGCATGTATGGAGGCATTCTTCACTGCTCAAGCTGTGAAGTTCCTTTGAGACAGTGAGGTGACACAGTGGCAATGGACTCTGAAAGGACAGGCTTCCAGATGAGAAGATGACAGGCTGGCAGTGCAAAACTCCTTGCAATGACCTTCCAGCTCCAGCAAAACAGAAGCAGGTTCCTGTTGATGCCAGGACGGCAGGAGATCTCCTGAGCTCCAGAGGTGGATGCCCACTCTGGGAGTGATTGAGCAGAGGACAAAACCACCACCTGCCTCTGAGCTTCTTGTCCTTGGTGAACCCAACCATTTTGTTTACTGGCTTACAAAGAAGAAACTATCAGTGATACAAAGGGACACCCCAGCCACTCATCCATTGTGGCATGGTTATCTGTAGCTGAGAGTGGGTAAAGGATGCCACAGCTGGTGGGTGCACAGGATCTCCCCTTGGACCCTTCCCACAGCATTTTGAGGGTGCAATGCATTTATAACTGGATGGTTGTTGCCTTCATGAGTCCCCATTTCAGCCTGTGTCACATCTGCTCTTCAGTGTCAAACATATTAGTGCTATGGCTTGTGCATCTCAAGTTTTCAGTTGTGATTTCTCAAAAATTGGACGAGTACCAACAAGCAAATAACGACAACAAGGTACCACCCTACCACAAAAACACACTGCAATTTTGGGACCAGGTTTGATAGGATTCTGCCAACGGGTCTGAGCTGAATTTTGCTCATTGTGAGACCTAGTTGTTGGGGCTCATTTCCTGTCTTTTCCCCTTTCTTGTTTTTTTGTGGTGTAACAAAACTCTGTGAAGCTTAACATTAGAAATGGGTTAGGACTTTACTGAGCCATGCTTGGATGTTTTGAGGGCATTTTGGAGAACATCTTCTTGTATCATTCACTCAAAAAATGTAGTGAACCAAATAAAACGTAGTTAAAATTCAGATGACTAAGCTTATCTACGTTTTAATCTAACAAGTCTTTGTGGGTAATACCTTATACCAACACATACTTTCTGAATTTGTATACATGTATACAGGTGAAAGAGCTGTTTTCATAGCTGGAAGAGGAAAATATGACCTTTCTGAAATTCTGAAACTTCCCTCTGCACTCTGAAAATAGAAAAAAATCCAATGAAAAACACTCTGAGAGATTTCTTTTGCAGATTAGGGAGGGGTCTTTTAACATACAGTCAAGGGAAGCTCAAACTGTCTTCTACAAGAATTCTCACTAGTCCCTACAGCAGATGATAAATGATCCCTGTGTTAAGTTTGAGGACTCAGCAGGACTCTGCAATTAGGATATGGGCTGCAAAACCATGAGGTTTTAAAACTTGTGAGCTCTGCCTGTTTGCCTCTTTGTTTCAGAGACTTAAAGGGTCAAAGAACTTTTCAAACTTCCTCTTGCTACCCTTGTGTTAGAAAAGCATTTTTCTTACTGACAGCTGAGATTTTTAACTGAACTCCATGGCTTCAGGCTGAGATTTTAGGAAATGAGGCAAATCTCCTGGGACCTGCTGGTGCTTGGCCAAGCAGTGGAAATTCAGGGTACATCACATCTTAATCCAGGCACGGCCATGTGCGGCGCCTGGGTCTTCTCAAGATTTTGGACAAGTTTGGTTGAGATCGGGCTGACACCTGACCATCGTTGACATGAGCGCTTGTGCTGCCTGTGCTGCCTGTGCTGCCCGCATGCCAGTCGGGACTTGCTGGGGTGGATGTGGAGCAGCATTGCAGGCAGGGAGCACCAGTTGAGCGGTGCAGCAGCCTGGCCTGGGGTCTTGCTATGTCCCCTGGGCCTGGCCACCCAATGGGGGCTAGAGCTGTGACTTTTGGGAGGCTGCTGGTGTCACCTGAACCACCCTGCTTGCCCCAGGAGCGCCCTGTGGCTCTCTAGCCGTGCTGCCGACAGAACCACTGCAGGTGCCGTGGAGGTGAACCGGCCAGCTCATCTCATAACTGCTGTCATTGCAGTGCGGCATTGGGAAATGAAGCGTCGCAGCGATAGAGATCAGAGGTGCTTGTGCCCTGTGCTGCATGCCGTGAGAGGTGGGTGAGGAGCGGTTACTCTGCTCTGCAGCACCGGTTGTGATTACAAACACGTTCCCACTATGGGCTGCGGTGGAAACGTGGCTTTCTGACATTTCTCATGAGAAGTGAGACTTGCCCCTTCCAGCCCTCAGCATGGCCGATAGCCAGGCCGGCTCTTGCCTTCGCACCCGTGCTGTCTCCTGCCTCCTTCCAGACCCACCTGGGAGCAGATACTCCTTGTATGGTCCTTCCCCACATTGCCTGGGAGACTTGCTGTCGTCCAGCCCACACTACCTTGAGGGTCTCCCAGTCTCTCCACTCATTGCTCTCCATTTGAATAACTAGAGAGAGTAAATGGTCATTTACAGGAGCAGCCAGCTCAAACTTGGTCATCAGTCTCCTTACTAGAGAACCCCTAAGCATTGGTGATTTTGTTTCATCTCTGATTTTAACCAACTGTTCTTTCCAGACCAGAGAAACCTTTTTCAACCCAAATTTCACAAAACCTAGCACATTGCAGGGAAAAATTCCAGTTTTGACAATCTGCACTTTCCAAAGTAATGTTGCCAAATACTCCAAAATAGAGTAATTAGGAAATTTTTATTTGGCTCCACCTGGCCTGCTCTTACTAAAATGGAAAGCCCTGATTTTGCATGTTTCCCCCATTAAGACCGTGGCTGTTGTCAGGCTCCTCCAACCTCAGTTTGCTGCTGTGGCCAGCTGTGCCACCGACCGTCTCTGGATGATGGCGTTGCAGGAGCTGATGCCATGACCCACTGCAGAGCTGAGCTTTGTTTTTAACTGTACAATCAACCACACTTGTTTTCCTGCCTGAATGGGACATATGAACAGGTGGAATTAGCTAGTGAGGTACATAAAATCAGTGGAGCTGTGGAAAACATTACCATCAAAAGAGGAGAGGAGGAGTTAGGGAAGAAGAAAGGGATGGTTTCTTTGCAGTGAGGACCTTTTCATTCACATGGACTTGAACTGAAATGTGTCCATAAACTCTTCATGGCTGCAGAAACCTGCCCTTGGGGCTCATTTCCAAGCTTTTCTACGGCCTGGGAGAGCTCTGCCTCTGTGAGGACAGGGGTGTTTTGGGACCATTGACCTATTAGCACCTGGAGGGACACCTGGAAGGGCCAGCAGGAACCCCTCACTGCTTTCATGAGCAGAAGGTGAGTTGGGTTGTTTGAGCATGCCCAAGCATCTGCTCTGCTCTGCCACCCATGTGGACACAGGGACTGGGGCAGGAGGCTCTGTGGCCCATGGTAGGCAGAGGGGAGGGCAAGGGTCCCCTTGGCCACAGACACTGCCAGCCCATGAACAAGCCTTGTGCCTGTACTGTGCCCCTCGGTAGACACGGGGTGTGACACAATGGCTGCCGAAGGGCCGAGATGTTCATTCTGCCACGTTGGTACCAACAGGTAGGATTTCCGGTGGGTTTCCACGGGTTTCCACTGGTAACCACAACCACATTACTCTGCTGTCATTGAGAGAGGTGTTGGATATGTAGAAGAAAGGTTTTGGAGCACTTTCCTCAGCCTTGCAATGCTGGGGAGAGCTCCCTGTCTTCCACCTGCATTTTTTAGCAGCCTCCCCTTCCCCACCTCAGGGGCAGGGAGAGATGTGCAGCCAGTGTAGGACGTGGGGACACTGAACTTGCATGTCTCCTGGCCAAGACTGTCTGGGATGCTGGTGCAGGCCCTGTGAAAGGGCCTTTCTCCATAAGAAGGTCCATGCAGTGCCTCTGCCTAAGTGATTTGGGGACTGCTGACCAGCCCAGCCAGGGCCCAGGTGGGAAACTCCCGTTGCTCACTAAGGAGAAGTGGCAGATGGTGACTTTTTCTCAAAAGCCCCATGAGGACTTTTCCCCTTCCAGTCTTTGTCTTGAGTCTTGCCGGACGTGTGTCCAGCAACCAGCACAGCAAGACCTTTTACTGCACTGCCACGGCCTGACACTGGGACATGCAGTCATACATCAGAGCCAGCAAATAAGAAATAAAAAATGGGTTTTAAAAAAGGCTGAGGAAACAAAGCTTCCAGATCTTGTATAACCCCTCTTGTCTGGGCTGGCAGCAGCATATGCGCTTTGGATCCTTTGACCACCATTTTTAAAGCATAGGAGAAAAAGATGAGTTACAAAATCATAATGAACTAGTGGCCCTTTCTTTGGGAAGGCTTAGCAAGGCTTCAGAGCCTGGGAAGGGATGGCCAATTTGCTGTGGGGATGTTTTGTTTTTCCTATGCACATGTGCCCCAATTTGGCTGTATCACAAGCCTTTGGAGAAATCTCCTTTAGCATACATTCAGTAGGGGGTCAGTAATAGTTTTGCATCTCCCATCTACACTGGCCAAGGCTGGAAGGTGGGTTCGCCTGGGTGCTCCATGGCCCTTTTCCCGAGTACTGAGCAGGAGTGCTGGGCTGCAGCAAGGAAGAGGGCACGGGAAGGGGTCTAAGACAAAGATCCCAAAGCTTGTGAGGAGCTGTGGTTGGGGTGGGAGCAGTGCTGGTGTGGTTTGGTGAGACCTATACCTTTCTTGGCAGAGGTCTGTGAAGTTTCCAGCCCTGCTAATAAATCACATGGGTGTGATTATAATGACAAAGGAAATAATTACTTCATCGCATTTTCTTCTTAAGAAACTCATCTCATCGCACCCCAGTGCCTGTGAGCAGAGTAGTAAGGAGTTCGCATGTCCAGAGCATGGGAGCGAATTCAGACTGGCAGAGCACAGGTCGTCTGCGCCAGTTGTGAGTGCAAGAGAGCTACAGCAGCCAGGGCTCAAGTCCTGCAGGCTGAACAAGGTCATTCAGAAGTCACCATAGGGCAAAAAACTGTGAGCCAAATCCTGCCTGGTGCTAAGGCAGCTCTTTGTTATGTGCCTAATCCCAGATCACTCTCAAGTCAGCCAGCTGCCTGTGAAGACCTGCCGAGCACCCAGAGTCAGCAGGTTTTAGCCATGAACACCATTACTACGTCCTTAGTGGGACAGCAATTTCAGAGAGCTGATCTAAGCCTGGCCACTGTATAAGCAATGGGTTTATTAAGTATATGTCTATCTCAGCCCACCATTAGAAGTTAAAATCTTTCCTTACTGATGGGGAAAAAAACACAGCTTTGAAAAAAAATGTATCCTGGTGATGGGCTTTGTTTTGCATTTCTTTGTGACAAAAGTGATTAAACTGTTAAATCACGGCTGCTTTTCTTATAAAAAAGACAAAGCATCTTTAGATCCCTACATCATTTCAAGAGTTGCAGAAAGCTCTAGGTAAATGGGAGTGATTTGATCTATCTTGGTTTTATCTCTGTATCTCCTACACCCACAGGCTCCCGAGCAGGGTGTATTTGCTGTCTCATGGCCTAATAGCTTCCTGTGTTACTCATAACTTAAACACTGAGAGAGAGATAAGGGATGGGGTTTGGTTTGTTTCCTTCAAGAAGAAATGAACATTAATAAATATCTCATTACCAGAAAGTGTCATAGTGAAAGTACAGAGCTTTCTCCTGTTCCACAGTTGGCTCTTTAATTTTCACCATGGTTAAAGAGCAACATGAAAACCCTGAAAAATGATCCCAGTCATACTCAGCTGAGTTTTCAATAACTGGTGGATCAGATGGGGCTGAGCAGCTATCACAGGAGATGATCAGATAGGGGCAGCAAACTGCTGCGGTCTTTGCTCGGCACAAATTATTCCCTGGTAATGTCCACTGAAAGGGTGAAAAATTGCCATCACAGCACCCATGATCTCCGGTATTTCAGAAAGCTTCTGAGCCCTTGGGCCACAGGGTTGGTCGCAAGAAGCCCTGGTCCTGCTGTGAGCCACTTCCCACGACACCTCCTGTCCTGACAGTTGCTGCAGCTCATCTTGCTCCAGAGAGAGCTCCTGCTGAGGGTCTCCTCTATCAACCTTGTTTCAAGGAGAGTTGGGTGTTGATACCCCAAAAGCATGGGCTGGCCATGGAGGTGGCCAAAGGATCTGCTGCGCTGGAAGGCACCTGTGGCAGCTGTCAGTCTGGTCTCTAATCTTCTGGCCATCAGGATTTATTCATGGTTGTTTCCCAGGTGGGAGTGAAGATGCCTCTGCTGCAAAGGATGGCTGAAAACAGCACCAAGAAGTGCTGCTGAGAAATGAAGCTGGGGGAGGGAGAAAGAGAGGGGACCACCAAGCCTGGGGTGAGAGGGAGCAGTGCAGAGGGTGCGAGAGAAACAGTGAGTCAGGACTGTCCCTAGGCAGGGGATATGCAAGACCCCCAGCAAGGAAACTGTCTGCTGGCCTGGCTTCAGCCACACTTGGGATGTGAGTCGCTCTGCATCTATTCCCTGAAGTGGAGAGTGGGAGTCATTGCCAAAACACCCCACAGAGCCTCAAAAGATGACATAAGCCAAAGAGGCAACACAGGCTGTCCTGAATAAATCCCAACACATCCACTGCTGATTGGAAAAAGCCAGTGACAGAGAGATGCCAGAGAGCATGGGCATCTGTGCTCAGTTCCCTATTGGGGAAGGGCAATATTAAATCCAACAAGCAGCTCCATGCTGGGCACTGGTGGTGGGGGTGATTTGATGCCTGTGTTTGGATGGCAAATGCTTTTGGGCAAACTATGTTCTCCAGCACCGTGAGAACAGAACTGAATAAGCAGTGTGCTGCTCATGTTTGGAAGGTCTAGATATGGGAGTCAAGAGATCTCGGGGGAACACCAGCTTCCTTTTAAGATATATATAACACAGCCGGGAGTGGGGAGTGGAGAGAAAAGCTTGAAAAATGGGCGAGTGAACAGTAAAGGATCAGAAAGCAGAGAAAGGTCCACCTCCTAAAACTGCTAGAAAGGAAAGATCTCATGACTTTTAGGCCAATCTCCTGACATATGACTCCAGATTTTAGAACATGTGGGGTTGGCAATACTGTGGATTATTTGTTACAAATGATTTACAAGGCCCTTCAGAGGGAAATAAATTTCACAGGACAGTGCCTCCAGGGAAAATAATATGTATTTGGATGGGTGATTCATCATTCTGCATTAAGCCCATAAGCTCAGCTGACATCGAAGTATACCTGATAATCTCTTATCTAAATAATTTCCCCTTGAAATCCTCCATCTGTGCAGCTTTGTGCTGTTGATGTAAGGATAAACAGTTGGGCCAGAACTTCTGCTGGGTAAACTGGTCTTGTAATGCCATGGTCAAGATGGAGAGCTGCTGAGTCCTCCCCAGAAGACCCCACACCATGTTAGGTTATGTGGAAAGCACCTGTGGTGCTAGATAGCCCCAGAGAGGTGGTGGAGAGTAGGGGTAGAGACCTGCCCTGCATTTTTTGGAAATCTGCGTCCCTTTAAGCTTCTGAGGATGACCCACCTGGTCCTGTGTTGGCTCATGATCAGTACCAGATGAAGGCTAAGAGCTTTCTGCAGAGCTTTCATCTAGCTTGACCAACAGGGAGTTTTCCCCACACTTCAGACATAGTACTTGTCTTCATCCTGAGACATTTCACCAGATTTCTCCAAATCTTTTCTTTGCTACTATCAGTCTGGGTCATCTTCGTTAGCCATTGTGGGATGAGGCCCAAATTCTGGGCTTCCAAGTCATCTTCCACTGGTGATGCTGAAAACACCAAACAAACCCCAGCCCCCAGTAGTATCTCCCCAACTCCTTTTTTTGCCTTCCTCTCAGCATCCTCCTTCCTCCCAGCATCCTCTTTTTTCTGCTGTTGCAGACACAGGGGTTTCTCCATCACAGGGCTCCAAGGGCTCTTTTTTTGTGGGGGATGTTGGCCATGTGTAGGTCATCATTATTGCATGCTGTGTGTTGGGGCAGGACAGCTTCAGCTGTGATGGAAGTAGAGTGTGGAAGGAAGTAGAGCGTGGAAGGGCTGTCATGGGTCTGGACATGGGCCCTTTGGGGGTCCTACAGCACCCTCCCATCACATGTTTTTACAGCCATGCTGCAAACCAGAGACGCTCGTGGGGAAATGTGAAAGATGCATCTTTTCCTCCGGCCAACCTGCCACTGTGGTCTGCGCATGGCCGGCTGGGACCTGATTTGGCAGGGTGACGTGATGCTTGTGCTACCAAATTCAAGAAATTAGTCACTAATTATAGCAGCCGCCCACAGTGTCCCCAGTAATGTAATATCTGAGAAGGTCATGAACCCTGTGAATCACCTATGAATCCACATGTAACTCCGGTAAAATAACAGGAAATATAGGCATAATGAGATGTCACCCCATCGCTGATTATGCCGATAGTATGTACCATGCTTGTTCTTTTGCCGTGGAAGCAGGTTTGGATGGGACCCAGAAGGGTAAATGCTCTGCAGCTGCCTCTCTCTTGAATTCAGGCTGCAGGTTTTCCTCCTCACCTGGCTTGCAGGGTTAGCCAGAGCCCCACACCAGCAGCCTCACAGCTCACAGCCTGCTGGGCCTCTGCTAGCCCTGAGTTGTGGAGATGATGTCTGCAGAAAACTTCCATCCAGCCCCAATTATACCCCCCATAGTCACAGTCAGCCTGGAGAGGTGGAGGCATGCGGCCGGGCTCTGCATCCTGGCAAATGCACAGAGCCCCATCCCTCCGGCTCACCATGTGGGGTAGGCAGGGGCCCATCCACCCTGGACAAGGTCCAGAATGGAGACGTGGGGAGCAGCTTCTCACAGTGCCAGCGGCCGGGTGCTGCTGTCACAGTTTCTGTGCCGGCGTAGTGTACGGCTGCCGGTAAGCAGTGTAAGTAGAACCTCTCAGATGTGGTTTTGTTTTTCGCCCATCTCCTCCACAGGGGAAAGCTGTGAGCAGAGCTTGCCACCAGTAGTTTTGATGTGTCAGGAGAAAGGGGCTTGCATCCCAGGGTGCACATCCCAAGCGTCTGCGTGCCATGGTAGGCAGCAGGGACGGGTCTTCCTCTTCCACCCAGCAGCTGTCCCACAGGTGGTGGGCACAAAAGCTGTCTCTGGCCCCATTTTGGGCAGGCTCCTCTGCCCATCAGCAACCGTGATGTTCCCTCTGTGCTACCTCGTGAGCCCCACCGCCTGCACCTGTGAAGCTGCTTTGGTCCCCGGCTCCTCTCCCTGCTGGGAGGCCCTTGCCCTTTCCCAGCTTCTCCCCACCTCCTCTTCACCATCCTCCTGGCAGACTACAAGCTGCTGCCCCCTCACTTTTCCCTCTCTGACTTTTCAAACCCCATCTCGATTCCCCCCCCTCACTCAACCTGCATGGCTGCATGAGCATTTCTCTGTTAGCAAGAAATTCAGTAAACCCAGGGCGTTTTGGAAGGGCTGAAGGGATCTGTGAATTTGCTATGAATATAGCAACGTGTTTTGGCTAAAGGGAACAGGAGAACATTTTGAAAATGTCAAAATATTTTGTTTAGGCATTTTTTAAACAAAATGTTTCACTTGGTAGTTGACAAAAAAGAAAAAAGAAAAAAATCAGTTCAAAATCTCCAAAGCAAACCCTTCCCACTTTTGTTTTGAGATGGCACCTGCCTGTGAGAATTCAAACTACAAAGGCACAAAAGCCGTTTTCAACACTAAACAATGTCCAGGCACCCATGGAATTTTCTTCAGTGGAAGTCAAAACATTTTAAAGGGAGTCAAAACATTTTCTGATTTATTTTTTGCCCTGTTTCCCTTGGGGGAAAAAAAAATCTGTCCTTGCTGGGCCTGGATCAAGGACTCCTGTTCATTTTTATGTTGGCTGCTAAGTAGAAATATTTATGACAACACATGTGGCTTGCTAGGGAGCTCAAATCTACTTCTCGCATTAGAGAGGGAATTAATGCTGGGGTCGGGTCTTCCATGGTGACCCTCTCTCTCTCTGCCACTCTACTTTGGCTTCTCCACCCACAGGACAAAGGGGCAAGAGAAAATCTCTTTTCTCCATGTCTAAGTTTGCTCCAGCCCATGCTCTGCCCTGGAGATCCTGTAGCTTTTTCTCGAGTAGGCTGCAATTTCTTTGTGTTTTTCAGAGCCTTTCTTATTTCCTAATGTATCTGGCTGGCTGGCCCTTGTCCTTCTGTCCTCTAATCTCTACTGGCTCTCCTTGAACACCACCAGTGGCAGAGCAGCCTGGGGCCATGGTCCGTCTCCCCCCGCCCAGCACTGGCTGCATTGAACCCCATCTGAAAAGCCTTCGTACGACACACATCCCAATTTTTGCCTGGTTTTCTAGGGCAACGATGTGCTGCAGTCGTGCCAGCTGCCTGTTTGTCTTTCTGCCATCTGTCTGTCAGTCCCCCACAGAGCTTTTAGAGCTGATGACTAGTTTCAAGTAAACTTGCCCAAAGGCTTGAAAGTGGGAATTTCCTATGAACACAGTGACAACCGGGAGTGGGGCTGGGGGCACCAAGTGGAAATGGGAGATTTCATAGTGTTTTGCCTCCTGGTGGCACCTCCAAGGCTTGGGTAGCTCTTCTGGTCCTGCTCACCATGAGCTGTCAGATGAAATAAATGTACAGATGAAACAAAACTCTTCAAAGACAAACATTTTTGGTTAAAGAAACTGTCCAGGTTCAGTACAAAGAAACTGCAGAGAAGAGCCCTAGGTAAGCAAGCCAGGCTGGTGGGTTTGTGCTGTTTTCACACCAGAAAGGTCAGGGCTGTGTTTCTGTCCATGATAACATTTTGCTATTTCATCGCACGCTGGAAGGATGGGGCTCTGCCAGCTGCAGGCTGTCCCTGGCCAAACCCCCCAGCCCTGAGGGTGGGTGGGTGCACGGCTGTGGTGGCTCAGCTTTCTTTTGGAGTGACAACCCAGCCTTTCCAGCAAAACCCGCAGCCGTCCTTGCTCAGCACCCTTCCCAGGTGGTTGGAAAGAGACCTCTGTGTTGAGGTAAGTAACGTCTGAGTTTTGCCGGGGCATATTTTCACTGTCAGAATTACAAACATTTTGATCAACATTTAATAGTCACCAGATTTTAGAGATCCACAGATTTTTATCTGCTGTCTCTTGTGGTGTTTAGAGGTTTTGCAGCAGTTTTGCAGATCACTGTCTGATGTACTACAGCTTGCCCTTGGACCACAGTGATGTGAGTGTAGTTCTGAGTGTGAACTCCTAGGCAGACAGCTCCATCTTTCCTATCTATTTCCTCTATATACATGGTCCTTTGAATCCTTGAATTGTCAGGGTTGTCCAGCAAGTCTTCATGATATCCAGTGTTTCTCTTATAGCTGCAATTCCTGAAGCTGCACTTGTACCAAAAATTCATATACAGTTGGAAAAAATATTCCAGTAGAGCTCGGTGAATATTTTTGCACAAAACTCTCAGGTGGTAAAATTTTCAGTTCATCAGAAGTACAGTTGTTTTGTGAACAAGAACAGTTCGCTAAAGCATCAGAGCTGACATGCACAACAAAGATTCAATTGTTATTCTGCATCACCTTTGTGCCCTGGTGTTTGCAGAGAAAAGCGCAAAGTGATGTGGATATAGTGTTCTGGAAACCAGAAAACAACCAGAGGAAACCCAAAGGATCCGTAAGTGTGAGAAATGTTAATGTATATAACTCTAAGCAGCAATTAGAGGTAGACCATATGAAGTTTGCCATCATCTTTGATTATAAGGATAATTAATTAGCACAGCGATATCCAAACAGACTGAGGTGCTGTGGTTTGAAAGAAATCTTTTAATTTCTTAGGCCTGACGTGTATCCTCATCCTTAGTTTGGAGGGACACCAAGGATAAGCTGAATGTCACCGAGATCTTCCCTGTCACAGGGGAAGCTTTTGGAGTAAGGGAATGATGTCTGATGGCTGGGAGAGAGGGACTCACTGGGCCAGGGCCAGGGCTTGTCTGCCTGCTCAACATGAACCACATTTATTCCTGCTGGTCATGTCCAGCACCTTGAACCCTCCCCACAGGCTGGTCCCAACCATGGTGAGCTTTCCTCAAGAGGAACTGGGCCAACTCTTCAAGCTCAGCCCCAACTTTAACCTCGCCATCCCCAAGAAGCTCCTTCACACTCTTAACCCTGCACCCGTAGAACACTGGGATTTGGGGATTTTTCACTCTCTGTCACTTTTTGCATTGGGCTAAAACAGATGAAAGGGCAAAGCCCTAAGAAAACACCATCTCAGCACAGCGAGGAGGAGGAGGTGGCCAGGACACTTGTCGGTGTGTGCACAATAACAGGAAGAAAAGTGCAAGCACAGCCCTTGCACCGGGGTGGAGGACCGGATACACTGATGAGAGTAGAGCCTCCTTTGGTTTTGAAATTGCCTGAAGAGTGCTACTTTCTTCATGCCAAAGGTAAAGGGAGAAAATGTACAGAGGAAATTTGGCCCACAGATGTCTTCAATTCATGTTCCAGCTCACAAAGTCCACAGTCACGGGAAATAAGTCATTGTGCCCAAAGCCTCCACCTTTGCTGTCATGCAAAGCTGATGTTGAGGGTCAGGTGGGTTTTCCCATGGGAGAACAGCCTAACAGATAACAGAGAGGGCCTCAGCATCTCTGCACAAATTGAGCAAAAAAAGCTTAATGACAAGAAAAAAATGTGTGGAAGAGGTTTTGAGATACAGGGTCAGTTCTGGGTTTAGTACTCAGTGTGAGTCCAAGGAGGATGGGCTCGGAGGTCTTACCATGACCATGACTCTCTGTGGTTTTGAACAGTAATACACAGCTCAGCAATGGGAGTTCAAGGGTCTTTGCCAATTTAGTCCCATGGAAAAAATATTAGGAGATTCATACCAGTGTCTGGAGATGTTTAACAGGAGGGAAAAAGAAAGAAGTAAAATCAAGTGTTTGGAAAGGAAAATTTGGCATATCTAACCAGAATGTCCCCACGTTGCTGTGATGGGAGGAGGCTCTGAACATTCCCCCCATCAGGACAGGACATTTCTTCTCTGAGGAGAAGCAGGTCTGCTGGGCATCCACCATGGGCAGGACCTGCTTTTGGAAAAAGTCAGGGAGAAGTGTGGGAATGGAAGATGGGAGAGCACCAGCTTCTGCTCCGGGATGCTGGGCAGCTGCTCCTGCTGCCAGGGCAGCTATTGCTTGATGGTAGGAGGACATCATCCCCAAAGCAAGCCAGGAGCTCCTGGGTCTTCCTCTGGGGAATCCTGGTGGCCTGTTCCCCATGTCTGGCTCTCAACATGCTCCTTTAACAGCTGTGAAAAGCAAGGGGTTATGGGGAGTAGCAGTTCCCCCCCAGTGTTTGCCACCTTTCCTCCTGTTGGCCAGATATGAGCCAGCTTGGTGCTTGGGTCACATCAGGAGCCTTCTTCCTTGGGCTCATCTTTCTACATCCTTTTACAGCTCCATTCAGCAGCACCTGCTGCATGACACCACCATGGTCACAGGCTTCCCTGCAGTCCTGGAGTTCAGCTCCCAGCAATAGCACATCTGTGGCAGCCCCCATCCTGCAGCCCTCTGGTGCAGGTTTTTCTCTTTTCCTTTCTTTTCCTTTCTCTTCTCTTCTCTTCTCTTCTCTTCTCTTCTCTTCTCTTCTCTTCTCTTCTCTTCTCTTCTCTTCTCTTCTCTTTTCTCTCTGTCATCCTGAAGTCAGTAAATGCTTCCTTATCCCACTGCTATTTGTGCCTATAGCTTAGCAGATAAGATGGCATGTTTGATTAGGCTGCTAAAGCTGCAGGGATTCCCTGGTTCATGAGTGGCTTATTTTCTCTCTGCGGGTAGCTGCCCTACATAAAGCTGCCTATGGATCACATGTCATAAATGCACTTGTGCCTGGAGCGGCCTGGCAGAGGAGGGAGATGTACAGACCAGCAGGGTTTTTGGGACTGCCTGTTGCTGTTTCCCCACTCTCTCCAGAGGTAATGAGGCTGATGTTTCTGCCCTGCTGTCCGGCAGAGCTGCCCCTTCCATCCTACAGCCCTGGCAGCTCC
Source organism: Haliaeetus leucocephalus (assembly GCF_000737465.1). Lineage (NCBI taxonomy): Eukaryota > Metazoa > Chordata > Aves > Accipitriformes > Accipitridae > Haliaeetus > Haliaeetus leucocephalus. The sequence continues at coordinate 1,571,353 of NW_010973369.1, read as the reverse complement.
GTGTGGGCTCAGCTAGGAGACCTGTCCTAGCTGGAGGCTTCCCAGTGCAGAGTCAACTGGGTCTGGTCAGATGAGTGCTGAAGCTGGCAGCTGCCTAGTGAGAAGGCAGGGGGTGGCAAAAAGCATATTTGCAAATGTGGTACATTTATTATTCACCAGCAATTAGCACCAGGAAAGGGAGAGGAGTAGAGGATCTGATCTGCTTGGAAGGGGGGCGATCCTTTGGGGTCTGAGTGGGAGGGAAGGAACTAATGAAGGAGCACAGCAGGGCTTGTGCTCTGCCTCCTCGCAGAGCAGAGGGCAGTGCTGGGGGGGTCTGCCTTTGGCCTAGCTCTCCAGGAGGTCCTGCGTCCTGGCTCTGGTGGTGAAATACCCTAAAAGATCACCTCCATTAAAAAATACAACTAACATCAGTGCTGGATGCATGGGCAGAGAGAAGTCTTTGGAGGTTAGACTAGAGGAGCTTCAGCAGTCCCTTCCAACCCAAATTATCCTCTCAGTTTATGAGATAGGGCTCAGTCAGCCATTGGGCAATCAGACTCCCCAGGACTTTCTCTCAAGAATTTCTTCCCTGTGAGCCTCGCTGGCAGCTTTGCCCACTCACCCTCCTGCCTGAACACAGCAAGAGGCTTTGCAGGCAGGCAGAGCTCTGGCTGTGCTTCCCTTTGAAGCTGCCAGTGAACCAAGCAAAACCACTCATGTTGGAAAGTCTCCTTATTTCAGGAGAAATAAGCCCAAGCCTTTGATTTTCACTCGGAGCCCTAGCTCATTTGCTCCTCAGGCTCGGCAGAGCTCTCCCTTTTGGGATCCGCCAGGTTGCAGTACTGCTCCCATCACAGTCGGATACCTCTGATGGAGCAAATGTTCCCAGCTGTCATCTGTGCCAAAACCAACTTTTCTCTGCCCTGAATTTTCAGAGAAAAGCTGTTTTTTCAGCTTGAAATCTCAAGCCAAAATTGTTTACAGTTTTGACAGTTTTCTTCCCAGATTTCAGCCAGAAGTTGGCCCGTTTGTACCCAGTAGGAGCAATCAGTCAACATATAGGGGCCATGGCTTCCCCAGAGCATCACCACGCCCCAGAGCTCAGATGGCTTTTAATTACACTGCTCCACTTCACTTCACAGAGAGCTGTTTTGTTTCCACCAGAAAGGAGCAACTAGGAAACTCATGGAGTTCAAGTGGTGAGAGAGAAATAGCATGCAAGGGATGCACTGGGGTTAAGTATGACATACATAGAATAGCAGGTCATATATATGTGTGTGTATATATAAGTACATGAACAGACATATATGTGTGGGGGGTGTGTGTATATATATATCTATATATACATAGACATTACCTATATTATTTGTACTGTCACCCATTCCTGTAACAGCTCCAGAGTTAATATCAGAAAGGATTTATCTGTGCACCACTAGAGGCCAGTGTGCACCTTGAATAAAGAGGCCAATGCACTAATTAGTAACCGCTTATTGGGAGGACAATGTTTCTTGGAGGATGAGGTCTTGTCACACAGAGGATGCTGGCCAGGTCAGGGGAGGTGGCTGCCCACCGCTGGCAGCCCGATGGGATGGGTAAACCCTTCCAGCTATGAGCCTTGTGTAATCCTGGCAACTTCTTGCAAAATCCTGCTGCACTGTGATGGCTTGAGCATGGTCCTGTCCGGGACCTGCTGCGTGTCCAGGGTGTAATGCAGCTGTAGCGTCCTCTTCTCCAACCCTGTGCAGAGAGGTAGTCACATCCACTGGCAGCCAGCCATGTCCTCGCCGCTTCTGGGGGACCGCTCGGACACGGTGGTGGCAGAGCAGGTCCCACAGCTTCCCCTCCCCAGGCCACTGCTGCCCGGACGCCAGGCTGGTGCAGTAGCAGAGCTCCAGGTTGCAGATGGCCAAATAACTGCCTGCCTGCTTCTCTGGCTGAGCTGCAAACAGCGGGTTTTGGATGGCCCTGAGAAGTAAAATCAATTTCTGAGAAAAAATGGAAAACCATTGCAACGCTTCGTTTAACTAAAGATGGAGTGTTTCATGTTGTTTTGCAGAAGTTTTGACCGCAACGTCGGCAGTAACGGCAGCAAATTGAGACGCCTTTCTCCATACGAGATCATTTCGACACGATAACAGCAGAACCTTTGTTTAGTGAATGTCAAAATGAAACATGCAGTCTTTTAAAATCTGTTCTGAAATGGGTACATTTTAACTTGAATTATTTGCCAGGCCCAGATCCGTCGGGGGTACCTCTTTAGCAACGGGGAGATGAGGGAAGAGATGTGGGTCAAGCCAGGGAGGGGGGCACTGGGGTGGGAAGCAGGGCTGGAAGAGCAGTGAGGAGGGAATGCTTTGCTGTGTGATCTCCTCAATAACGCAGCTGTATTTTGGGAAGTCATCATTTACTGTTGATGTTTTTTAAAACCTTGTTTATTGCTTGGCTGCTTTTATCTTTGGGAGACGGAGAATGAGACCAGAGTGTTGCTCCTGTGTGTAACAGCTCCTCTCCTGTAGCCAGTCTGGGGGAAGCAGTGAGGTTCAGGAGTATGACTTCATGTCCTGTTAGAGCCCAAACCCAAATTCTCAGTCCTAAGTCCCCCCCTTTTTTTTTTTCTGTGGAGCACAAATAAAGACAAGAAACAAAAGCAAGGTGATATTTTTCCCAGAATCCTTCCAAAACCTTTTCTTTCTGCCTCTTAGGTATGTACTTGCACTCCAGTTCACAACCTGGAGGAGATGAGATTTACCTCAACATGTCGTGAAACAGGTTAAGGTCCCAGGAGAGACACCTCAGGTTGAGACTGAGGGTCCATCCCAGTGGTCACAAGCAGACACCAAAAGAACAAGAATGGGGCAAGTGTACATGATATCCCATATTGACCTTCCATCTGTTTTCAGATCAGGGAATTCTCCTGCTTGCTTAAAAATTAGCATTTTCACTTGCCTCATGCTCCAGAGCAGCTACTGGCAGAGAAGACCAGGGATTTGATATAGCCCAGTGCCAGGCCACCTTGGTCAGGATTGCACCGAGTGATCTGGGGTCAGAGAAACTGCCAAAAAGCAGAAGAAAGCCCACTTAGGAGGGCTGTCTCCTTGGAGTCCCCAGAAGGGAGACTTCCCCTCGCTGTGTCCCTGGAGCACTCACAGCCATTACTAGAGACGTGGCAGGCTCTGAGCTGGCTGAAACTTTGAGCTCTGTTGAAGTCTGATTTTGGTTGGAATAGGACAACCCTCATGCCAGGCTGGGGGTCGCTGCTGCCTGCAGCTTTGTCGGTCAGAGACCTCGTGGGAGCAGACCCTTTGTTTAACCCAGGACACTTCAGCTGGGAAATGTCAGGCTGAATGAACTGCCTTTTCCTGAGGGACTTCGCTCCCCATGGCTCCGCTCCAGCACGGCAAGAGGAGGATCGAGGAGGGAGGAAAGCTGCTGCCCTTTGCTCTGGGCAGCTCACAGTGTGCGGCATGGCCATCCTGGCATCCCCACGGCCGGGGTGCAGCATCCTTCCATCGCTTTCTGGAGCTGGGTGCAGAGCTGCCCTGCCGGGATGGCTGCATCTCTCAAGGAAGCTTTGCTGGGCGCCACGCAGGGCTCCTTGTGCTGACCAGCACAGCTTTGGTGGAGATCCACTGGGTCCCAGGGAGATCTGCAAATCTGCCACTCTAGCGTACACCATCAGAGGGCATCACTCTGGCAGCCTCAGCTGGCACAGTCTGTTGGACTGGCCTTGCCACCCTGCTCTTCTGGCACAGAAAGCGCTGTTGTCTGTATCTGGCAGTAGGGTGGAAGCCCAAGGAGCATGTGAAGGATGCTTGTCCCACCTTACTCAACATCCATCCTCTTTCAGGCCCTGCCACAGTGATGCTTCTGTGAGCAAGGAGCTCCTGATCGTCGCTGTATAACATGGATGGAGCACACAGCTGCATTATCACTGGAGAACCAGCATGGCAATTGCCTCTTCTTCCTCCTCCAGAGACCTGCCAGGGAAAGATGCCCCATGGCACCATGTGGGATTTGTGGACCACCATGCTCCCAGTGATCCCTCCAGCCTGGGAGCACTGGAGCCTGGGGCCAGCACAGAAGCCCAATGGAGGTGTAACCCCATATTGCTTTTTACAGAAAATCCACATGAGCAAAAGCCTCACAGGGAGGAGTCAGGGAGCAGCAGGGAGCAGCCCTGAAAAGAAACAACATTATAAGACCCACCTCACTTCTCCACTGAATACCAAAGCACAGCTTTGTTGCTGAGAATGGTCTGATGGAGGGTGCTGGGGGCTGCGCCCCAGAGGCACGTGTGTCCCAGCTGGATTTCATGGGCAGTGCTGCTCCAGTCGCCTACCCACATCCAGGGCAGTGCCAGCACTGCAGGCAGCACTTGGGCCCAGTTGGGTGTCTCAAAGGAGTGCAGCCACACAGGGGTTAACCAGGATCCTCTTTCCGTGCACAGCTCTCCTGCCAGCCTGCTGAAATCCACTAACAGAATTAGCACTGGAAATTTGTGCACTGTACTGTGTAAAAAAAAAAAAAAAAGGCATGAAATATATTTAATCTCTCATTTCAGAATTGCATTTGACATCTAAGTTAAATAAAATGTTCCTGAGGTCATTAAAAATCAGAAATAGTACAAGATTTGGGTTTACCATAGTTTCAGAATGAATCAGGTTTCTGAACTTGTTTTAATCTCTGTATAATTGCTTTTCTGTATACGGTAACCTTTAGAAAATGAGTTTAATAATTAGTCATCTCAGACTAGTTAAAGACAACATCCTGCCCTCAGTTCAGTTTTATTTTCAACAAAAAACCAATGCCAAAGTAAATTCTTCACTATAGCTGGAAACATAGATTCAGGCTGCATGTTCGGCAGGTGAAACAGCTTGTGTTAAGCCCCTAAGAATGAAAGTTCAGCAATGCTCATCTTGATGGCTTTTCACTCTCCCTCCACAAGAAGAACTGGAAGAGACGTGGAAAACATCAAGAAGCAGTGCCAGCCATGACTGGTCCCTCGGCTTTGCCCTCCCTGGGCATAGAGCACCAGACCAGTGCAAGGAGAGGGTTTTACTGGATGGTGAAATAAGGGATATCATGTGTGGACCCCCTCTTTTCCCAGGATGGCAGGTCTGGGCAGAGTCCAGGGACAGTTTTCAACTCCTTGGGCCCTTGCCTGGTACCTGCATTGCCAGCCTGTAGATCACCACAGCTGGGGCATGCTCATGTTCCTGGTCCTGCTCATGCCATCATCTCCCCAACTCCCTGAGCACCTTGCTCATCTATATTAAAATCTCACCTGCTTTCTCTCTCCACATCACATTTCATGCCGTCATGCCAGGCTGGATCTCTCCTGTGTTTATCAGTTTCCCAGTGCCCATACGTTATCCTCCCTGGTGGGTCCATATCCTCCAGGTCAGCAGCTCGGCCCCTTCCCACTCCTGCAGCATAGAGTCCCTGCAGAGTTTGGTACCTGCTCCCTGGCTCCTCACAGGGTGTGAGAGACCATCCCACACCTCCAGGACTGTGGTGAAGAAAGAGGCAAAGCCCAGCCTGTGCTGACAGCGTGTGCTGTGCATGGGTGCTGCAGGGACGGGGCACCCCGTGTCCCCAGCTGCTGTGACCCACAGGGCCACCCTTGCCCTCGGGAGACAGAGTTGCATCCCAACACTGCCATCAGCTATCCAGCTCCTCTTCCCTCTTGAATTCTGGCAGTCTGGCACAAATCTGAACCACAGGTTTCCTTCACTGTTGCAGAAGGCAGTGGAGGAAGAATGTCCTCCTCCAGGCTCCGTTTCTTCATCACACTGGAAAAAGCACTGCAAATACATTCCTCCACATCGTCTTGTGCCTTATTTAGTTTAAATTTCTAAAGGGTTGGACCTGCCACTATTTCCCTGGAGGGATTATTCCAGTATCTGATAGATCTCACTCTGGGAAATGCTTCCTGCTACTCACCTTACATTTTCCGTTTCTTAATTTTGTCTCATTATTCTCAGCTCTAACCCCTTGGCTGGTAGCCATCCCTTTCCTCCCTGCTGACAGAGCCTCTGGTTGGATTTGCAGGAGTCTTGGCATTTACCAACCAGGTCATTCCCACCAAAGCCAATGGTTTCCATGGTGCACAGGCTAATGACAAGTGCTCCTGGCTTGGAGACCTTCTTGATCATCCTGTCCCCTTGGAGGGACTGTGCTGCCGTCTTGTTCACCTGGTGTCTCCAGAAATTGGTCAACCCCACCCTGGGGACTGCAGGCTACTGATCCAGTTCCCAGCCCTGGAGCACCCATTGGAGTCAGTGAAAAAGCTCACATCAGGGGTGGGATGAAGCTGTAATCCCACAACTGTGCTAATCTTTGGATCAGGAGCACTCAGTGCTTAAATGTCTCTCGCAGGTGGCTGAGAGTGTGTTTTGCTAAAGCAAACTGCAATTACATTTAGTATCTTCAATTTAGCCTGACATGTTGCCTCTAGAAAGAAGAGGTGTCTTGTATAAAGGGCTCTGCAGCACAGACAGTATCTTTGACCCTCCTCTCTCTCCTCTTGCAGCCCCCCCCCAAGCCCTTTCCCAGGCTGCATGGCCAGGTGAGCAGAGATGATGGCAGCAGGAAGGAGCTGCTAATGCACAGCTATTTCTGTCACAGCAAAGAGCATTGTACAGCACTGACTGAGGAAATGAAACCAGAGCCTGTGTGAAGACCAGAGCAAACCCAGGAGAAAAGGCCAGTAGGAACCAGCTACTTCACTACAGAAACCAGAGGAAGCAGCTCACCAGAGCACAGTGATAGATAAAGGCAAGTACCAGCACGCTACAGCTCTGCACTGGTCAGCAAATCTGGGGCAGCGGGGGTGAGGGGTTTTTCCTGAAGATGAGAGCCCAGCTAGCAGTAATGGAGATGGATTTTCTTTTCACTGTCTTTATGGAGTAAAGGTATAATTAACATATTCTCTGTATTGTCCATGTGCCATGCAAAAGTGAAGGTCTCCTCCTTCTGTGTCTTCCTAGGGAAGAGCAACAGATTGGAGACAAAGTGAAGAACTAGATCCATCTTTGGCTGCTTTCTCCAGGAAGGTATTTTTGGTTCGGAAATGTTAGATGATCTGATAACTCCTTGTAAATGTAACAGTCAGGTCCCCTGTGCAGTCCCACACACTGACATTCATGGTGGCCTTTTTTCCACCACCTTCCCCTCTCCCTTTCTGGTTACAATTCTCTAACTTTCACAGTATATGAGGCCATGAAGTTTCTCATTAGCTCACTGTTAAACTGGACTTTGGGAACAGCCATGCCATAAATAAAGATCTCCTTGGGCTCCTGGAGAGGAGCAGACTCCCTAATGAGTCAGCTAATAGTCTCCTAATACAACCTCATCATGTCAATCCAGGTTACTTGCAGGAGTATTTCTGTTACCAAAGTTTTCTATGAAACTCTTTCAAACCACTCATCGCTTAGGTTAGTTTTTGACCACACTCCTATCCAATGGTCCTCTTACACCGCATCCACCACATGTGGGATGCAGGTGTGCAGCAGATCCTCTACCAGCCATTAAAACATTCTCACTGGAAGCCAAAGAGAAAACAGGGGTGTGTGAATAAGTGCCTTAAGACACATATCCAAGGTGCCTCAGGATTTCAAGAAGGGTGTGGGTCTCCCATAGGTCCCATTGCATCCATGAGGAAGCCTCAGCTACACCATGTCATTTCTGTGATGCAACATATCCATGTTTAGACACCCAGCCTCTCCCTAGGTTTCTGGAGCCCCAGGACTCATCAGGAGCTGTATTGCTGTGTGTTTGTGTAGACCTCAAAGATAGAGCAGCTCTGAGTTTTTACGGAAAATGTAAACAATGAGAATGCTGATATCTGGAAAGACTGATGGTTGGCAGCAGGAGTTTTCTGGACTGCTTAGTGTGAAACATATTTTCAAGTCCACAGTGAATGTTGAACATGAGGAAGAACAAAGCATCCACAGGAAAAGAGGCAAACACAGCACTTGGCGAGCATCTCCACAGCAGGGTGGCATCAGGGCGTGACTGACTCCATCTCACACAACCCCCGCTTTTCTGGAGAACATTGTGCAAGGGGAGACAACTGCAGTGACAGTTGTCCAACAGCAGGCATGGGCTGGGCTTTCCCACAACTTAGGGATGAAAGCACTTGCCTGTTGGTGCCCATGGAAGGTGAGCTCACACATGTGCTCAGGTACTCACTAGTGTAAGAACCCTGAGATGGCACTGTGTCTAACTAGTTTTGAAGGCTGCACATTTTGAACCTGCTCCTCTTCTTAAGACCTGGTGGCACAGCTGCTGCTTGAAAGCACCACATCTCACTGAAGTTTCCAGAGTTCCTGCTGGCAGAGCACTCTTCCATCTCATCCCTAGTCTTTTATATCACTCTGCCTAGCCAGGCTCAAAGGCACTTCAGTGTGAAGGGTCCATGTGTCCCACCTGGCTCTGACTGGGGGCTGCAGCAAAGCAGCTTGGTGGGAAAAATCAGCGTGGGTTTGGATGGCCTGGGTGACTGGTCAGAAAGGATGTATGGGACTAGGGAGGGAGAAGGAGGAATGCCACTCTCCTTGGACTGTCATCACTCTGTCATAGTGGGCTGATATGTTTAAATATATGCTGACAGGCTCCAAAGCTGTAGCAGGGGTATGCCCAGAGGAATTCACCAAAGTCAGCATCTAAATAAGGAAATACTGGACTTGGAAAGCTGGTCCATAGTGTGTGTGTGGAAGCAACGTCAGCAGAAGAAGGTCCCTTCCCCCTCCCTTCATTGCATTAACGTTTGCTTTCATTTTACTACTGAACAAATGAAGACAACAGCTGTGTTATTTAACAGTGTGCATTTTACTAGCAACAAAGAATGGTCCTTTAAAACATGGAAAATGCTGTGTGCCCTTCCAGTGAAAAGTGGAATTGCAGGTTTGGACAGAATGACCTGAACAATAAAAGTGCAGCTGGAGCATTAAAAACATAGTTGGTGGCAAGGATGGTTGGGTTTGGCTTGACTAATCGGAATGATGATCAAAAGGACAATTGTGCTGCTTTAGGAGCACAGCCATTTGCCACACATTACTACAATGGCAAAACTTAAGGATTGGTGGATATTCAAAGAAGTGATCCAAAGTAAAAAAACATGTCTCTATTGCTACTATTTTTCTAAAGGTCATTCAGATACCATAACAGTTGCTTCGCAATGAAAACCTTGGATGCAATAAATGAGCATAGGTTATCATGCCTGTGCTGAGTGAAGGAGATGAAAGCAGCTCTTGGGGCCAAATTTGAGCTGACCTGGAAACAGCCATGGGTACCAGAAGCAGTGAAACCACAGCAGCGCACAACTCTGCACGTGCTCAGTCAAAATATTTCCCCTGCTTTCAGCTTACTGCTTGCGTTTACCTCTTTGAGATGCCTTGACCCCAAAATTGTAGTGTAGGCTAGCATTGAGTCTGGGGAAAAGAGTGAGCTTGAATATTCATGCTGTGGTTGCAAGAAAAGTTGTGCAGAGAATAACTCTCTGACATGAATGACACAACACATCCAACATCTTGTCTGAAGCACTCAGAAATGAAGCTTGAGCATGCAAGGCATTTTGAAACCTAAATGGGAATGTTTGTGTAAGCTCAGGTGACAGTCAAAGGAGATATGATGCATCTTTGGGGTTAGTTTGATGAAAATGGGCACTTGAAAAGAAATGTGATGGTTGGTTAGCCAAAGGCGAGCGGTAATGTGTGCTAAAAAAGCTATTGTATTGATTGAAATGCATCTAGAAAACATCAGTCTGATGTAAAACATGAGTAATCAGCAGAAGCTAAAGGCTATTTCATAGAGCTCATGAACATGTGTTTTTGAACACCCTTCATTAATAAATCAATGAAATGTTTATGTTGGCAGAGGGTTCAAAACAGCCTTTGGTGAGCTGCTGGGGGAGACAGCTGTATCTCAGGCTGCTGGAGGTGGTAGCTGTACCTCTGAAGGGGTGATGAGTGCCAGGGTGCTTAGGGACACCAAGGTCTCCACTGGCAAGTGACCAGCAGTCACAGAGGATAGTGGTCCTGGAATCTGTCATGGACAAGATGCCGCAGAGCACTAATTGCAGATCGAGGGATCTCCCTGCAGTGCCCAGGCTCACTCAGGACCAGCAGCCAGTTCCTGCTGTGCTGTCAGACCCTAGAATGGGAAATTCCTGCCCCCCGTTAGTGCAAAGGAAGCTTGATTTCAAAGAGTAAATCCGTCACTCTCATCCGGTATCCACTGCAAAGGAGATCTCCAGTGGCCTCTTACAGAGGTCTCCAATCCTGGCAGCTCACAGACAGTCAGAGAGATGCTGTGGGTCGTGTGAGACAGAAATTTAGAAGATACATGCGGAACTTGCATGCCTGTCCTGCCAGAGCGACCTGTGATGTGGCCCTTAAAAAGAGCATGTTTTCTGATTGAACTTTCACTGCCTCCAGTTGGTGCCTCCATCCACTGGCCCCTCAACACTTCTGCTGCTGGTTACCTGATGGACTCAGACTGTTTCTGTCTACGGGACCTTCTGTACATCCTGGGGACCAAGTGGGCTCCCTGAGTCCTGAAGGACAGGCAGGACCCCTTCCTTTCTGCCACGCTGAGACTGCACAAAACCCTTGGGAGGTTTCACTACAGAACTGAGCTGGGTCTGTCCCAAGCCGTGTGGGGTAAAGACCCCCTGCCCTGGTGCAGACCCCATGTGAAATTTTTTTGCATAGGAAGCGTTCCTACTGCAGCTGTTCCGCATCCTTCATAGCCCTGGAGCTTGACTTTTGCTCTCCCCCAGCCCAATGAGGTGCCCTCAGCACTGGCCTGGTCGTCTGGTTTCCCCCCCCCAGTCACTTTCTTACTAAGTAATTTGTATAAAATCCAGCATCTCTGTCTAGAGCTGGTTTTGGAGGGAGAAGCCACATGTGAGTGATGGGACCAACTTCTTCCCCAGGGCATGTGGTACCAATTCATGGATCCTTGCCTTTGTGAGCTGGAAGCAGGCCCAGCCAAGGTCAGAAATAAAGGTGTTTTCTGGCTGCCCTTCCCTCCACAGCACCCACCGCTTGCAGAGCAAGGCACTTTTTAAGCACTTTTCCATGCTGCTGAAGAGCTCCTGTCCTGGCAGCATTTTTAGCTACTGCATCCTTCCACTCCTGGCATTTTCAGCCTGTAAATGTGTGTTAAAATATGCACTGGTGTGAACTGCAGGTCCCTGTTCCTGCACCTGCCTGCCTGCATCTCCTGGATGCTCCACTCCAAGGGGGAGCAAGGCTGGGAGCAGGCTGGGCTGGTGGTTCAAGAGAGGTTTTAGTGCAAGAACGTGGTAAATGGCTTTGGGATCTCGGGAAATATTGCTTTCTCCGTGCCATTAGGTCATGTAGCATGAGCTGCACTGAAGCTTTCCCCCTCCTGATCATAATGCAGGCTGATGGCCCTGTCATGGCGAGAGGCTGTGACGCCGGCTGACTCTGACGTGGCCCTGGGGTGTAACCATGCAGTGGGTGTGTGCTGTGGCAGGGGTGTCACTGCATCATGACAGTGATGCCGTAGGACGCGAGGTCATTGTGGCAAGACGACAATGGGCTGTGACGGCTCCTTCACAGGGACTGGCAGCAGTGACTGCAGAGCTCTACAACATGATGCTGATGCGGGAGGAGCGTGATGGCACTGCAGTGCCAAGTGGTGTCCATCATCTGTGGTGGATGAAGAAATGAATGTAACAGGTGTATTGGGTTGTGGGGACCAATCTCCTTCACCAGTGACCTCCTTGTGTGACCATGGGCATTGCTCCAGTGGTCAGCAAATGGTGGGGCCATAGGACCACATCCATGCTGAGCTTGCTTGAAGCAGGTTGAGCCAGCCACTAACACCAGCTCTCCAGCACAGGGTATAGGATGCATGCTCTGAAGAGTTCTTAACGGCTGTGATAAACCTGAGTTTGTAGTCTAAAGTGTGACTCTCCTAAAGATCCTAGCAATTAATGTATACATTAAAATTCACTTTGGTGCTCATGGCTTCATGTCTCTGTGGTGAGCAAACCACGCACTAAGGACTCGTGTCTGAACAGCACATCATAGCATGTCTCTTCCTCCATCTGCAAGCTTGGTTGTCTTGGCTCAGCACCACAGCCCACCTTGATTTCCTTGGGAGGGGGCTTCCCTCAAGAAGAAATGTCCATGTCCCCATTCATAGCAAAGATCCACCACCACCACTCCACATGCTGTAAAGGTAAAGCTGAACCACCTGGGTGTGCCAAGTTCTCTGGCTGAAAACAAAGTTGTCCTCAACATCCCATGGCTCCTGGTCAGCTTGTGGATCATGCAGTCCTTGCCCAAGAGGGAACTGGGAGCCGATGGGAGCCCTGGGAGTGAGGTCCTGCCCATGTGCAAAATTCTGTTTTTCTGACCTTTCACATATGGAAAAGTTCGTTAAGGTGTTTTTTTGTAAAGAGTTGCAGTCCAGTTGCACACATAATGCCCCTTGCAGAGACCACCAAAAGCAAGATACTAAAAAATGAAGCAACCTGACTGTTCTTGGCCCTCTCCCTCTTTCTACCTACCACCAATTTGTACAGTAAAATAGAGGTTTTACTTCAAGAACTATGCATTTTTAATAGATTATATTTACATAATTTTTCTGTTTAATAAGATGGGTTTTAGATGCATTAACTGCAGCATAGTTCTTTCAGACCTTTGGAGAAAAGAAACTACAATAAAGAGTCTTGTCTCCTAATGTTCTGGGTTTCAGGCAAAAATTATACTCTAAGATAGGAATGCTTAAAAAAAACATAGTTCCACTGAACAAGAAAATCCAGTTAGAAAAAACTGTATTGGAAAACATCTATTTGCCCACAAAATAATGTAAAAATAATGAGTCCATATTCCTCTTTGATGTGTGTGGCACATGCTCCTTTAAGGAGAAATTCTGTATTTCAGAGATAGTGTGCATATCGTGGAATGAAACGGTTGTTATGGCAACAACTCTCAAAAGCAAGTACTTAACTGAGAAATGTGTTCCACATAGCCATAGAAAAATGAAAACATGAAAACAGAGACAGGAAGAATGGACAAACAGAAGCAGTATGAGATCGCAAAGCCATTTCTGATTTTCAAGCACACAGAGAAGCAGCACCAAACTAGCTTTTGGGATTGTTGTTTTTTGTTTTTTGTTTTTTTTTAATTTAAAACCAAAGTTTAAAGCTGCATCTGTTCCTGTAAGGTTTAATATATCTTTTATTTGATGTTGGCAATCTAATAATTAAAAAGTACCATATCATATTAATCTGTCCTTATTGTTGTGGACCAAAGGATGGGATGCAGTCAGGCTGGTGTTTATTGCTGCTGCATTCAAACAGCACACCCAGCCCAGGGCACAGGGAGCCAGCACCCCAGGGCAGCTGCATCTCCAGAATCCCTGGGATGGCCAGATCCAGCCTCCTATGGCTCAGAGACCAGGGGTCTGGGATCCCTGCTTGACAGGTCACTGGAGGGTGGTGTAACCATCTGCCACCTCCATGCAGGCTTGTTGTGAGGCTGAACCCCAGACCCATGTGTCGAGCCTGGTCTGTGCAGCCCCTGGCCACTCTAAAGCACCATGGAAGAGAGACAGAGAAGCCCAAAGCATTGACTGCCCTTGGCATTGCTGGTGTCTTCTCCCATCACATTCACATAGTCTGGTGACCAGACCATTTCCTGTGCTACGAAGAAAACCCCTCTGGTCTGTCTCTACCTGGGAAAAATGTCATTCCTGAGCCCAAATATAGTCATGGGTTTAGCCCAGGACAAACAAGCGAGGCAGAATTTGTTGTGGCCAGACCCTGTTTTATTTTGGTATCCATTTCAATATTTCCAGTACGGAGATCTGGACTTCCTCAGCACTGGCAATGCCTTCTAACTTCATAATATCCCCCATTTCATAAGGACACACCTAACTTTTGCATGAAGACCTCAAGGCTGGTCCCTGAGCAGCATCGTGCAGCACTGCTCTCTGGGCTTATAACTTTGTTCTGTACAGCCTTCCCTTTAACGGGATCCACATCCACCTTGTAACTCCTGTAACTCCTTCAATAGAGATTCTTCCCAGAATCTCTATTGAAAGACTAATTTCCCATCAGGCTCTGTATGCAATATTTTGTTTAAACCTAGATAGATTAGCTCCTCTGCTCCTCTCTGTTTTCCTATTAAAATGATATTAAATTAGTCTAATGTGATCTACTTTTGATAAAACCTTCCTGATTTTTTTCCTCTCATTTTTTATTTGCCTCCATGTCCTTGGAGGTCCATGTCTCAGTAAAATTTTCTAGGATGGATGGAAGGGCCGGAAACCAGAAAGTTAAGCAGCATAGAAAAACAAATTATTAAAAAAACTCTCTAGTATTTGAGGTAACCCAAACTGATCTTCCCGATTTCTTTAACTATCCTGTTACATACTGCTACCAAAGCACCTATAGAAATGACAGAGCCATAGGAACTGACTTAGTTGCAAAGTGAAACATGTTGGTGCATTAGACTAAAGGTTTTTACTTTGTAGTCGAGATGGACTAAATGCACGAGCAGTAACCAGGTGCGCTGCTGCAGCTCAGCTGTTTTCCCTGCATGTCCATAGCCATCCTTACTTTACCTGCATGACAGCCTCTTCCTGGCAAAAGATAAACTGTGCTGGAAGCCTGACTTTCTGCAGGAAAACCTGATTTTGTGGTCTGGGGGACTTTGCCCAGCCTTGTTCTTCCTTTGCCCAGCCTCCGCTGGATTTGGGTAGGTTCTAGGATGGGATCCAGCTTGAGCGGTGTTGGCTGTGGCTGGTTGCTGCTGCACACCCTGCCATGACTTACCACACTGAAGCACCCAGGGAGGACGAAGGGTCACCGCTGGTGGGTGGCATCTTCTGTTTAGCGATGCCCGGTGTATCCACAGCTGGTGGGACCCCACAAGACCCATCTCTGTGAGGAAGACCAGCAAAAAGCCTGGGACAAGTGGGGATGGCATCACCTGGCTTCACCACTCCTACCTCCCACTGACCTCCTCAGACCAAATTTCTGAAGGTGCTGGCAATCCTCAGGTTCACATCTGGGGCAGGGCACATCTCACCCAAGCTCTCTCACACTGAAGCTTTCCTCTGAGCTATGTGTTCCTCTCCCTCTGCGATCGGTGGGGAGAGGAGGCATCTCCAGAGCACAGGCATCCTAAGATGGTGTCTGAACTGGGAGGCTGACACCCCTTCAGAGCACCCATTCCTCTCCATTGACTTTTCTGGAGCTCATTACTAACTCAAACTTCATTTAGGAGATAGATGTAGACTGGCTGCATGAGGATTTATCCCGTGTTGTGTGTGACGAGTGAAGGGAAGGATTTCTAAATCTAACCCAGGTCTACTGAATCCTCCTTTGCAAATAAGTCACTTACATGTCCCAAAGGCAAAGCAAGAATTTGTAAATGAAAACTTTTTCAAATAAATCTTTTGTAGGATTTACAAACCTTCTGATCGGATTTGTAACTCCAGACACAGATTTCTATACTTGCTGCAAGATTTGATGGATTTAAAAATCCATCTCTTGACTTGTGAAACAATCCAATGTTTTAGAAACCAGGTAGCTAAACCTAAGACTAAAAGCACACAGCACTTGGGCCTGAAGGTTTAGTGACAGGATTTATACATTAGAACAGGGAGATAATGTAACTCAGGTGTATTAAATCCTGATTTATTAACAAACTCAGAAGTAATAGCTTTACAAATAACTCCCAAGACATTTAAAAGAGCTTAACCCTTACAGTACTAGCATTTGTCAGACCACCACCTCTGTGAATGCCAAGCAATATATTTAAATATACTGGGTAAAATTCAACTGCACTGCAGACAAGCCCTGCAGCCCCTCTCCCTGGTGTTTTCCTTCTGTGGGAGCTGGGACCAGTTCCTGCGGGTCTGGGAAGGGGCTTCCCCAGGTGCTGCTGACATCCCTGGCATGTTTCTGGGGTGATTTTTGGCCCCATTGTGCTCAGGCACGCATCATGGCTACATGTCTCTGCCTGCTTGGTGGGATAGGGCCCTGTCGCATCCCTCTCCTGACATGTCTGTCGTGGTTTAACCCCAGCCAGCAACTAAGCACCACGCAGCCGCTTACTCACCCCCCCCCATCCAGTGGGATGGGGGAGAAAATCAGGAAAAGAAGTAAAACTCGTGGGTTGAGACAAGAACGGTTTAATAGAACAGAAAAGAAGAAACTAATAATGATAATGATAACACTAATAAAATGACAACAGTAATAATAAAAGGATTGAAATGTACAAATGATGCACAGGGCAATTGCTCACCACCCGCCGACCGACACCCAGCCAGTCCCCGAGCGGCGATTCCCCGCCCCCCCCTTCCCAGTTCCTAAACTAGATGGGACATCACATGGTATGGAATACACTGTTGGCCAGTTTGGGTCAGGTGCCCTGGCTGGGCATGAGAAGCTGAAAAATCCTTGACTATAGCCTAAACACTACTGAGCAACAACTGAAAACATCAGTGTTATCAACATTCTTCACATACTGAACTCAAAACACAGCACTGTACCAGCTACTAGGAAGACAGTTAACTACATCCCAGCTGAAACCAGGACAACGTCCCAGTGCCACTGCAGTCTCTCTGCCTTTAGTGTGGTGATGGTTGGGCTTAGAGACCTCTGCTGAGGAGGGCACTTTGGTGGGCTGAAACAGGTGGGGAGAGGGCTGGGAGCATGTGGGGACCAGGACAAGCTGTCTGCATTATTGAGGGCTCTGTGAAAAAAGACTTTCTGGGGATCATCTCCCTGCATCAAGTCTTTCTCCTCTCCAGCAGTCTCAGTTTTTTTCCAGTTACCTCCTATCTAGGCTACGTGGCTTTGAGCTCCTCAGGAGGTGGAGATGACATCCACTTTGGGATGATGAGGCACGATTTCGTCCAGATGTTCAAGCGGTCTGTGTGCTCTCGTATCTTTAAATCTGTTGGGTTCGGCAATAACCAGAAGCTGATTTGTTCCTGATCACAATCAATTCTGCAGTAATTTTGCCTTTGACAAACCTGTTCAAAGGTAAAGGTTTTCACTGCAGAACCAAGTCTTCTCCATTCATGTTTATGCCAAATGGACCAGCATAACAAAATGGCATTTCCAGAGCAGCTGTAATTTTTAGATAGAAAAACCATAATTACCTGAAGGAGTCTGACAGGGCTGCTAATTCCCCTTTCCTCTTTCCCCTGGTGCCCTATTAGCTTTTGTTTAGCATAATTAAGTTTTCACGGCAGTGGCATGCCCCAGCGAGCAGCATGTTTTGGGATTGCCCTGGGCACTTGACAAGCTCCACGGGTATCCAAACCCTCGTACAGGAAGAGAAGCCAAGGGTGTTTTTAGCTGGTGAAAGAATTTGATGCTGTTTGTGTCCAAACTTGCTTGGAAACAAAATGACCATTCACAACAACTTGCTCCATTAATGGTATAAAGTGCACTAGAAAATGATTGTGAAAATAATAGCTACTTCTTAATGAGAAAGCCAAGAGCAGCAGGCAAAGGCCAGAGCACCACGTGCAGGGGGAACTGGAATGGAAAAGGCACTTGACATCTCTTGCGGGTTCAGCTTGCACGAGCAATTAAACATTTTTAAAACTTAACTCTTATTCCCTTTGGTGAGCTTTTGTCTCTTCCTTCTATTTGGCTCTTCTACAAATGGCTGCTCATTATTTTTGGAATGTTTTTCTATCCTACTTTGATCAGGACTGATTATATGTAGCAAGGGAGCACCCAGAAACCAGCCACTGAGTAAATGTGGATGAAGCCTTCCCCCCTGCTAAGGTGTATGTGCTACTGCTCTGCCTGCAGTCACTGCAGCATCTCTGAGAATCTCTCCTTGACTTCTCTATGGTTTTAGAAATATATTTAAGATTTGAAGTATGATAGAGATGAAGTATCTGCTGCACTTCCCTTTATGAGTTTAGCTTTTGCATTGTTCACTTTAGACACTGAAAGTCATCCGGAAAGGTTTTCAGTTTCTCTCCTGAGTTGACTCAGGTTTGTGGTGGACCAAAGCCCTGATTCAATAAAGCATTCAGTCACCTGCTGAACTTTAACCACATCCTTAAGCTCAACTTTATGCAGAAAAGCTCTTAAGCGTGAGATAAAATCCCACGAGTTTTCAATGATTTGGAAAATCTCGAGCAAGGGGGTGGGCTGCTCCTTTGTCCTGCCAAAAGGCTCAGCAAAGCTCTCACTGAAGGCAGAACTGGGGTCACTGTCTCTTTGTGAGAACATTTTTTGTGGTGCTGGGCCAAGATGCAGTTCCCAAGGGTGCTGTGGTGGCTGATGCCTCACAGTGGGAGAGCAAAGAGTCTGCCCCTCCATCCACCCATCCATGCACCCATGCATCCATCCTGGGCCACTCTGTGTTGAATCCTGCCCTACACAGGCTTGAACACCATGGTTGCATGGGGCAAGAAGAAGGGCAGTTCTTCTAAACATGGCAGCAGGTAGGGAGGAAGAAGAGGTGGCGACAGCACTTATCGATTTAACCTGGAGCAGCCGAAGAGCCCTTGGGTCACCCGTGCATACCCGGCTCCATCTGGACCATCTCCCAGCAGAAAGAGTGGAAACACTTGGACAGACGCAGCGGCTCTGCTGGATGTTGCCTCCGCTTCCATCATCCTTCTCATTATTTAGGTGACCAGAAGAAGGGAAAGGGTTAAAAACAGAGTAATTAATATAAGAAGACTGTTCATTACTGTAAGGCGTCTGTGTATCATTAAATTTCATTTGAGCTTTAATTAGCCAATTTTTTTTTCATATAAAAGTCTTTGTTGTGTCAATTAGTTGATTGACTATCATCTGGTTTCTGCGTTAGTGAAACCTGATCCGTTGTGAATGAATTTGTTTATCAGGGAAAAGGGACCAGGGGATGGAAAAAAAATTCAATTAAATGTCAATGTGTGGAGTGACAAGCAGCATTCAATAGGGCTTTTAGTTTAATTGCTTGTATTTCATTAAGAGATGTATTTATCAAGAGAATTCTTCATTTTCAAAAGATCTTGGATGTCTTCTTGTTCGCTTCTGGCTTTTAGGTACTCTTGTAGTATTCAAAAAACATAGAGAACTATTTTTTTAATTAGAAAAAGCACTTTATTGTGATATGTCCCGAGACTGTTACATCACTGACATGCAGTGACAGCCTTTAAATGACATCCACATGCAAATTGCAGGGGACAGTGTGTACCCCTACATCATTTGAAAGGCTATCACCAAAGATCTGCAGCTTCCTCTGCTGTTCCGTGGTCTGTGGCCATGCTGAAAATAGTGTGTTAGTCCTGAAAGTTTGTGTGAGGAGGAAACCATTCAGCTCCCAGGCCTGGGAACATTTTGGAAGGTCTGTTTTAAATCTTTTAAAGGCTGTAAATCCCTTTGGGAGGAATGGTTTTCATTTGTGTTTTATCTGGATTCCAGCTCATCACTTGTGGTTGACAAATAAAAATGAAATAGCCTTTGGTAGGGGACTGGCAGGCACCCTCATAATACAGCGTGTTTGGCCTGAGCTGGTGTACTTATACAGGGGCATTGCCTGGAGTATATACAGTCACACTGGAATAATGTGCTGAGAGCACTGAAGTTTATTTTGATAACTTTCTGTTTATTTCTAATCCAGCCTAAAAACTGTGAGTAGATAAGCATGCAGCTGGGTCTGTTTGAGACATGGCAACAGGATTCCAACAAAGCTTCCAAAACATTAAATGAATGGTTATTTTCCTGAATGTCCAGGGAAACAGCAGGAGCAGGGAACCCCTGCACACAGAGCATGGTGATGGGGGCTCACCCGGAGCATGCCTGCTGCCGCAGGAGGAGCGGTGGGATGCGGATGCAATGGTACATGCCCCCTTAGTGTAGGACCTCCAGCAACACTGCTCCAAGAGTGAAACATCAGAGCTCAGTTTTACTATTGTAGAGGACTGGCGACTGGATCCACTGGCCAGCAGCTTTTGTGAAAAGGAATATCTTTTGGCCTGGATGTAGGAAATTACCCAGCCAAGTGATCAATCTCTTGGGTATGGAGGAGAATGGAGCAAAGGACCCCCTGTGACACCAAGTCCTGCCCTCCACTCATGCAGAAAACCCTGTCGGGTATCAGTTTGGTAAGATGATAAAGCTCCACCTCAAAACTAGTTTAATTCCTTGTCCTTGGGCAATTTTCTTTTCAGATATTGAGTCTTGGGAGCAAGGAGCATCTCTCTGTGGCTTTGCTCAGTGCCCAGCAGAAATTCTGACAGGGCCTCTGGGAGTGTGTGTATGATAAGTAGCTCTAATGAGTACTAATTACACCCAGAACATGGGTGATCAAGCTCTTTGTCTGAAACACATCAGTACAGTTCAGCGTTTTCTGCCATGTCTGTATTCTGTGCCCCCATTTGCTTGGAAAGTACAGCCAGGACACTGTCTGTTCTCAGAAACTCATTATTTCTCTTATTCTGTGATGAGAATTCACTTTCAACAAGTTCAGATAAGTTGTTGGGAGGCAACGCAAGAAGCAACTGGCAATTATATACTCCCTGAACATTTTGTCTGCAATGCTATGCCAGCATCACGACGATGATTGGAAAGCCGGGGCTTTTACATGAGCAAACCAGAATGGCATGGCATGGAGAAACACTCCAAGTTGTTCTCTCTGGGGCAAACTATCACTTTACAAATGTACTTGGAGAGACCCAAGGTTTGGGCAGAGCAGAGCTGACATGGGTGAAGAATATATTTTACCTGAACCTACTGAAGAAGGAAAAATAAAAAACAGACCAACCTTTCCAAGAAGGCTTTGTAGCAGAAGAAGAAGAAGAAGAGAAGGAGGAGGAGGAAGAAGAAGAAGAAGAAGAAGAAGAGGAAGAAGAAGAAGAAGCAGTTTACAGAGGGAGGCAATACTGTGTGGTGGTGTTTGGGAATAATTATGAAGAATTCGACTCTTCCAATGACGGACCAGAGCTCTAGAAGAGCAATGGGAATGTGCTGAGAACATCATACATCTGCATCAGATACTCCTCCATGCTTCCAGCTGGGGTGGGCTTGGCAAACCTGGCTTAATTTTGAAGGCTGAATGAGACAGCTCAAGGTGTTTAGGTCTGGCCCTACTCAGGACCTCCTTCCCTATGTGGTGGGAGGAGGCACACAGCGCTCATCTTCCCCATCTGCCCATAAGTGGCGATGGTTGCACAGCCATGTTGTGTGGCCTTGCAGCTCGGGAGAACCCCCAAAGGGTTTCTCTGCTGACTTTATGAAGCATGTGGTCCTGCAGGGTGCTTCCCTGTGCCCATCATAAGCTGGATGTTCAGAGTCAGAGACCACAGGTTTTGATCCCCGGCTGGGCAAGCCATATTCCTTTCAGATACATGTGTCTTCATGGATGTCCAGACATGGACAGACTGTGCACGCTGGGCCAGGGAAAGCAGAGGGCTTGTTCTCATTTGTTTGTTACTGCAAACTGAGTTTTCATTTAAAAAAAAAAAAAAAAAAAAAAAAATAAATCTTGTGAAAAATGTCCTAACTGAGAAACAAATACAAACGTAATCACTTCCCCTGGAGCAAGACCTGCCTGGACATGCCCATACAAAATCCCTAGGAGAGGTCCCTAATCCAGGCAGGTGTCTCTGCAGTGTCACACCCAGGTGCCAGAACAGCCTCGTTCCTCTTTGGCACCATCAGTCAAGCTTGTGGGGTTAACACCTAGGGGGTTTAGCTATTACTTTTTCTGAAAACTAAAAATACTCTGTTGGGAGAAGAAAGGCTTTCCAGTCATGCTTTCTCAGTATCCCCGGTGAGCTGCTGGCTGTGTGCAGGAGATGGGGCATTAATATTGCTCTGGGAGTCCCTGGCCTGGTGGAGAGCCACATGGTGACCATGCAAGCTGACAGCCCCATGGCTTTGAACCAGGACCTCTGGCTCATTAGGCAGATATCATTACCCTGGGTAATGTCTGTACTTAACAGGCATTGTGGCTACTGCATCCGTCTTGGCTCCCATGACAATACAGAGTGTGCAAAGTTTCCTGGTAAAACATTCAGACCTGCTTCACCCCCTCAGTTTTGGGGGTTTCCCTGGTCAGGGGAAGGAGTGACTACGTCTTACGCATCACCTATTAGGCATCCTCATCCTGTCCTTTGCTCCACAGAAGCTCCTCTGCTGCAGAGCCCATTGAGCTATCTCCTGAGGTCCTGGCGGTGAGCCCATGGTGGAGAGGACTGCTGGGAGGTGCTGTGGGAAGCCGGTTCAGTGTGTCAAGTAGCTCCAGCCCCTCAGCCACAAATGCTTTGTTTCGTCTCTAAGTAGCTGAAGAAGTGTGTGCCTATCAGTAAATCTCCATCATCCCAACTGCAGCGTGTTTCCTCAGATAAGGGTGCTGTGTAATGGCAATTATGTTTTCATTTGTTGTGAGAAAACTTAATACGCAGAGTGGCAGAAATGTTATTTATCCGCTGTTAATTATGTGCTACTTACTGTAGGGAATCATGCAAAAACAAAAAAGTGTAATCACATGAAATAAAAGGGAAGCAGCTTGTGCACTTGCCACCATGCCGGGTGGAATTAGCTCCTGCAATGCTCTGCCACCAGTTATCATTACTAATGCTGCATGGCCCCGTGTGTGACCTTGCCTTCAGCTCCACAGCAGCACAACTCCTTGGGGAGATGGGTGCGAGGGCCTGTGTGCGGGCAGGTGCTGGGGACTGCAATCCAGGGGTGCCTAAAGCAGCAA
The DNA here is from genome assembly GCF_000737465.1 of Haliaeetus leucocephalus. Lineage (NCBI taxonomy): Eukaryota > Metazoa > Chordata > Aves > Accipitriformes > Accipitridae > Haliaeetus > Haliaeetus leucocephalus. The sequence continues at coordinate 1,548,653 of NW_010973369.1, read as the reverse complement.
TACTCCCATGGGACTGGGCTTGCATGAACTCTGCCTGTCCCACCATGAGCTCTGAAATGGAGCTGCAGGAGAATCCCAGCAGAGCCCTAGCTGGATCAAAGAGCTCGGGCTGTTGCCTTTTTTTATGTCACTGTGTTTTCCCCCTCCAGGCTGTGGGATGCACCAGGGAAGAAAAGGATGGGGTCATGCTGGGGATGGCTGTAGGGCTGCAAGGCCAGGAGCAGGACTAGCTGTCCCTGCAGGTCCAGAGCCAAGCCGGTGGCAGAGGCAGACATGGTCCCACATGGTCTAGCGGTCAGGATTCCTGGTTTTCACCCAGGCAGCCCGGGTTCGACTCCCGGTGTGGGAAAACAGTTGTATTTCATATTGTGCCTGTTTTTGGGCTCCCCAGGACAAGGACGATGCTGACCTGCTGGGATGGGTCCAGCGCAGGCTGCCAAGGTGGCCAGGGCTGGAGCACAGGACAGAGGAAGGGAGGCTGAGGGACAGAGCCAGGTCTGTCAGCCCAGAATGAAGATGAGGGGAGGATTTCATTGCTGCCTGGAGAGAAGGCGAGGGGAAGATGGGGCCAGGCTCTTCCTAGAGGCACACAGCAGGAAGACGAGAGGCACCAGCTGGAGCAAGGGAAGTTCTCCTTAGTTATGAGGAATGATTTTATCACCATGTGGTGGTGAAACGCTGGAACTGGGGCTCAGGGGAACTGTGGGGTCTTTGTTCCCGGAGATATTCAGAATGCGACTGAACAAGGCCCTGAAGAATTTGCTGCAGCTGGACCCACTGGAGCATACAGGCTGGACTAGAAAACTTCAGAGCACACTTCTGACCCATGAAGTTCATTCTTGGAAGGTGTTAGGATGGTTTTAATTTCCGTGGGGACAGGATAGTTGGTGGTTCCTCATCCTAGTTGAGCTGCCTGAGCTCTCTTCACCTCTCTAGTGACCCAGGGGATGGCTCCATTGCAATGCTGGGTTACATTAGAAGTCAGTGAGACACAAAATCTGCCTTGGAAGCAGTGAGAATTACACAAAAACATTTATTTGAGATGGCAAGGAACAGACTATCAAGGACACAAGGCTGGGACACTGCTTCCCCAATGGAGCTGCTGCTTCCACAGTGTGCACCCTGCCCCTGCAGCTAGCACATCAGTTACTCCAGGCCTGTGAAATAATCATGCATGGGTATAAATTTGCCCTGTGGGTAAAACAAGAACTAAATAACAAGGGTGTGATCTGTACAACAGCTCGACAACTGATGAGGATTGTCAGTAATGCTTTTTTTGAGCACTGTAAGCTTAACAGCCTGACATAATGTAGCAAGCACTTTAGTTCCCAAAGAAAGATTTTTTTGTTCCAGAAAGTAATAAACAGCAACCGTAACTTCTTTGAGGGAAATTTCACCACAGATCTATGCCATATCTAATGAGAAACTTCCTTCCGAGCTCATAAAATTAAGTATACAAGAGGAGGGACATTACCTACATTTTTCATCCCCTATAAGTACCTCTGCATAAAGAGAGAGACTTTTACAGAGGTGTCCACCTAATATGTCTGCATGGTATTAAGAGACTTGGATTTTTCAGGATTTTCCACTGAATAACTTTGTCTTTGTCACACAAGTATTCCAGCTGAGTTCCTCAGACCATAGCAGGGGACTCACCAGACCTAAAACCCCATGAGCACGTTCAAGCCTTAAAATGGACACAAGTTGAAAACAATGTTATCTGAGTCATTTGAATGATGACTAAATTCTTGATTACTTGGATCTTTCCAGGAATGACCAGGAACAAAAAAAGAAGTGAGATTCATCATCTCAGCCCTCAGCTGTGAATTTTCTGCTCAGCTTTGCTGCTGATACTGAGAGCAGATGCTTCCTTACTCTGCAGAAACACAGCGTGTGAAAGAGTATTTTAACAGCTTTATCTGATATTTTATATCTCACTGTCAAACATAGCAATGATTCCACTTCTATTTGGGTAAGTAATCTGAAAAGAAGGCAGCAATAATCTCTCAGGAGAGCCAGGCACGGGACTAATTACTCCAGCTAGAGATTTGTAAAGACACATTTTCAGTGCTGGGATTTTATCATTCCACAGGGTAATTAAAAGACAACCCTGTCAAAGGAAGTTTTGCAGTCTTAAATTTTCTTTTTCCTCTATGAAGAATAACCCTTTCCAAGCTCAGCATTGGGATGGCTTTATTTCCCAGCGATGAGTGAGGGCTACCCATGGTGCCTGCCCACCAGCCAGCTCAATGCCATGCTCGAGTGTTTGCAATGGCTGGGCAGGGCCATGGCTGTTTCTGTGTCACCTCTGAACGTCAAGCATTGGGAAGGAGGGATGCTTTTGCAGAGGGCTAGACCCAGGAAGAAATAATCTGGTCACTGGAGAGATTTAAAGAATGTCCTTGTTTTGGCTGGGATAGAGTTAATTTTCTTTCTAGTAGCTGGTATAGTGTTATGTCTCGGATTTAGTATGAGAAGAATGTAGATAACACATTGATGTTTTCGGTTGTTGTGAAGTAGTATTTTGACTAAGTCAAGGATTTTTCAGCTCCTCATGCCCAGCCAGCAAGAAGGCTGGAGGGACACAAGAGCTTGGGAGGGGACACAGCCACTTCTCTTGGGCAGATTGTCAAATGCTGTAAGTTGGAGTCACGCATCAGTGACCGACCAGAGGCAGAATTTCTGCTTGAAATTTGTTTCTTCAGTGAAGCACTTGCTGAAATCACAACAAGAAAACCTGCTTGTTGCGATCAGTTATGGCTCAACCACTTCCTGAATGGAGGTCCACAAGCCTGGGACAAGAAATAACATCCTTGGCTGCTCCAGAAAAGGGATTGGTGTGCGCTGTTATGGACATGCCCTTAGATGTTGCCCTTAGGTCATTCCCCTTACCCCTGGGTGGGAAACAGCCCTCATATGGAGAGAGCAAGGTGTGGCTGCTTTGATCCCCTTCTCTAAGTTTATACAGCACTGTGCTTTCTGCACCAGGCTGGCTTGGTGCAATCAGTGATGATCACAACAGGAATATAAAGCAGATTTCAAAGGATGACTGACTGATTGGCAGAGGGGATTCAGACACAGGTTTGCAAATATCATAGAATGACAAATTGCATTCAGGGCAAACTGTTTGGTTACCCGAGGCAGTTCAGATCTCTAGTTAAAGAGTTAAACTGCTTAATATCCACAGTCTCCTCCAAGGCTAATGCTGGGTTTTTCCAAAAGGTATCACTGAGCCATTTACTCTTTTGGATAACTTGATAACTTGGATAACATGGATAATTTGAAAATCCGAGTGTGGTCATTGTCTCCAGGACCCCATGACTCCCCCATAGCAGCAGGAGTGCTTGTGCACAGTATGGCAATGATACGGGATGGTCCAGGCAGATAAAAGCATGAGAAGCACATCTGAACTGCCTGGTCCATGGGATACCAGGTCAGCCTGAGACCTCTGCTTCATGCCTGTGTTCCATGCATCCCCTTTCTGCATCTTCCTGCTTAAACCTCCTTGGGTTTTAAGATGGGGTTTATGTCCAGTAAAGGATTTGGAAGTTAAGGAGTTAATTCTTAGAGAAACAAAAACTTTGGAGCTGACTTTAGTGTCCTTGAGGAGAAAAGGAAACCACTGGTCATAGTCTGAGAACAAGGCAGTGCACCTGCACCTTGTCTTGTTGTCAGCTCTTCCTTCTCCTCTCCGTTAGTGCCTTTTGATGCATACGGGGACCGGGGATATGACAGGCCAGTGAGACTGATGTGACATGTGTAATGAGAAAGAAATAGTATAAAATGCAATGTATCACAAAATTAACATCACCCAACTGCCTGTTCCTTGGCATCCTGCCGGTTTCCATCTTTATCTGGGTATTGTTTAATTGCCTAATTGTTATACTTTATTTATTTATTTTTGAGTTGCCATGAGCACGTAGAAATGTAAATTTAGCATTAGAAGATCACTTAACAAAGGATTCCTTTTCAGAGAGGTTGACTTCTCATATTTTGTCCCCAGGATGTGAAGATTTTAGGCTCCAGCTGTGCCAATTCCAGCCAGACCCTGGCAGATGGCAGTTAAAACCATGCGGCAAGACTGGCGATTGCAGAGCTGGTCCGGTGCATGGGGGTATGCATTGCTGAGCTCTCTGTTTCCCTTCTACCAGCAGCACGTTTTGCTCAGGTCCTCTCTCCCCGCTCCATGGATCATTTCTCAGCTTGAGGCTTCTTGCAGATATGAGAGCGGGAAAACCCGAGCATCAGAGAGCTGCTCAGGCTGTGGAGGGGGACTTTGTAGCATGAGTTTGTTTAATTGATAAAAACTGTAAAAAAGGATCCTTGAAGAACATGGCAGTCTCTTGAGCTGAGTTCAACTCTCATGAAATATCAGTCTCTGACCATGGAAACACACTTCACTGTCAGCTCTGGGGAGGGCACATCAGTGCTGTTTGTGTCCCAGCAGTCTCCAGATTTCCAGTCTGATTTTAGGACCGGTGAAAGCAGAGGGGCTCCGCATTCCCATGAGCAAGTCAGAGCCTCTGGAGAAAAAGTAAAATAGCAAATTGAGATGAGGGTTTCCCATTTACTCCATCCCAGTCAGACCATGGAGCCTTTGTGCACATGACATTAATCTTTGCAGCCATTTACTGTTTTTTTTTGCCAAATCAGTATTTAGAAACTTTCTTCTATCTCTATGAAGACAATTCCTTATCACCCTCTTTATCTGCTAAAGAGTACTCTGATCAACAGGAACTCTATGCTAGGAATGGCCTAATTAAGCAAAATTAACATTTTATCATCGAATACTAACATTTAATCCTATATTCATGCAGCCTTCTTTAAATATACTCTCTGCACATCCTTTCCTGTAAGTCTCTCATGCTATGCCAGCTCCACTATGTTTTTATCTATAAGGAATTGAGCTCGTACCTGTGACAGGTGCAGAGTGTGTTAAATCTTTTGATCATCACACAAACCACTCATGCTGATGTCCTTTAATCTAAGCAATGCAAAGAAAATCCTATGCACTAGCTTTATGCTTCTTCCATCTCCCCGAGTTTAAACAGGAGGCTCCGCAGCTACAGATCAATGGACCTAAATTGTTTGTCTTTAACTTAGGTGGGTTTAAAGGAAAGCTGCTCAGCCCAGCTGTCTAGAAGTTCACAAGATGGGAAGAGCTATGTGCTGTGTAGTGATGGGGGAATTTGAGTTACCTTTGAAACTTGGTTTAGTTTTTACAGCAGTCAAGTAATTAAACAGGAGAAAAAAATCACAGCAAATCACTTACTGCTACATTTTCCACATCTTTCTTGTTGTTATGCTGAAGCTAATAGTGAAATTCTTTAATTTATCAATTATTAAGAATTTTTGTAATTCACAAATGCGGTTAGGAATTCTTTTTGTTGTTGTTTTCTCCCTCTGGGAATTATTCCTGAATAATTTGTGTGGAATAGCCAATACTGCAATATTGCTATTGGTTCACATGGGTGGCGTGAGCCATCTGTGCGTTCCTGCCTCTAGACTGGCTGGTTCTGGTACCCAGCCAATGAGGCGTGAAGATTGGGACGGAGGATCTCACTTAGCGTGATAAAACACATCTCTGCTTTTGGTGAAGTGTCCGTTCTCACATTTTCTCTCCATTAAGTGACTGAGTGTTGTGGGAAAAGAAGAGGAAAGGGTCAGTGGAGGATATGGTGCAGGTCACGGTGCTCACGTGCCTGGGATGCAATCCCTGTGAACCAGACATGTTTCACAGGGAAGGGAGACACTGGTTAAATCCCAACCATCATTTTTTGCTCTTTGATGCTTTCCTACAGTCTCAAGCCCATGGGCACCAAAACATTGTCAGAAAAGCTTGAAGGGATCCCAAAAGAGGTGTGCCATCAGGTAACTCCATACAGTCATCTTATTTCACCTGCCCAAATACGTGTGCATGGAGATGCCCTAGACTGCTGAAAATGCAGAAAATGTTTTACCTTACAGTTAACTTAAAAGTTCATTTCAATTATAAATATTCTTCCATGAGTGGGGAAAAAAGTTTCTCACTATGAGACCAAAAATTCCTTATCTAGAAAAAATAGGTGCTGTTCCCTTTAATATTGCTATCAGGATGTTACAAGAAAAAAAATAACCAACAAAAACCCCAAACACAAAAAGCCCTCCATGCTATGCAAAATATCACAGAAACCTTTTTTCCATTACAGTGGTCACAGGCCATTTTGCTCTTCACTGGTGACAGGGGACCATTAGAATACAATCCCTGATGCCTGCGTATCATAATGAAAATCATATTTCTTCCTGAACTGGTACATCAATTGTCTTTTTAGTAACCTGGGAAGTGCAGCTGTATGCAAACCAGGGAATGGTCCTTCACTCTTAATCTGTTCTCCTGCAAGATAAGTGATAACTTCTTAATGTAACTTTCCACTCTGGTAAATAAGAAGTAGCTACAACATGATCCTGTGGTTTAAATAGAATCGTCTTCCTGAGACTGAGTAGCTGTTTTCCATCCTCCCCTGGGCAGGAAAACTGATTTTGATAAAATCGGAGCATTCCTCTCTGTCTCTCTCTCCTTCCCTGGCACCTGCCTGAAAATCTGCAGGCAAACCCACTTGCATTTCTAAAATCATGTGCTGTGGGAACTATTCCTAAAAAAAACAAATGGGCGGCAAGACTCTGTCCCAGCTCCTTGCTGAAGCACTACATGTCAGGGGGATGGATGAAGTGAGAAGTTTGGGGCTGGCAAGGGAGAGAAAGCACGGAGGCTGATGGAAACGGGGCCGGGGCGGGGGGGGGGGGGGGGGGAGGAAGGGGGAACAAGCTGTTCTGGCAGCTCCCTGGGGTCCCCCACTGCTGTCCCTGCCACCAGCCACCGGTGCCACCAGTCCATCCCCATCAGGCAGCACCAATTTCTTTACCTGTGACCTCTTTGCCTGCTAAACTCTGTGTGATCCCCTGTAGCCACCGAGCCGCTGGCCGTAGCCATGCCCAGGGCAACCGGCGCATCGCAAATTGGAGGTGAGCATGGGGTCAGGGCTGGCCGGTCCCCACGGGGGGCAGGCGGGGGCACGGGGCAGGCAGCAGGCACATCCTGACCCACTTCGGAGATCGCCCACCACCAGCCCGGGGGTGTTTTCGAGTGTCCAGCTCTTGGCGTGGACTGCAGGCTCAAGTCCTGCATTTTGCTTGTGTCGTACAAACGATTCAATCAATAGGAGTGAACTTCAAAGGGAGTTTCTGGCAGCAGCAGATACTCAGATGCATTGTGTGTAAGTGGCACCCAGTCCAATCTCTGCAGCATCTCCTGTGGGATAGGGAAGCCTGCCCAGCTGAGGGACAAAACCGGCTCGTACGTGAGCCTCACCTCACCCCAGAGGCAAAACTGAGAAATCAGGGGAAGAAATTTGAATCCCCAAACCGGAAACATTTTATTGCGAACTGCATTGTAGCTGGCTCTGGAAAGGTTTTCCTCCTGAGGGTTTTATTTTTTGTGTTTCTACTTTTTTACTGCCCCAAGCCTGCATTTTTTTCTAATAGAGATTAGATAGAAGGTGAGATTTCTTTTTGCAAAAACTTGCTTGGCTCCAGGCAGCAAGTCCTCGAGTCATGCCAACCCCTCCCAGCAGAAGGAGCCAGCAGAGGAGCACTGCCAGCACCACGCGCCTGCCTGGCTGCACTCACCACCCCCGGCGGCTCCCCGAGGGCCCCCATTTCTTTAAATCCCTTTTGCAGGCACCCCAGCCTGCACCCAGCCAGGAGAGGAGACAACAGATCCTGGCTCCGGCTTTGCCAAGGTGGGAGCACGCTGCCCTGTGGCACTGGAGGAGGTCGTGGCTTTTTCTCTCTTCCCTTTTCCCCTCTTATTCACGTGCACAGGGAACCTTGAGGAACAAATAATTCAATCTGCTGCTGGATTGCCAAAGACTTTAATGAAAGCGCTATTTATTTAGTGTCGTCTGATACTGCATCTACAGTGACAAGGCAGGGGACTGAGTAATAACAGGTCTGGAAGCAAAGCGCAGAGCAGAGCATGCTACCAGCATAGGAGTGTTCCAAAAATATATGATTTCAGTTTCTGGTTTAATTAGAATTTATTTTAAGTGGGTTTGCATCAACTAATGAAACAACTGTCATTGATGAACTGCTGCTGGGCAGGCTCGAGTAGATTTTAATCTCTAACCAGCAGCTCAGGCAGCTAGTGTGAGGGGAGCACGAGGAAAGTCTATTAGAGATAGACATCAATTTAAAATTAGTCATCTTAAGGGAGTATCGATGCAGAGGGGAAACCATTACAGAAGAGAGAATTATGTCATTAGATAACTGATCCAAATTCAGGGCTCACCTTAAAAACTAAATGATATTCTAGACAGCTTGTTGCGTTAACCGCTGAAAGGGGGGTATTTCTTACCAGATCATCATGCCTCGAAAGCTTGTGGTGCGTGTGGGGAAGAGTTTTGGAGATTGATAATGGCAATTGCAGGCCAGATGTGCATCCCCAGGGTCCCCACAGCTGGTTTTGCAGACAGTCCAGGGAAGTGGTACCCAAGGGAGGACTGAAAATGCCATCCTGCCGACAGGGAAACTGAAGCACAGCAAAGCTATGCAAATTCCTCAAGGTTAACCTGTATGTGGGAGACCACAGGAATAAAACTGGTTGTCCTGAGGATTGCTCCTGCAGTCCAACACCTGCATTATCCTTCACCCTTCAAGAACCTTTGTTCCTTAATCCAGGTTATTTAGAAATAGCTGGATACTCCTGTGCTTCGGAAAAGGCCCCAATGTTTATTTGTCAGACCTAAAACTAGCAGTGCCCTGGGTGGGTTCTGTCAATGGCTGATGCAGGGGCATTCCCCAGGCCAGTGGCCCCTGGGACAATGAGCAATTCAGCAAAGGTGTGAAATGACAGGGGACAAGTGTCAAAATCACTGCTGATCACTAAGATGCTGTTTCCCATCATGTTTCACCGAGGCTTGGGATGAAACTGTCTGTCAGACCTCTTGAGTCAGTTCTCAAAGGTGGTGAGGGCTCCTCTGGGCTGGTCCTTGCTCCCGTGAGAAGATATTGGTGCCAGACGTGGCTTCTGGAGACATCTTTCCAGTGGCAGGTGCCAGAAAGAGGCCTTGCCTGCAAGATGGGTGCATGGGAGAGCAGCGTCCAGCTTCCGTGGGGACTTGCACAGAGCGGGCGTGCTGGAGGAAAAACACACATGAGGCCCCAGTCGTCTCTGAAGCACTACCCAAAGAGGAAAGTGTGAGACAACCCTAGTCACCGGGGTATGCATGGAGAGAAAAAAATAAGGAAATTATTACAAGGAAAGATAATTACCTATTTATGGTTATTATAAGGAAATTGTAATTATTATAAGGACAATAAGGCAAACAAAGACAGCCCTTCACGACACAGCCTTTCTTCTAGCCAGGATGTGAGAGTGTTCAGTGCAGCCTCAAAATCACTTGGCAGATTCTGCGGTACTGCCTGCCTCCTTCCACACCATGCGGCCAAGGTGCTGCTCCTCTCTTCCCTCTGTGCGGCCCTCCCAGCCCACCCACCTGCCCCAAGCAACCTCGGCACCGGTGAACAAGCGTGCAACACAACCACGGCAGGGCAGGAGCATTTCCCACCTGCTTTTGCAGAGCTGTGCATGGTGCTCGCAGGCACCAGGCGATGGAGACACGGGCTCTGTCCTGGGGAAGACCTGGGACTGCTACACAGCAGCTTCTGCGACGGATCCAGACAGAATCAGGGCAGGAAGGGAAATCATCCAAAGGATGTTTGACACAGTAGAATTTGTTTTTACCTCTTTCCTTTAAAAAAGCAAAGGAAAGCAAAGCAAAACAAGCTAGGAAATTACATGCATGCTTTTGGAATGAGACAGTAGCTCAGGGTCATCTGTGTTTATTATTTCCACCATTTTATCTTATTTCCATGTGCACTTTTTCAAAACAAGGCTTTTTGGTTTTTCCTTTTCTTTTCCATTTAGTCTGCATGTCCAGCAGCCTGAGCTCTGAAAGGTAAGCTTAGCACTGAGCTGTCATAAACAACCCAAAATCACACAGCAAACACATTCCTCCTTCCCTGCAACTGTCACTCTCCTCTCCTGTCCACTTGCACAATGACTTTTTCTTTCACCATTAATGGTCCTGGAGAAGAACAAGGGTGCAAACACAGCCTGCGTTATTCAGGAGCACTCTGACGACCCCCATATTTAGAAGACACTGTCTCTTCTTGTGATCAAAACAAGCATTAACATGGGCATTGTTGAAATGGGCTGGAGCACTGTGGCCGGGGACAGCGGCAGCCCAGCTGGGGTCCCAACACCATGCTGGGGACCAGGGCTGCTATCCTCCTCCCTGCACCAGCCTCTGAATCTGATGGAGATGCTTTCTCTAAACCACCACACTGGGAGTCAGCAGCCCAGCCCATACCTTCTCCAAACCAAGGAGCACATCTTGGGTGGGATCTGTAGCATCAGAGCTTTGGGAAGCTTAGTTTTCCATCTGAGCAGTGCCTGGCCTGGCAGCTGCTGGAGGTTTCTCCTGCAGTCCACACTGTCCTGGCTCCCTCCTTGAGAAGGCGATTTGGAGGGAAAAAGAGTTGGGTGTTACTTTTTTTTTTTCCCAGCAGAAAGAAGGGAAAATTTATGTTATATGTGTGGGGTTTTTTTCCTTCTTTATTATTTTTCTGGAATGAAATGGTTTCTTTTTTTATATATTGAATATATTTAATATTCAAATGCTGAGAATTTGCAGGACGGAGCAGACAGAGACTGCCTCTTGCGATAAGAGACATTATTACTGTTGTGGAGAATTCCTTTAAGATTCCATCTTAATCGTTCTGCTATTGAAATGGAAGAATAAAGTAATAAAATTAGATGTTTTGAAAAGACTTGATTAAAAAAGTAATTATCCTGCCAGCTCGAGGGTTCCCACATCCTGTCAGGTTCCTCCAGCTCAGCCCCTCTCCTCACCGAGCCCCTCCCCAGTTGCCCATGGGGATGGCAACCCCTTCACGGCTGGGCATCTCCGAGCCAGAGCCCCTTCTTCCCTCCTTCCTCTGGACATGCTTTGGGGCTGTTCTGGGGTGCGACTTGGCTGCTGGTCCTGTCCCCCAACCTGGTCATCCCGATTGCCCTTCTCCTCTCTCCCCAGCTGAGGTCTCCCACCCCAGGCGGCTGCCTCGGGGTGCCCCACAGACCCTCCTTGTGCAGGGCTGCTGCTGGGCACCGCAGCGGTGCTGTGGTCTGGCTCTTGGCTTGGGCCATCGGGCTGGAGGGAAAGGCACAGCTGCCTCCCAGCAGCCTCAATTCCTGACTTGTGGCTTCACCAGCCCATGCAAGCATGCACAGGAACCCTCTGAGGTCTGGGGCACGTGGGGACCACCCCCCGCATCTCCTTTGAAAGTGCCTTATGCCAACATGCATCACTTCTGCCAGCACCATTGTGGGGTGCCAGCCTGGGGCTGGGCTCCCCCCACACCCCAACACCAGGCTCCCCACAGCCTCCCGCAGGAGGTCCTGGCCCTGCACACCTCTGATGAGGACAGACAGGGGACACAGGATGACGCCCCGTGCCTGGGAGCACCCTCGCAGTGCATGGGATGAGTGCTGGGTTTGCCCACGCACTGGCCCCAGCAGCAACTGGCCATGCTGGAGAGATAGGCTTTTCCCAAGGAGGAGAGGATAGACGGCTGCACACAGAGCTGTGCTGGGCCTCCCAGACCCTCACAGCTGTAATTGTGGAGCTTGTTCATTCTGCATTTCTAATGGGGAAACACAGATGGTGACAGCTGAGTGCAAAATGCATTGATTAAAATCTGCTGCTGATTGTTACTCATAATGGGCTTTGGGTCTTTTGAAATATGCTGCAGAGAATACACATCCTCATTTGGGGATGTAGCAGGTTATGGGAGACTTGTGCCTGTGTCTATCTTTGTCTCTTAGAATCATGGAATCATGCAATGTTTTGGGTTGGAAGGGACCTTAAAGATCACCTAGTTCCAACCACCCTGCCATGGGCAGGGACATCTTCCACTAGACCAGGTTGCTCAAAGCCCCATCCAACCTGGCCTTGAACGCTTCCAGGGATGGGGCATCCACAACCTTGGTGGGCGACCTGCTCCAGTGCCTCACCACCCTTACAGTAAAGAACTTCTTCCCTATACATAATCTAGATCCGCCTTCTTTCAGTTTAAAGCCATTACCCCTTGTCCTATCGCTACATGCCCTTGTAAAAAGTCCCTCTCTGGCTTTCTTGTAGGCCCCCTTTAGGTACTGGAAGGCTGCTATAAGGTCTTCCCAGAGCCTTGTCTTCTCCAGGCTGAACAATCCCAACTCCCTCAGCCTGTCCTCATAGGGGAGGTGCTCCAGCCCTCTGATCATCTTCATGGCCCTCTTCTTGACTCGCTCCAACAGGACCATGTCCTTCTGATGTTGGGGGCCCCAGAGCTGAACACAGTACTGCAGGTGGGGTCTCATGAGAGTGGAGTAGAGGGGCAGAATCACCTCCCTCTACCTGCTGGTGATGCTGCTTTTGATGCAGCCCAGGATATGGTTGGCTTTCCGGGCTGCAAATGCACATTGCTGGGTCATGTTGATCTTCTCATCAACCAACACCCCCAAGTCCTTCTCTGCAGGCCTGCTCTCAATCTAATCATCACCCAGCCCATTTTTGTGCTTGGGATTTCCCTGACCCATGTGCAGGACCTTGCCCTTGGCCTTGTTGAAATTTATGAAGTTCTCATGGGCCCACTTGTCAAGCCTGTCTAGGTCCCTCTGGATGACATCCCTTCCCTCCAGCGTGTTGACCACACCACACAGCTTGGTGTCATTGGCAAACTTGCTGTGCATGCACTCAATCCCACTGTCCATGTCGCCGACAAAGATGTTAAACAGGAACGACACTCATCACTGCTCTCCACTTGGACATCGAGCCATTGACCACAACTCTTTGAGTGCGACCATCCAGCTGATTCCTTATCCACCCAGTGGTCCTTCTGTCAAATCCATGTCTCTCCCACTTAGAGAAGAATGTTTTGTGGGACAGTGTCAAATGCTTTGCACAAGTCCAGGTAGATGATGTCAGTTACTTTTCCCTTATCCACCAATGCTGGAACCCCATTGTAAAAGGCCACCAAATTTGTCAGGCATGATTTGCCTTTGGTAAAGCCATGTTGGCTGTCACCAATCACCTCCTCATTTTCCATGTGCCTTTGCATGGTTTCCAGGAGGATCTGCTCCATGATCTTGCTGGGCACAGAAGTGAGACTGACTGGCCTGTAGTTCCCTGGGTCCTCCTTTTCTCCCTTTTTAAAAATGCAGTTTATTTTCCCCTTTTTCCAGCCAGTGGGAACTTCCCTGGGCTGCCATGACTTCTCAAATATGTTGGATAGTGGCTTATTCATCTGCCAGTTCCCTCAGGAGCTATGGATGCATCTTATCAGGTCCCACGGACTTGTGCACCTTCACATTCCTTAGATGGTCTTGAACCTGATCTTCTCCTACAGTGGGCAGTTATTCATTCTCCCAGTCCCTGCCTTTGCCTTCTGTGACTTGGGTGGTGTGGCTGTAGCACTTGCGGGTGAAGACTGAGGCAAAAAAATCATTGAGTACCTCAGCCTTCTCCATATCTCAAGTAACCAGGTCTCCCCTTTCCTTCTGGAGAGGGCCCATATATTCCCTAGTTTTCCTTTTATCACCGACATACCTATAGAAGCTTTTCTTGTTGCCCCCGACATCCCTGGCCAGATTTATTTCTATCAGGGCTTTAGCTTTCCTAACCTGATCCCTGGCTGCTTGAACAATTTCTCTGTATTCCTCCCAGCTACCTGTCCTTGCTTCCACTCTCTGTAGACTTCCTTTCTGTGTTTGAGTTTGCCCAGGAGTTCCTTGTTCATCCATGCAGGCCTCCTGTCATTTTTGTCTGACTTCCTCTTTGTTGGGATGCATAGCTCCTGAGCTTGGAGGAGGTGACCCTTGAATATCAACCAGCTTTTTTGGGCCCCTCTTCACTCCAGGGCTGTATCCCATAGCACTCTACCAAGCAGATCCCTGAAGACACCAAAGTCTGCTCTCCTGAAGTCCAGGGTAGTGAGCTTGCTGTGCACCCTCCTCGCTGCCCTAAGGATCTTGAACTCCACAATTTCATGGTCACTGCAGCCAAGGCTGCCCTTGAGCTTCACATTCCCCACCAGCCCCTCCTTGTTGGTGAGAACAAGGTCCAGCATAGCACCTCTCCTTGTTGGGTCCTTTATCGCTTGGAGAAGGAAGCTGTCATCAACGCATTCCAGGAATGTCCTGGATTGCTTATGCCCTGCTGTGTTGTCCCTCCAACAGATATTGTGGTGGTTGAAGTCCCCTGTGAGGACTAGGGCTTGTGAATGTGAGGCTGCTCCTATCTGTCTATACAGGGCCTCATCCACTCAGTCTTTCTCGTTGGGTGGCCTATAGCAGAGCCCCACTATAACGTCACCTGTCCCTGCCCTCCCTTTAATCTTGACCCATAAGCTCTTGGTTGGCTCCTCAGCCATCCCCAGGTGGAGCTCCATCCACTCCAGCTGGTCATTGACATAGAGGGTGACAGCCCCTCCTTGTCTCCCCTGCCTGTCCTTCCTAAAGAGCCTGTATACTTCCATTCCAACACTCCAGTCATAGGATCCATCCCACCATGTCTTTGTGATGCCAATAAGATCATAACCCTGAAGACGTGCACATGTCTCTAACTCTTCTTGTTTATTCCCTATGCTACGTGCTTTTGCATAGAGGTGTTTAAGTTGGGCCCCTGATGAAGCTGACTTACTGGCTGGAGTGGCTGGAATTCCTTTGTGCTGCTCTTCAGGCGCTCTTCTGCTGGCCTATGATCCCTCTCCAGGCTCTGGGCATCTATTGCTGGCACTGGCATCAAACTGGTAGGAGGGGGATGGATTGAGCTTCCCTTCCCCCTGCAACTTTAAAGCCCTCTTCACCAGCTTGGCAAGCATATGACCAAAGACGCTCTTCCCCTTCTCTGACAGGTGGACCCCATCAACCCCCAGTAGACCAGGTTTCTCCAGGTAAGTCCCATGGTCTAAGTAGCCGAACCCCTGGCTGTGGCACCAGTCCCATAACCATTTGATTCACAAGATTTGATTGGCCCTTTCAAATCCCTTCCCTTTGACCAGGAGGATTGATGAAAAAACTACCTGTGCTCCAGAGTCCCTTACCACCACTCCCAGGGCTCTGTAATCCTTCTTGATACTCCTCAGACTGCTCCTGGCTGTGTCACTGGTGCCCACGTGAAAAAACAGCAGCGGATAATAGTCAGTGGACCGTACAAGGCTTGGTAGTCTCTTGGTGACATCTCTGATACAAGCCCCTGGTAAGCAGCACACCTCTCTGGAGTGTGTCACGTCAGCAGATGGGTGCCTCCATACCTCTCGGAAGAGAGCCACCTACTACTATCACCCGTTGCCTTTTCTTAATTGCACTGGTTGTTATATGGGGAGCAGATCAGGCTGCCTTACTCAGCTCCAGCATATCTTCTGATGTGACGGGTCTTTCCTCTTCAGTTTGCAGAGTGGTGAAGCAGCTCTGCAAGGGCACCTCAGGCTTTGGGGGAAGTCTCTTCCTCCTGCAGGTCCTTGCCATTGCAAGCTTCCATTCTTCTGCATTATTGCCCCCCCTCTCCCGCTTCTGTGTATGCTGGTGGGGGATTTTTTGGCTGTTTGGCTGTGTGTTCACTGCAGACTGCGCTTGGAACCAGCTATCTAACTCCTTCTCAGCCTCGCTGATGCTACACAGCCTTCTCACGGCCTCCTGCAGCTCAGCCACCTGCTGCAGGAGGTCCTCCACCTGGGCACACCTTTTGCAGGCAGGTCTGCTGCCCATCCCTGCCCCAGGAGAAAGGTGTAGGCATTTCCTCCAGTCTGAGGTCTGCACTGCAGCCTCTCCCTTCAGCAGCTCCATCTGGGTGGAGGGATCGGCCACCTCTGGGGTAGGTGGTGCAGACCTCCCAGCTGGAGCTGCAGCCTTTGCTCTCAGGTGAGTGCCCACCATTCTGCCTTGAGGCTCAGGTAGGATGAGTGCCCTTGGCCTGTGCAGGCGGTCACAGAACTGTGCCCGGTTGCTCGGTTATGGGGACTTCAAGCCTCTCCACTTGGCCAGTGGAATGTCCCTCCTTCGAAGAGGCACCCTTCGCATGTGCCTTCCTGCACGAACTGCCGCACCTTGCCCTGTTTGCCCGCTCTGTTGGCTGCATTCCTGTGGGCTGCCCTTTGTGGGAGCGGGGGGTGGCTGCCATTGCTCCTGGTCCTGCCCATGCCTCATTGGCTGCTCTTCCTCCTGAGAGCTGCTGGCTCCTGGAGGGTCTCCACACTCCCCTGAGGTTTCCCCAACTCGGGAAACCCTCCTTGCACACCATGATCCCAATGCACCTGCACCGGAACTGACCGCCTCAGTGAGTGCTTGCCCATTGCTAGACATTTTCTGGTCATTGGTTATTATTTTCATAGTAGAATAACTGGAGATCCATCTCTGCTGTGGCCAAATGGGAGCTAGAGACATCCTGGCTGAATAAGTTCGCCAATTGAAGACGTGAGGCCAACGAAGGAGTATGTCCTTCCTGGGAGAAGGGCTAGCTGTGCTCCAAGGCTACCCTTTAAACAACTGAAGGCTCTGGTAGCAAGGTGGTGGGGCAATGTGGAATGAAGCCATGCAATGAAAAGAAGATTCAGCAACAGAAACTTGCTGTTTGAGAGCTGCAGGTGCTGGGAAGCCAGCTCTCCCTTTGGAAAGCCTAGTGGAAAAGGCAGATATCATTGGGAGCTGCAATTTCCCCTGACATGCAATGAGCAGGATTGAGCAGGTCCGCCAAGGCTGGCTGGTGAACACAAGGCATTTGCACTGTCCCTCCATACCATGCAGATCAGGGTTTTGTGCAACCAGTCATCCCACCGAGGTCCTCAAATACCTCCATGAAGAGGTGTGAGATGTAAATGCTCACTGAGCCTGAAAAATCAAGGTGAGGCCTTCTGCTGGCCATCTTGAATGCAAGGGCATTTAATTTAGCAGACACTCTTGAGCAGAGAAGCTTTGCCTGTCTCTGTGCATGAGCTCCCCATTGGGGGTGGATTCATTTTTATGTGTGAAGCTGTTCGCCTTCAGCTACAAGGGGCTGATCTCCTCCTTAATCATTCCAGGACAGAAGTGGAAAGGTATTTTTTCGCAGAGAGATTTGTGGAAGCCAGAAGTGTTCGTGAGACAAGCCTCATGTTAACCAAGGCAGGCTCCTTCTGCTGGGGAGGAATAGACCTTCGTGTTAATATTCACTGCTTTCTGCCTGGGGAGCTTGGGTGGGTGGGGAGGAGAGGAGGGACAGTGCCATTGGGGCTGTGGCTCCTACTGAGCGCAACAGGCTGCTGAAGGCACGAAGGAAATGAGGTGCTATCTAACCCAAGCCTGGGAAGCCAGCTCAGAGCTATTTATCAGCGATGCCTTTCCATCACCCACCACCTGCAGATCAGAGGACCTATGACACCAGCAGATCCATGGGGGGACCAGAGGAAAACTTCACAGATGTGGAGAAAATCTGATGCCAAGTCCAGACATCTCCACTTGTGCCCAGAGCAGGAAGCATGCCGGGCTTCCCACTGCCAGACTGGGGTGACTCCAGATCCTGGACACACTGCTTGCTCCAGCAGCCCTGCCCAGCACTGACAGCCATGCAACCCCATCCCAGGGCTTTGCTGACCCATTCAGCTCTGCCTGCAGTCCTGCAGTGCCTCACTGCTCAGGACCTGCCTGCACCGCACATGCTCTGCTCTCTTGCCATGAAAACCACTGCTTCGCCAGAGGAAATTTCCAAGCTGGCAAGATTTCTCCTGAGTTGGAGACTCAGCGAAGCTCCCACCGCTCTGGCAGTGACCTTATAATTAAGCAGTGTAGAGGACACTGCTCCCAGCCAGCTCCCTGAGTGCTTATATTTCAGTTTGGGCTGCATCCAGCTCTAGTAAATCCATTAATTACACTTCATACAGTGGCATTTACTGACGAATGAAAGATTTCATTAAGTCCGCCTGCTTCCTGAGGTGCAGTAAGACCTCGGACAAGCTCCCCTGAGCCCTGGCCCCAGTTATTTAAGTAGCAGTGCTGTGCCTCCTTGTTACACACACGCCTCACCTGCAGGGAGGATTTAGCCAAAGATCTTTTATCTCCACTGTGCTGCTTGGTCCCAGGCAGGGAGAAGTGGGGCGGCAGAAGGCAGGATCGGCTTCATCCTCGCTGGCCGTGCAGCCTTGCTTTTGTACTGTGCAGGGACACAGGAGCCAGCTCACTTCCAGGGAGAGAGAGGAGATGCATTAAACTTTCATGAAAACAAGTCAGCGACAAAGGCAGAACATGAGCTCTTCCCACTGTGGCAGCTCAGGAGGACTCTCCAGGCACCAGCCTTGCAGCACAGGGACCAGGCACTGATGTGGGGCAGGGCAGCCTCTTAAAGAGGCTCTGATCTGTGCTCCAGAGGATGCCCATGTGCCCATGGCACCCCCACATTTGCTCTCTGAAATCTTCCTTTGTCCCATCAGCATGTGATTTTGACTGTCAGAATATATTGAGGCAGTCCAGAGATGAGAAAGCTTGAAAAGATCGGGTCTCAGCTCCAGGACAAGTTTGGCTGTAGAGCCCTCAGCTCTTTAGAGTTTCACTGGAGGATGTGACCCCCACAGTTAGGGATGCTGGTGCTCTTTCAATTGGAGGATTCATGGGGATCCTCCCTGCATCAGCTCCAGCAGCCCTTGGCCAGCACAAGCAGTGAGTGGGGCCGTTCCCGTCTGGTCTCATCCTTCACTTCTTACCTGGTGGCTGTGCTGTGCCCTGGGAGCTGAGCAGGCACCGAGCTGGAGGAGAGGAGCGGGGAGTGAGATTTAGTGGCTAACACAGCTGTCTTTAAGTACCATCAGTCTTCTGTGTTTCTTGACTGTCAGGACTGGAGTTATCTCCCAAAGCAGGGCTGCTGCACTGCCTGGCCAAGTCCCACGTGCTCTTGAGCACAGTGGCCTTGAGAGACTTGTCGTGAGCCACAATTATGCACTGTCACCACTCCACTGGACATCACCAATTACAGGCTCGAATACTGATGGGTGGGAGAGTGCATAGTGAAGATTTATCTGTGAGTTCTTCTTTCAGGACCTTCATATCTCCAGGAGGTCCATTTCAAGCTTTTCTCCCCAAGCAGAAGGACCATTCTGGGAACCACCAAGCTGGGACTGAAGCCCAGAAATCTTGGAAACTTTCTGGCATCACTCATTGCTCCAGCAGGCTCAAGGACTGGGAGTTCTGTCATCCCTTCCCCTGCACATCATGTGTTGAGAGCAGAGGAGCTGCATCCTCTCCTCTGCCTAAACCCATGATCAGGCTGGGAATGGACATCTCCCTCCCCATCTCAAGCTCTGGGCACACTTTTCTATGGATATATTTAATAACTATATGGCAGCTGCTCACACAGAAAACCATCACAGGTGAAAATTTCATGATTTCTACACCAGTACTTGGCTCGAAGAACAAATGCTATTTCCTCTGCTCCCCCTGCAAAGTGGTGACCAGTTCCAGGTGGTTTAACAGTCTCCCAAGGATGTTTACTTGACATGGGAACAGCTGGAAGCAAGATGTTAGAGCAAGGTAGGTATGGTTTGTCTGCTGTGTGCTAAGCCTCAGGAGAGATGTCCTGTGGGGTTACCACCATCCTGCAACTACCTGGTGGGAGTAATAGACAGAGATGTTTTGACCTAACCAAGTTACCTACCTACCAGTCTCCAGGCTGAAAGAGGCTTTGTGTGGTGCAGTGATGGTTAGGTAAGATTTTCTTCTCTCCAGGCTTTACCTGAGTTGCCTCCAAACCTGGACATGGAGGGCAGATTTTCCCACATTGACATATTCCTCAGTAGGATGTGAGTGAGCAGATTGTGAGGCTGATGAGAAGCATGAAGTCTACAAGAGCAGGTTGCAATCAAATGGAGCTTGACTCAATGCAGAGACCATTTTCCAGGATGGGCTCCTGGTGTAAAGCCTGTCCTTCTCTCCTCTGCTTCACCCCAGAGGCTGTGCTGCCCTCAGCTCTAATCAGCCAGTTGTAGACACTACAGTGGGAGAGGAGAGGTGATGGGATGTAGAGTGCAAACACCTGTTGAACATTATGTCTGAGCAGCCTGTGTTTGAAGCAGCTTCCACAGCAGCTTTGAACAGCCAACTACCTAACCACCTTCAGACACTTTAGTTCAGAGCAAGTTTCCACCTTCAGGCATTGCCCAGCAGGGCTTCCATCTCTGCTCCTGCCAGCCCTGCTCATGTCCCCTTCCCAGCAGTTCTACCACACTCATTTTGACCCTGACCCCATGACAACCCCTCCAAGCAGAATTCATCCCATATCTTCTTGGGTTCACTTCTTGCCCTTCCCCAGGAGGGCTGCAGGGGCTCTGGACCATCTGTTGTGGTTTAACCACAGCTGGCAACTAAGCACCATGCAGCCGCTCATTCACTCCCCCCCACCCAGTGGGATGGAGGAGAGAATCAGAAGGAAAAAAGTAAAACTCATGGGTTGAGATAAAGACAGTTTAATAGAACAGAAAGGAAGAAAGTAATAATGATAATGATAATAATAACAATAAGAAAATGACAATAATAATAATAAAAGGATTGGAATATACAAAACAAATGTTGCACAATGCAATTGCTTACCACTCGCTGATTGATGCTCAGTTAGTTCCTGAGCAGCCATGTCCCCAGGCCAACTCCCCAAGTTTATATACTAGACATGACGTTACAGGGTATGGAATATCCCTTTGGCCAGTTTGGGTCAGCTGTCCTGGCTGCATCCCCTCCCAACTCCCTGTGCCCCTCCAGCCTTCTTGCTGGCTGGGCATGAGAAGCTGAAAAATCCTTGACTTAGTCTAAACACTACTTAGCAACAACTGAAAACATCAGTGTGTTATCAGTATTCTTCTCATACTAAATCCAAGACATAACACTATACCAGCTACTAGGTCTATCCCAGCCAAAACCAGGACACCATCTCACACCACAGAGCATGAGGTCATGCTGCTTACCTGCATCCTGCAAAGGTCTGTGGTTGGGAGCTGCCACAAACCCTACTCAGACAACCAGGGACCACTCCCTACAACCAAAAGCCATGAGTCTCTGACCCTGAATAGCTGCTGTATCAAGTATTATTTCTGGCAGATCACTAGTGCTTAAATGACAGATACATTAGCTGAGTCAATGCTGAGGATGTAAATGTGCAGCCGGCAGAGCTGGTGTTTAAGCAATAAGACATGACAGCGGTTGGGTTTTGAAGTGATTAGTGCCTGTCTCAGGCACGCGGAAAGGCAGGACGTTGAAGGTCAAGGGACTCAAAGCACTCAAGGGAGCACGGTAATCATCATGGTGGGCACTTGAGAGCCCCGTGCTGTCAGGAGCGTGGCCACGGTGCCTGGCCAGACCCAAGTGCTTTCTGAGCATCCTTCACCCGGAGGGAATCTTGCACATGACCAGACAAACTGAAGCTATAGATGTGACTGGAGCTTGTATGGTGTCATTTGTTCTGTGAGGACTCAGTTGGGCTGTGCAGCCGTCTGCGTTACTGCTCTCCCCTTGCTGCCCCAGCAGCAGGTATCTGTGGGTCCTGTGTGCTGTGCCCCCTCTATCCCATCTTCTGCTGCAGTACAGAGACTGACTGGAGGCAGGTAGTGTACAAATTGTCCCATGCTGGGGTACATCCTAACTGGTCTCCTCTTCTTCTCTCGTGGTTAGAAATCCTGGCCTAAATCCTGACTTTTTGAAGTTGAACATCGCTGTCACAGCCTTGGCATCGAGATGGCAGTGGGCTTCCTCATCAGCGGACCCACTCCCCGAGGCAGCTCTGAGCTCAGCTTCAGGCAGCCCTCCTGCTCCTGCTGCAGGATACAGCAGAAAGGACATCCCAGCTCTTTGCTGTAGCACCTGCAATATCACACTGCTTTATCACTTTCCTTCTTTCTTCTTTCTCCAGTCAGCCCATCAGAGTTTTCCCACCCACTTGACTGTCTTGCTGTCCTGTTTCTGAGCCTGAAAGTGGTCCTGTGCGCACGCTAAGGGCCAGAGCTTGCCTGGACCCAGGGCAGGATAAAAGGCAGCAGCTGAGCAGCCAGGTCACAGCAGGACTTGAGCTCAAGGGGCTGCATGTCAAGGGGGCTGCAGGCCGCTCTTTTGCTGCTGTGTATTTCTTACCTATTGCTAACTCATTTAATGAGGGCAGAGTTGCATAAGAGTGATTTTAATCCCTCCTTTTTAAAGAGACACTAAGTTAACATAAGCCCAAGCGGCAGGTAGGTGTTCCCCAGGAGTGGGGACTACCCAATTTATTGCAGAGTGCAGCATGTTTGGTGACCTCCCTCTCTCCTGCACTTGTTTTGTCCTGCCATGAGAGAGGCTTAATGGGGTGGCTCAGGGGAGCAGCAGCTGCTACACAAGGTCTGCAAGGATGTCACACTGCAGTCCTTGCCCCACTGGGGCAGCCCCTGTGCTGCTGAGAAAGGTGTAAGTCCCAGAGAAGGAGGAAATCTGCTGGCAACAAAGAATGTCAGGTAGCTGAGAGTTGTCCTCCTGGGTCTTCTTACATCAAAAATGCTCCCACAACAGAAAGGATCCTATAAGACAAGGAGATGCAAGTGGTGGTATTGGGAAATGCAATTATTAGACACACAGAGCTGGTCTGTGGTATCAGATGGTACTCTGTGAGTATTTCTCTGCTGGGTACAGAGGGAGCAGACCTCAGGAGAGATCCAGATAAATTACCATCACAGTCCTGGGGACA
This sequence comes from Haliaeetus leucocephalus, assembly GCF_000737465.1. Taxonomy (NCBI): domain Eukaryota; kingdom Metazoa; phylum Chordata; class Aves; order Accipitriformes; family Accipitridae; genus Haliaeetus; species Haliaeetus leucocephalus. Next base: position 1,525,854 of record NW_010973369.1, on the reverse strand, counting down.
GCTGCTAGTTGTGGTCCATATTGATACCAGTGATGTAGGCAAGAAAAAGAAGGCTATGCTGGAGGTTAAATGCAGGCTGCTTGGCAGGGGCTGATTTCCAGGACTGCCGCAGTAGCATCCTCAGCGATACTGCAATGTCACGTCTGAGGGACAGGCAGGAATCAGGAGGCTTGGTGTGAAGCTGAGATAATGGTGCACAGAGGAGAGAGTTGGCAGAGATAAGAGCTGAGGATCCAGGACAGGAGGGATGGTCTACACCTTAACCATGGCAGAGCCAGGGTGATAGCATGGTCAAAGGGGTCCTGGGGGCATATTTAGGCTAGGGACTGGGGACAGCTGGCAGGCAAGGAAGAGCACCTGGTTCAGGTGACCTGTTCAGCTTGCTGAAGGTAGCTCAATGCACCTCCGAAAGGACCAGTGGGACATGAGGACAACAATTATGATAAATGAAGGTGGCAAATGAGGCCACCTGTGATCCAGCTGACCGACAGCCTCAACGTGAAGCAGCAGAGCCATAGCAAAATTTCCATGAGCTCCTACGCCAACATCAGAGGTCTACAGTTAAAACAGGGACCTAGGCTGCTTGGCATCAACACTGATCCCAACTCAGTGGGCATTGAGGAGCCTTGGTGGAGGGAGGATAATCCATGAAATGCAGTGTTGCTGCATTACCGGCATTACAGGGACGACAGAGCAGGATGGTGGGAGGGTAGCAGGCCACGTGATAATATAAAGAAGAAAAAACACTAGGTGGAAAGAGGAGCCCTAGGGAATCCCTGTGGGTGGAAAAGCTGAGGTCTAATGATAAAAATGTGCTACAGGTACTACCCTGACAGCAGTGGCGAGGAAACATTAAGTAGGGTAAGCAAAGTTGCAAATTTAGGCCAGGTAGTGATGGTGGGAAATGTCAGCTACCCACGCACAGGCCAGGCCAGTGCCTCATTGGACCGAGATGAAGAGATTGCAGTTTTGGATGTGACAGAAGCTGCATCCTAGGGTGATCAGCCTTGCAACCTGTGAGGAGTGATGCCAGTCTGATTTAGTCTTGATTCAGAAGGGACCAGTGGGGCATCCCCTCTACTTGGTCAAGCTTGGCATGGTGGCATGGGCAGCAAGCCAAATCACCCTGTTCCATAGAAGTTCAGCTTCAAGAAGGGAATGGCATAAAAATGAGTCAAAAGGACAAAGGAGGAGTGCAGAGAGCAAGAAGCTGCAGAGCAGCTCAAGGGGAAGTCAATAAAGCTGGTGGGAAACTGCTTTAAAAACAAGTCAGAGAAAGCACTGCTTTTCACAGCAGACTTTTGGAGCTGACTGCCCGGAGGAGGCAGTGGAGGCAGGTAGTGTCAACAGGGTCAGAAAGGGCCAACACAAATTCATGGACAGCAAGTTGCTGAATGGATGAACAAGACAGGGTGATGTCGCTAACGTCCTTACAACATCCCTAATCCAACAGCTGCAGGCCACCTGCCAGGGCTAGCGTGGATACTACAGCCATCAGCTGCTCCTAAAGCAGAACAGGCAACTTTTGGTGGCCCCTCACCCCGTTTCCTTGCCTTTTGCACAGCCCTTTTCTTTGCAGAAAGTCTTTAGGATTTTTAACCAAATGTGGCTTTTTAAAACTCAGAAACAATTTTTTGTTGTTGTTGATTTTGTCTCTGCGACTTAAAAATATCTTCAGTGAAAGCAAATAAGCCTGAGCAGGTTTGTCAAATCCTTCACACTGAAAAAACTAATAGTTATCTACCAGGTTTATGGTAAATAGAGCCAAATAATGGGCAAATGGTCTCCCAGTAAGAAAGGGGACGGCTGCCCAGACTTGTACAAAGTGGCCTAAGTGAAGAATTTGCAGCCTGACCTCTGCTGTCAAAACCCAACACAAAACAGCAAAGGAAAAGCAAAGCCCTCCCCTCCCCTGGAAACCCTCCGCTATCACCTACGTCACCGAGAGCCTCATTAGCCTCACAGACTTCCAAGGTGCTCATTAAAACCTCCACCGCTCCCGCAGGAAGCAGAGGTCCATCTACCAGCGCGCTGTGACCCAGGTGTCTGTGGGCATCCAGTGCCGCCGGGGAAGGTCCCCCCGTGGCTCCTACCGATCCCGCACACGGACGTAAATCAGGAGTCATCTACTTGCCTATTTATCTAACGAGGAAAAATAATTTCCCTTGTGCTACAACTCCTGCCTTGGCAGATTTGTCCTGGCACTTTGTCCCTCCTTACCGCTGTTCCTCCTCTTCCTCCCCACGTGACAGTGAAAGCTGCAGCGATAACGAAGCTTCCATCCTTTGGCCCCAGCCTTTACATGCAAGCTTATAAGGCTCTGACAGTAAAAAATGGTCTTTTATGTGCTGCAGAAGTTCATAATGTTCCAGCGTTGATAGGGATATAGTGCAAAAGAAATAAAATCAATAAAATATTCAAAGCTTTCACATTATAAGCTCAAGCAAAACTTTTTACCAAATGTTTACTGTATAATAAATTCTATTAAAAAGCCTGAGCTTGCATGGTGAAGAGGGCTGGAACGTTGTCACTTTAATTGCAATGGCATAAATATTTGATATTCAGTAAATTAGATCTGTAGCTCTGAAAACATTCTTGCAAATGGATTTTTACCTGTAGCACAGTGCCATTAGCAGGAGAAAGTCAACACAGCCCCAGGGCCTGTAATTAACTCAACCCAAGCAGAACTAAACATTTTTGACAGTTTTCCTGGTCTGGAATTAACTGTCATAGCAGAGAATGAAAGGAAGTGCATTGTCACATTATGTTTACGTAAAGTCTGTAAAATGCTGTGTTTTGTATTTTTGTTTTGTTAAGTCCAGGTTTCATGCCCCATTATTTTTTTCATCATTAGAGACAAGCTTAGAGACAACTAATGATGTATTTTATATCCTCAGACTAGTATCGAAGCCGTCTGAAAAAAGGGGGGAAAGACATTAGCTCTGTAATTCAATTTTTTTATTTTTTTTTCTCTATAATGAAGCATGGTACACTGTGTACTGGCATAAATCATAATTCTGTGACATTTGAAGACATTAGAAACTCTGGTTTTCCTATCTGATTCAAGGTTCTCAGATAATAAGCAGTTGTCTAGCCCATGTCTGTCTATTTTATTGGGGCTGGGGGAAGGCGTTATGTATGTTTTCCCTTCTTTTCTTTCCTTTTTTTTTTTTTTGTATTTACAAAAATAACTGTCACTCTACTGAAATGCAAACCCTTGAGGGCAAATCTGCTTAATGCTTCCCTGAAAGCTACTTATTGTCCAGTAGCTTAGAGAAAATCTGTACAACAGTAATTGAAGGGATGTGTTGAGCTTTCTGACATTTTGTCCTAGAAATTATCTTACCTGAAAAAGAAAGGGGTATTTAGCAAGAGAGCTCCTGTGCAATTTGGAAATGTAAGGATACTCATAAACAAGCTGATTAAAAGAGATGTGGCTTGCTACATCTATAGTAATAACTTGGGCAAATGTGATAGCTTACATTAAAAGGGAAAAACCAGCCTGTTTGGATGGCAAATATATGACTTCTGCTGAAAGCAGGGATTGTGTTATAATCTTGTCTCTTTCTTGACATATTGAGAAGACAAGCAAATAAGGAAACAAAAATGTCAAGATATTTTTTTCCTAAAGATTGCCAGATAGGGAGAAAAAAATCAAGGCAAAATTAACACTGCTCTTGGATCCTGCCTGTGCTGCTCTGCCTTGATGCTCACCTAAATTAAAAGCCTTTATTTTGAATTTCTGAATATCTCAGGGAAAGAAGAGAAACCCCTCTTTTCCCAAGATACATCATGCAAGAAATGACCTCAGCTAGATGTAATTTTTATTTTGCATTCCATTTCAGCATAGAAGTCCCTCTTGTTTTGCTACACCGGTGCCAGTTGCAGAAGGGTTTTTAATGGTTTCTAATCAGCATGCAGTTGCCTGTTAACTTCGGTCTCCTATTATGGCAGTTTCCACATCTTTATCCGTATCCAGAAACACTTCTTTGATGAGCACGCAACATTTTCATTAAGAGAGAGAGAAAAAAGCAAGAAAGGCAGGAAAGCAGCCCCTGGAAGAGGGGAATCTGTGCAAACTCCCTTATGCTGGGAGCTTTCTAATCACAACAGGAAAGGGACCCTAACACTGGGAGAATAAACAAGCAAGAGCAGATGAGGGTTTAACTGCTCTTGACAATCAGAGGCTCGGTTTCAAGTGACTTCATTCAGGTTAGAAATTGCAGTGATGAAGAATGTTTGGGTTTTTTTTAATCTGTAGCTCCTTAGGGGCTGGACACAGCGTGGTGCTGAGTCTGGAACAGGCACCGATGCGTCTGATGGGACCTGCAAGGACTTTGCAGCTGCTGGAGGGTGCTCAGCCCCTGGCAGGACCAGCCCCACTGGAAGATGATCCTTGCTAGCAGGACTTTCTGCTGCTGCGAATCTTCTTACTGAATTAGGCAAATTACAGTGCACTGTATCTTTGCTAAATTAATTAGCTCAATTAGGCTGGGAGGCATGGAGAAGCGTGCATGTGTGCTCCTTCTCGCTTTCCCTCTTTGATCATTTACCTGCTCCTGGAGGCCCTGAGTTTTATAAACAGCAGACCCCAGCTCGTCGCCATCCCCTGTGGGATGACTGCCCACAAGGCACAGCCTCCAGCCATCCCCAGCGGCACCCGGGCATTTCCCCAGCCCTGACTGTTTCTGGGCACCTGCGGCACGACGCGCCTTCAAGCCTGAGCTTTGAGCCTCCCGGCTCCAGAGCACCTTCCTGCTCCCAGCCTATCTTTGGGCTGGCGGCTGAGTTATTTTTGTCAGTGGGGAGATTTACCACCGGGGCCACAGCCCCCCTGGCTGCCCATGGGGTCCTGTGCCCGGAGCGCTGCCACTGGCATCTCAGCACTGAGCATTGCTGGTGCCGGCACACGTGGGAGGGTCCACGTCACCAGGGCCAGAGGGAGCATGTCCCCATCTTCTGGGATGGGGCACATTATACCCTCCCATCCTCTCAAATTTCCCTGCCTCTGGCTTCCTCTGTGATCTCAGAGCACATTGTCTCCCAAATATGAGAATCATCACAGCCACTTCTGAAGCTTTTCTGTTGCCTCCTGCTTGAATCAGGTCAGGCAGTTGTAAGTCCAGCCTCGGCAGGTGAAGAGGTGTTGAGATCTCCCTTTTGGGATCAGACTACGCCTCTGCCAAGCCCTTCACATCCCACTCGGCAGCTGTGTAAAATACCAGCAGAAAAAGCTTGAAATCCCATGAGTGAACAAGGCATCTTGGGAATGCTGAGTGTGGCTGCCCAGGTCCCCCTGCCACCACAGATGGTCACACTTTGCTTCCACCACCAGGAAGGTGTTCAGGACCCCCTCCGCAAGCCCCATCTCGGAGCAGCATCAACACCTCCAGCCCTCCACCTAACTCCTTGCAGCAGGCCACTACCAGGAAAGCACCCCCAGGAAGCTGCAACATCCAAAGTTCTCTTTTCTCATATTTGTGCCTGATAAAGAATTCAGCACATGGAGAAGAAATGAAGTTCTGATTTATTAGGAGCAGCTATACGGTAAAAGACAGCACAAGGTCTATCAATAATGCTTAGTGGTAAAACCCAGTGTAATCCACTGCATGGCAAAATAATCAAGAGTGTCACTTTTCATAGGATTCATCAGAAACAATAAGACATTTCAGAAACAATCGTCGCCCAGCATTAATGATCAGATGTAAAGAGACCTGAGTGCAATTACTAAAGAAAACAATTATATGTCAGCAAATAGATTCATCTTCATTTGATTTAAGCACCCACCTTCTATGGCTATAAAAGGTATCTGAATGTTAACTTAATTTGCGGGGCGGCAAATTGAGCCAGCATGAATCTGATTTCAGCAAGGTGGTGTGAAGGGAGGTGAGGGATAGAGCAGGCACATGGCTGAAATGAAGCTCCAGGACAGACGTCCCCATTGCAAGGCTCTACATGGGAACCCTTCAAAAGACCTGGTGGCTTCCCTTGTGCTGGGTGCACAATGTGAGATTAATTGAGTTGAGGCCTGACTGCAGCCTCTCTGTTTTCAGACGTTTAATTCTTTTAGCTCCCCTAAATCACAATTTTCTTCTGAAAGAGGACACATTTAGGAAAAACTAATACAAATAGGAAACTGGGTTTAGATAAAAAATAATCTGCATGAAACATTTTCTCTTAATGCAGAGGATAGTAATTTTTTTTCTGTAAGCAAGAATAGGTATGTTTACTTGTGCTTGAAGAAAGCATCACTTTCTGTGGCTCTTTATCCTGGCCACAGCCTGGAGGCTGAGATACACGGAAGAACAAGGGGCTTTCTCATCTCCTCTGTGGAAACCATTTCCTGGGCTCCGATCTTCAAATATATGTGCTTTTTGGGGTGTTCTCCAAATCCTGAGTTTCTGCTACCCCTCCAATGTGCCTGCTGTTACTTTCTCATTCCAGCTGATAGCATCAGCCCCAGTTGTACTGCTGTGCTGCCATAAACCACAGCACTGTGCCTCTGCATCTCGGTGACTTGCTGGGCAAACTGCCCCTTCCTGACCCACTTACCTGGGCAGGCAGAGAACGCTTCCCACCAGGCTGATCTTAGGAAGAGAAGAGAAATGGTGGCAATTTGCCTACCTGTTTTAATTTTGAGCTCAAACACTTGTGATGAGGTCGAAAGGAAAAGGAAAGTAATACCAGAAGGGGAGAAAAGGCCATATTTTTTTTTTGTGGGACTGTCACATTGAGTGCCACACAGTCAGTTTGATTTTTTTGCTAGTTTTGAATACTTACCCTTTCCTAGTGATTAGCTCTACCTTATCCTGGCATGATGCTCAGGTTTTTTCCAAAGTCTTGCAATCAATTGCATGCTAATGCATTTTCCTGCTGCCTCTGCCTGTTCCCTGCCCCATCCCCCCAACACGTACCAGCACAATATTACCTTTCTGAATGCAGAGAGAAATGAAGAGAGACTCACAGAACATGTGAATCACAAGGAAGTGGTTTCCCTAGTGACAGTAACCACATGAAAGCTCTCACCATTTACTCTCACGGGACCTTTTAGCACTTTGGATTGTGGGGAGAGCAAGAAAGCCGGTAAAAAATACTGTGGTTGGTAAAGGAACAAGCTAACCCTGAAATGCTAAATGGTATTGGCAACCCATGAGAAGACATCATCAGCTCCTGGGGATTTTCATGAGGTTCGTCCATACCATGTTGAATTGCACAGTGGCTCTCAGGTCCCTTCTTCAAGGCAACGCACCAGAGACCCCAGAAACCCACATCACAGCTTGCTCAGATCCTCACCCCAATGAGTGGTCCCTGCCAGGATGACAAATAGCTCCCCAACATGCACTTCATTTTATGTCGTCTTCCAATGTTGGCATTTCCCCTTTGCAGCACCATATGGGGAGGCTGTGGGGAAGCTGGAGTTGATGGTGAGTAGGACAGCGGTGGCACTGGCACCATCACTTGGGACACCGTCTGGGTTTCCGTGCACTGGAGGCCAGTACAAACCCTGGTATGGAAGTTTCAGTGTGCTTGGAAAGAGTACAGCACTAGACAGAGAGACAGATGGAAAGGGTGAGCAGACAGTTATCACTGTCTTTGGCTCACACCCAAGAGTTTTCCCTCCTCTCTCTGAAATTGAAATGTCTTTAAATTTTTGAAACATCTCTCAAAGCAAATGAGAGCAATGCCCAGAGCAGTCATACTGAGAGACCCCAGAGAAGTGGTCTCCACATGGGAAACCAAGAAGAAAGCATCTTTTACTGAAGCAGGACTGTCTGCCTGTTCTGTGTTGCCACCCTGGGCACATTAGTTTAATAACGAGCTTTTTAGCAGATTTCAGTGAACAAGAAGCAATTTATTTGTCGTCATGGCGACAGAGAAGACCTTCTGGAAAAGACCGTTGAATGGAGAGAAGAAGGTTTATTGTGCAGAGCAATGAGGCATTCACTTGGAACATTAGCATCACACAAAGCAGACCATACAAGAGGTCTTGCTAACTTCTGGATGCATGGCTGGATGGGTTTTGGGTCCTTGCTTTCCCTGGAAAGGCCAAGAGGAGACTGGCGCTTGGTGTTTTATACATGATATTTGATGTCCAGCCCTGTTCCTAGATGACTCTGGGGGAAAGACAAAGGTTCCTTGTTGGTAGAAGGCTGAACCTCACTGGTTGCATTTCTGGTGGGTATTTCCAGGAACTGAATTCCGAGATTCAACTGTCAACTGAACAAACCCCAAATAAGCCAAGAGCATGCCTCTCAAAGTGTACTTTGTTCATTTGTTTTGACAACTCTAGTGTTTCTTTAATTATTTATAACACTTCATACTGTACTGGAGTAGATTTTTGTAAAAATAATGAAGCCTTAGTAGTATAGCATCTACGATCAGATCTGCAGGGGAAGGGGGAGATAGGCAGTCACTCTCTGACATGAGCAGAAAGCAAAATGTAGGTTGGAAGCAAATTCTTCACTAACAAAATTTTTCAAGCACCAAAACAGAGAATGACAGACCTGTGAGAACCAGCACTGCAAGGGTTAAAAGGACACTTTTGGTATGAGGATGAATTCCAGAAGAGCAGCTTCCTTCAGGAAATGGTGATTCAATGAAATCTGGATTTTTGCCCACTCTGTATTCACCTTTGAAATACTATCAATGGGGAATTAAGGTAGAGAAGGAAGCTATAGTAGGCAAAATGGTATACGCTTCAGTAAGGTGCACACATTACTGCAGTTCGATGAGAATGTTTTACTTGAGGCATCATCCTACATAAATTCCAGGATACCAGTAAGAAACACATTGGAACACTTGATTTTGCAAAATAGCCTGAATTTCCTCCTAACTTAGGGTGCAAGAAAATGTTACAATCTCAGGATTCCCAGCAGAAAGGAAACACCTTTCCCCAGTCCCTTCCAGTGGCAAGGCTGGGGCCGTCTATGCTGCTGCACAGCTTATGCCTGGCAGAGGGTGCACAGGTGAGCATCTTGAGGGATACTCAGCTGGCTGTTTGCAGCCTCTATACCTTGCCAACATTGGCAAGGGAGTCATTGCTGATGGGAAACCTGTCCTTTTTGCCCCAGTTCCTGGGGGTGCTTGCCCCAAGGGGGATGGGAGCACGATGGGTCTTTCTTCCTCCACCGTGGGCATCTGGACCCACTGTGGTTGCCCCAAAGAGGTGGTGAAAGAGGGAAGATCTCAAAGGAGGTCGTGCATGTCCTGGAGGTCAGAGCAGACTTCTAGTAGAAATCTGGCCCCAAAGCAGGGCAGGAAAATAATGGCAGTGCCTGGCTTCAGGTGAGGGGCTGCTGTTTGCCACAAGCTCTCCCTCTGCTCAGAGCAGAGCATGGCAGAGGCCACTGAGGACCCATTGCCAAGAGGACTTTCTCCTTCCCACATGCAAGGCATGCGCTTATTGAAAAGAAAAGCTCGTTCTAACAGGCAAATGCGAGAAGAATGCAAAACCACAAAGAGTTTATATATTTAACCCACCCAAGGAATATAATTATTCTTTTTAATCAAGTCTATTCAAACCATTTATTACTTTATTCTTCCATTTCAATAGCAGAATGATTAAGATGGAATCTTAAAGGAATTCTTCACAACAATAATAATGTCTCTTATCGCAAGAGGCAGTCTCTGCTCTGTCCTGCAAATTCTCAGCATTTAAATATTAAATATATTCAATATATCAAAAAACCTCCATTTCACTCCTATAAAACAATTCAGAGGATATGAGGAAGAACCAGAAAGGGTCCCATTACAGTCTGCAAACAAATTCAAAAAAGGAGAAGGGAAAAACTCCAGCATACGTAATGAGCTGCAAATGTAACTCCTGCTCCAGAAGTCCAGCTTCACAGCAGAACAGGCCTGGGGGATAAGGACATTATCGTGTTGAAGACTCATTTATTTCAGCACATGCTGTACATTATATAAGAGCCAGACTTCTTTTAGCTCTTGATTTGTTGTCATCTTGTTTTTCAATGCACTGTACATTGGTAAGAACAAAACTTCATCTGCACCCTGTCCAGGACACTTTTCCCAAGCTTTTTAGAACATATAACAGAATAATAAAAAGGTAGAAAGTAGCAAGCTATCAATAAAATCTGTATCTTCTCTAACATGAGGGATATCTCAGCAGTAAAGTCACAGAAGTTGCAGTAAAGTGCAAGGCACAGCTGGGCAAGTGCTGAGAGGTGACACAGGCAGGTCTGGCTGAGCCAGTCTGGACATTCCTGTATCCTGGCCCTTTTGGGACAACTCTCAGGACACATATCAAGTTCCTATTATATTTTTAGGTTCTTAATATGCTTAGCTTGCAAGATTTGGGTCTTCTGGCTGAGGTGGAGGCATGGTGGTTGTATTTTCTAGGCTAGTTTTTCCTTCTGCTTTTGACTAGTCTGTGAAAAGATTTTGGATGGCATGAGATGTATCTTACATAATTCTGGAAGAGGTCATTTTGAGGCTTCAGTTACCAACATTTTGTATCAGATTACTTCATGTATGGTTGGTAAAGGCCTGAGTATTACTGACTAAACAATATATAATACAGGAATGAGCAGAGATTTCGAAGTCTCCAAATTTAATTTATTAAATAGTTCCTGGGACCAGCCTCCATCCATGATGCAAGTTCTGGTGAAGAGGTTTCAAAGCTACAGTAAGTTTCAGGAGGCTGAAAGTGTTCCACTTCATCCGTGATATGATGGGAGTCCCAAACAGGCAGCAGACATGGGCAGTCATTCTGTGGAGTGGGCGAGACCAGCCAGGGACCAGCCCTACTGCCTGTGAGCACCACTGGCCACATGAGCATGTGGGTCCTTTCAATTTACAGAGTAGTGCAGCACTCTGGGGATCTCATCCAGAGCACTGGGATGTCAAAGCCTTCACGTTGATCTTGATGGCCTTCTGGATCTGGCCTCTGTAATCCCAGCACGGGATAATGACCATTATTTCCCATGCCTTATTTCCCAAAGGTTCCCAAAGTATTTTTAAGCTTTCATTGGCAGCTGTATCAAAGATCACCAAAGTCACTGCTGCAGAATGATCCAATACCTGCAGAAGTTTAAGTTACCTGGCTTTCTGATGGCTTTCACAGGGAAAGGCATGGAGGAGGCTGAGTGTGGTTACTGGAGCTGGAGCTGAGCCAGGACACAAGGTCCCCCTTGGCAGAATCCACCATCAGCACAAAGAGCCCAAAGTTTGTGTTGACACCTTAATCCCTGCCCAGGCTGATATCTGATGGTGAAGAACTACAGCTCTAAGCCCTTCACCATCATATAGGTGTGCCTAACCATCTCCCGAGCAAGTGCTGATGCAGCTCAGTTCCTCTTAACATATGGGACCACAGTCGCTGCAGCATCTCCTAAATATTCTCACCAATGACCCGAAGAAGGAAATGTTACAGTTCGGGGGTTTATATCTTTACTCATGTTTACCCTACATTTATTTATTTTCACCTGGGAGCAAGAGGAAAAGGCTGGCCTGCCCATGCAGAGAAGGAAGAAGCCTTTGGGGAGCAGTAGGTAGAGGTCTGGGTGGGCTGGGGGCTGTGCTGGCCTCTGGGCAGGGTGGCAGAGACCTCCCAGGTGTGGTGTGCACCTCAGCTTTGGGCAAAAGCTTTGCATGCAAGCTTGCAATGTCCCCATTAAAGTCTTCTCTGGGCAACTCCAGCCACCCACATTTCCTTAATATGGTGTGATTTTTTCAGAGGGGGGGTTTCTTGAGTGAGAGGGACGATTGCTGAGAGCAGAGGGGGCACCTTGAACCAGAATGCCTTTTTGTGGTTCAGGTAATATGAACAATGTTAAAACAAATCTGACATAGCCACTCTAATCCACCTAGTGCGCAGCCTGATTTTGTGCAGACAATGCACTAGCTATGGCCTGGGATACAAGAGCAGTACCTCCAGCAACCCTCAATCCCTTGAAGTACCCATGAATAAATCAGTAAGGGTCGGGTTAATAGGCAAACGGTGAGACCATGCGTTCCACCTCGGTGAGCAGGACTTTGAGTGAAATGAGAAATCAAACATTTCTTCAGCAATCTTTGCCAGTCTTCTTCCCTTTCCGTTATCATTATCAGTATTGATTTTTTACATAGTATTCAAGGTTAAGCAAACTGTCTCCACTGTTCAGCCTTGCTGGGTTAGGTGTGAAGGAGGCAGGCATGGAGACAGACCTCCATGAGGTGGAGGTACACAGCTGTACAGCAAACTCCCTTTGCTTGGAGGCCAGGTCCCTTCAGTCCTTTTTGTCCCCTGTCTGTTGGCAGCATCTTGACCCTGAAAGTCAAAGCGTTTCCTTCCTTTGCAGCTTTTGACTCAAAATCCCACCCTCCACTCCAGCAGTGTCTTTGGAAAAGTTTGACTCCAGATCAGAAATGCTCTGACTGAGGCTTTTGATGTCTTTCATCTTTATTTCTTCCCTCCTCCCATGCAGAGCTGGGACCTGCTCTGCAGCGAGGCTCCAAGACAGGGACATGTTCCCACCATAGGGCACCCCACCAAGGCAAGCACCCAAAACACCTAAAAGGACCAAGACATGCTGAAATCTGCAACTCCCCTTAAATCAGTCATTCCCTCCCAAAAGTGTATTCTGCCTTTTTTGTCAGAAAACCCTGCTGAACCACCAGCTCCTTGCTAATTTTTATCATATCCATGTAGTTATCTCCACAGCAAGGCAAACACTTCACCCTCCAGCTGTCTGTCCATCCCTGGAATAAAGGATAGAGTGATTTAATTTGATTTTCAGGTTATGGTACTTAAAAGAGAGGCAATATATAGGAAAAAAGGCTTGGTGAGCCCACACTTTGAATGGGATTGCTTCTCTCTGGTGGGAGAGGCAGAGCATTTAATGAAGAATGGGCTGAAACACTTCTTGCTTCTTCTGCATCAACGGGAGCTCTGGGTGTTTGACACTTCTGAAAGCCAGAAGAAATGGCCCCAAAGTGCCTTCTGGGAGCCTAACTCCAGCCTGAAGTTTTCCCTGGTGAAAAGCCCAGACTTGGGCTCCACAGCCCGTCTCCATTGGCATTGCTTTCCCAGTGGGGAAGGAGCCTTTTGTGGCTGTGACGTAGTCGGCTGGGAGCTGAAGGACATTGGCTTCTTCCAACTGATTGCCTGTGGGATCGATGGAAATTACAGAAATGACCCCACAGGGCTGGGATGGAGCAAACTCCTTTTACCCACATCCACCACAGGGGCTCAAAATAAGCCTTATAGCAGGGGAAGCAGCACTGAACATCCACACACCCTTCCCCAGCTGACTGCAGCCCCCTGCACTGCCCCTTTCACTAGCCAATTCGCAGACTCCAAAAGGGGTAGGGAATCCAGACACATCCCAAGTGCTTGCCCATCTCCACACCAAATGCTCTATTATTATTAACGATCATGATGATAATTCAGCCTATTACTATTGTTACTGTTCCCATGAAAAAAAGAACTCCCAAACCTGGATATAGTTATGAAATTTTCTTTTGGCCTCCGTAAAACATTTCCAAGTAATTATACAGAGTAGAGTTGAAAAGGAGCTGTGCACAATTGTCATAAAATGTAATTAATTTTGAGTAATTCACAATGGAGAAAAAGTGCTGTAGAGAGTAAATTGGACAGGAGACTTCTGTGCTGGGGAGATGAGGTTTTGAAAGGCTGCTGACTAATACAGCACTGACCTGAAAGCAAATCCTTACATTCATGCTGGACCGGCTGTTTCCATGACAACAGTTGTTATTAGTAACTGAAAATGTATTGCTGTTACGAGTGGCAGCATATTTTTTTCAGTTGAATTCAAGAGCAGCTGGGTGTTTTACTCGTGAAGATAAAGTGCTCAGATCGCTACAACACTAATGTTATGTGCTGCACCTCTCATAATATGAACCTTATACTTACACATGATACAAAGAGATGTGTGGATTGCTTTAGGGAAAAGACCTCAGAAGGCATAGCGTAAATGGCAACTTGTATCAAAGAAATCAAAAGAAAATAACTGTGGTCATCACTGTGCTTTAAATTAACTCTTTAGTGAAATTCCCCGGGGATTCAGGCTGACTGGAGTGTTCAAGTAACAGGTAAATCCTGTTAGGAGCTAAGCGAGCTAGCTTAACATCCCAAGATGTAATGCCTGCCTCCTGAGAGGCACTGAGGACATCTTACTCTTCAAATTAAGCTACTTCTCATGCACTACCCCCTCTTGTTCCTGTCCTGAGAGCAGCAATTTTTATGACCTTTGAGGAAACAAACTTGCAGAGAAAAACTCTTGCCTGGTTCAGAACTGTGCAATGCCACTGACTTTAATAGCATCCCCCTGATTTTTCCTGATGATGAACAAGACCACACTTCAAAGGGCTCAGGGCTGAGGCAGTGCCACTGCCCTTCAGGTGAGCCAGTCGTGCCAGTCACCTTGGCCTCTCTCTAACTCACCACCTCTCAACAGTGACTAAAATGGTGTGGTTAGACACCAATTGCAGGTAAACCAATTTAAGCTCCATCAAGTTTGACTGTGGCTGTTGTGCTGGTATATACTTCAGATGTCCCCCTCTGGGTCCCATGGAGGGAATGTAAATCTTTACACCAGTGTAAGTGAGAGAGGAATATAGCCCAGGAAAACATCAGTTGTCAAAGTTGCTCATGTAGGCAAAATTATGTATGTCATATTGCATGAATGAGTCTGCGAATAGCAATAACATATTCAGGAAGCAAATAAGTTACAATCCATAATCAAAAAATGTTGCAAATTACATCCTTAATAGATTACATTTATAATCTACTTGAAAGAGATCTTTAGGCACTTAATTGACATATTCCAAGATAGCTATAACATATTGGCTAGTTAGATACCAATTGACATACTTATTAAATATCAATTAGCGCATTCCATAATTTGGTACCTAATTAGCTTGCTATAGCTATTCTATCAAATGCCAATTAAATGCTTGAAATTTCTTACAAGTTGGCTGTACTAAGATAATAATTAAGAATGCATTGCTTAAGTCATTTTTAGTTAATTACATGGCAAACTAATTTTGGCTACACACATTAGACCTTTCAATAAATCCCTCTTTATCAATCAATTGGTATCTAATGAACTCATTATTCTTTTGCTACATCTGAATGAAAGTCTGCTTTGCCATTCTCCTGGTAGTTGTGTTTAGATGTGTCTCAGGATGGGTGTGGGGCTCCGTGTGCCTCTCACCCTATGGTCTCCGGTAGGGATATGAAATGCCCCATTCCCAGCTTGGAGAGCAGTCCCTATCCCCCCATCCATGGAAGCAGGAGCCCTGTGGAGTCCGGGGAGGAGAGGAGGGTGGGTGTGCAGGAGTCACTGTGGTCCCCCCTCCACACTGCCACCGCTCCAACCATCTGCAGCAGCATGGAGGGCTCAGCACTGATCCATCTTATGGCAGCTGCACACAGGCTGGTGTGCAAGAGCCATGGTGCCTGAGAAAGGACTGAGAGACATAAACTTGTGCCAGGAGGAAAGGGCCAGTTGTCTGAGGCTGCTCTGTGGTGTGGGAAGTGAGAGGATGGAGGAGGCTGAAAGCGTTAGAGCTCCTTCAGGCGAGATGGAAGAATATGGTAGCATGAACTTGTGTTATACAGGAACACGTCTCCCTGAGCTCTTTATGTCCCCTACGGCAACAAAGAACCACTCAAAAATTAAAAATAGCATGCTGTATTGATGTCTTCTCTCTTTTCCCCAACAGTTATAAGTCAGCTGCCTGATAAGGCTATTGCCATGTGTGGAGCATCTTTTATGTTGGAGGAATTTACTGCATTAACATAGGCAAGTTTTATGTGTACTTGTGGATGTGATGACCCTCTGGATGCACGGTTCTTTGTTGGAGAGAACTGTGCAGTGCCTGCCCCATTCCTGTGACTCACAGTGCTTAGCTGGGCAGCTGTAGGTCCTACTACAGCTAAACTGTCATCATGGCCCCGGGAGACCTCTGGAGGCCTGCTGGCTTTGAATGGCAGGTTGGTTGTTTGGCTACGGACTGCAGTGAATATGAAGACTTATGTGGTAAATTGCAACACGCATCACTCCAAGATAGTGCACATGGGTGGCTTCACATTGTCTGAGAACATACACAGGAGATATAGCCCATGACTCTGCTCTGAAACCTCTCTTTGTCTCACATTTTTGACTGTAAATAAATGGACTTCAACTGCTCAGCATTTTGCCCATAGGTTCTAGTCTTCTTTTTAATTACTTTCAACAAGTATGATGAAAGACATGCCAAAAATACCCGTATTTCCCATTTTTCAGTTTTTGCTCACATGTGTGTTTGTTTGGTGGGTACGTGCTTAATTTAGCATAGTGATTTCAATGAAGTCAAGAGGGATTTTTCAAAATGGTATGGGATGTCTGAATTTCTTTTAGGCACTCAGAGAGTTTTGCATTCTGCTGCAGAACATGTTCCAGGATGCTGGTGGAGGTGACGGGGGGCACAGGGAAGGGACACAGACAAGCCCAGGAAGACTGGAATGGGTCTTCCTCAGCACTGGATACAGCCAGCCTAGGTATTCTCCTTCCTCTTCCCCATGGACCATCTGCTGTTTGTTTGGTCTCCACACCAGAGCCCCATCCAAGCAGTGTCTCTGTGGAGTGACAGGATTCATGCCCCTTCATCCTTGTGCAGAAGTGAGGGGTTGTGTGCTCATGCTAGCAGGGTGGGGAAAAGCAATTCACTGTGTGGGGCTTGACAACTACATTTTTTATGTCAAGCAAAGCCAGAAGCTTGAACAAATGCCTTTGTGGTGACAGAATGAAAGGGCTGCACAATTTTTTCTTCGTTTTGACATAATGAAAAAAAGCTTTTGACAAAATCCATTCTGCCCT
The DNA here is from genome assembly GCF_000737465.1 of Haliaeetus leucocephalus. Classification (NCBI taxonomy): domain Eukaryota; kingdom Metazoa; phylum Chordata; class Aves; order Accipitriformes; family Accipitridae; genus Haliaeetus; species Haliaeetus leucocephalus. Next base: position 1,509,031 of record NW_010973369.1, on the reverse strand, counting down.
TTGAATGAAGTTATTTGTTTGACTAAATGCACTGACTCCATCCAAATTATTTATTAGACTTGCTTGACATCACAGGCAACCTGGATTCCCGCAGGGCTGGGGGCAAGAGGTGGGTTCTGGATTAATCTCATCAACTGATAACAAGGCAAACCTAGTAAAGAGCTGCTTTTTACTTAAAAAAAAGAAGGGGGTGGGAGGATCCAACCACTGCACATCTTGCAGACTCAGTCAGGGACACTCAGTTTGGGCTATTTTCTTCCCATAGGTCCATGACACTGTCAATAAAACTCTTCATTGGTACTTGTACTGCTATGGTTGTCACCATCAGTTTTTCAGAGGTTTCACTAGAACAGGACTCAGGGAAAAAGACTGATGCACTGGAAGAAGGATTCAAGCTCCTCTCCCTGTGGGCTTAGAAGAAGTAAAGAAGGGGAAAGAAGTCTCTGCTGAAGACAGATGAAAGGGAGAAACAGGAAATAAATAATTTGAGAACATATAGTGGAACAGAAAGAAAAATAAGAAAATTGAAATGAAAGGGCTGTATAAAAGAAAAGAGCACAGCTAGCCAAAAGGATGCCACAATTACAGAGGGAATTGGGAAAGGCCTCACAAAAACAGGTTAAATAATATAGTTTAGAAGGTATGAAGAATAGAAGGAAAGGACAGTAGGAGCAGGAGCCATGCTGAACATTATTGAGAAGTCCTTGTGTCCCCCTGTTATGTATGTGGAGGTGATGTGACCTGAGAGCGAGAGTAGAAGCCAAGTCAGTCTGTGCTCATGCTGGTTCCCAAAGCACCAGCATCATCTTCCCTCTCCTGCAGTCCCTGCTGTCCTCTTGATTTCAGCATCGAGGCAGCTCTGCCAGCTCTGCAGAGTGCCCTGGGTGGGGTGCAGGGACACATGAGCCTGGAGACAAAGCAGAGGGTCATCTTTTAGGTACCTATTGCCCAGGTGGTACTGTGGAAGAACCAAGAAAACCTGAAGAGATGTAGGAGCTGAGGGCACTAAGAGCATGTACAGCCAGAGCTCAGCAGCAATTCGTGGATCCAGGGGGACCGAATCCTCTGACAAGCCCTCACTCTTGTGCACCCACTGGAGATCCCTGGGGTGCCACCTGTCCTGGGACTTCTCACCATGCCTTGGGCCACTGACCACAAGGCTGCTGCTATTTAACAAACAGTCCTGGAGCATTCGTCGTGTCTGATGTGCCAGACCTTGCTCTGCCAAGGGAGTTCGTCACGACTCACTCAACCTACCAGCACACTAAGAAGGAGAATTGCCAGTCCATAAAGCCTTGGTAAGCACTGGGTGACTCATGAGTACATGAAGAGGATGCTGAGACCCCAAGAACTGTTTTGGCTTTTACACTTGGCACAGTGATGAAATTCTCATTAAGACTGATGTTTCTTTCTTGGTAGGAAGAAAACCATTTAACCTGCGTTGTTCAGGAGACATGCCTGCTATTCAGAGGAGCCAACAGCCCCTGCTAGAAGCTGTTCTCTTTCCCTGGACTAACAGAAGTGACTCCTCCATCAAGACACACTTGCACCTTCATTGCTTTTCTTCTCTTTCCACAATTTGGGCAAAGGAGGTCTGGAAAGAGATGAGTTTTAAAACATACCTAGAGTATCCACTAATAACATGGGCACAGCTTCAAAGAGCTGATTTTTGGAAGTCATGCACCAAAAATCTTCAAAACATGTAGAAACTCAGCAAATTAGGGTCAAAATTCCGCAGTTCAGACAAAGCCATTTCTCTTGTTTCCCTGTCCTCCTCATTCCCTACTGCCCACCCTTTCAGAAAATGAGGGCAGCGATAGAAACATGACATCTACTACTGGGAGACTGTCAAATTCTCACAGTGTGTTGTTTTTTATCAGTGTGAAGCAGGGAATGACAGGGAACATAAGAAAACATTTATAATTTTCTTTACCTTTAGCTTTATTTCATATGTAAATATAGGGGCTTAAAGCCTTACAGGAGCAGAGAGCTCACTTCTGGCATGTCTCATGGAACAGAGAGGTCTGGAACATCCTACAGTCTCCAGATGGGCCCTATGTAAGTGAGTCATCTGTCACATCTGCTGGAGAATGAGGAGAGCAAAGTGCATTGTCCAGGCCTTTTCTGCATCTCTGCTCTGAAATACTTTGGGACATTTCTGTTAAAGCTTGATACTGAGGAAATACTGCCTATGTATGTGAAACTGTATACAGGGGACATCTGTCCCCTGTGGCTTTTGGGGAGTTGGCTGGGCCTTTAGCTAGGAGACAAAGCCCTAGGCAAGGCAGGGGAGGTACAAAAACTTTTATTCAGGATCCTCCACCATAGATATCCTTGATTATTCACTGTTTTCATGTTTGTGTTTCTCCTTTCCCCTGAAGCTACCTCCTCTCTTCGTCCCTCCTTCTCTCGCTCCCTCCCTTCCTCAGGTCATGGTACTTGACTCCAGAGGTTTGTGAGGGTGGCTGGGCATGCTTAAATTGAACATGACTTCTAACTGCCCCACATCTCCTAGTAGAAGGGATACCTGAGGCTCTAAAAGATGTGATTTCTCCTGGAACTGAGATAACATATCACTCACACATGCATGATGCCTGTTCAACCATCATGCTGATGGCATCTCTTTCCTACTGTGTAAGACTGTCTGTTGGGTTCCTTATGAGCAGACATTTAAAATGAATCCAGGTTTTAATAATGAATAAGACATCAGGGAGGACCAGCCAGCCCCAAGCAGAAGTCCTCCCACTGGGGCCCAGATGATGATCCCACCAGGGCTCATCGTGCTCCATGTAATAGGGTTCTGAGTGGAGAGCCCTTCCCACAGCATTTGCTCCTTAACCCAAGGATCAATTAGTTTGCAGTCCTGTAGCTTAGGGATTCATTAATTTAAAACCCCTTTACTGGTCAAATGCAACCACTGTAGTGCTGTGCAAGGCTCTCCCACGTGGCTCTCATTGGGGAAGGAGGGAGGCGTGTGCCTGCCTCCAACACTTTGAACACAGCCATCAAACTGGGTCAGTTCATCAGAGCTCAACATCAGAAAGGCAGATTTTTCTTGGTTTCAAGCAAATTTCTTTTGCTTTCAAGCAAATTGCCTTGAGCTTCCTGAGCTGAGCAGCGCCCAGAAGGAGGTGGATGACCAGAAAGCGCAAGAGCCCAGACCCAAACACAGGACTTGCCCAAGCAACAAGGCATTTTGCCACAGTTTAAGCACTTGAGCCCAAACTGCCAGGCTGCAACTCTCCCCTCTGCTCTTCCATGACTGCTACGTACCACTGGAGCTGCGCATACTGTGGCACTTTTTTATTTGAAATTGTACTCATACCTGCCTGACCTGGGACAGGGTTGAAGAAGTCATGGTGATGCAGGAACAAGGTGCTCCTCCACCGCACCTGAGTGCTCCACCAGCAGACACAGCTGGCTCTCCCTCAGGCTCTCCCACCTCTGCAATGTTCCTTCTGAGCATGGCTGGAGGATCGGTGTGGTGTTTATGTCTTGGCAGCCATTGCAACAGCCAAACCCAAGTCAGTTTACCTTTTCTTGGGCAAGACCTATTCTGGCAGTCTACATGAGAAAAGTGGGCTGGGTGCAGTGATCGTTCAGCCAGGTCACTTTTCTCTTTAACGTGACTTTTCCACTGACCGAGCATAAATTTTTACCCCTATTTATTTGTGTCCCTCACTGACTTGGCCTAAACTCAGTTGCTGTCAGTGGAAACTACTGACATCTGAAATGCTGACTCTGAGGTTACTGAAACTAAACTAACACAACCAGCCACTCATGTACTGTGTGGAGGCAAACACTCTCCCCTTCTCACTCTTCCTCCTTGCTTGGTGCTTTTGTGGTGCTTCTCAGTCGGGGTTTCACACCTTTGTGTTAACAGCTCCTGAACCCCTGCCTGGTGGTGGTGGGTGGCCGGGGCAGGCTGGGATGGGCTCATTCACTCACAGATAACCTTGGAGTTACTTTTTCTTGAAATCAAGGATCGTGCGTCACAGGGAGCGGGACCTTCCATTTACGTAAGGGGAAAAATGAAATCAGTCTGTTTTGCGGCTCTGCAGTTACGGGAATGGGACGGCTTGTCTCCCCCCACCAAAAAAAACAGCCATGCTGTGGCCCGGTGTCACATTGACTAAACCTGAGAGCAAAAATGCAGAAAATCTGTGGAAATTACCAGGCAGAATGAAACCACCGGAGGAAAAGTGCGCAACTTTTCATATCTGACTTTGGTGTGAGGATCCTGCGTTACGGGAAATATTTGCCATGGTGCTATTAATAAAACCTGCTGAACAAATATCGAGCTACTAAACAGTTATCCTGCACATTAATAATTAGATACAGCATAATATTTAATCTAACCATTTAGTCTGTAACAGGACTAGCTGTTCCTTTGCTTTTAATTACAGCTTTCATTTTAAGCTAACTGTACAAATTGGTGAGATTTATGAAGCATCACTGAACACCATACCTCTGCCTGCCTTGTGGCTCTACAATTAAAATGCTCATTTTTGAACACTAGATTTATTTAATCAGCTAAAGAACCCTTGAATTCATTTGGACAAATATTTTAGCGTTCATTCTTTTCTGAATGAACATGGGTGCATGGGAAATCATAACCAGTTCAAAGTCTGCACAGCAATGATCATGGAGCTTTGCCCAACTCTTAAAGTGCAGCAAAAAGACCTTCAGTATTTGGCATGTGTTTGGGATGAGATGGACATTTCCACTCATTTTTCATTGATACATTCTAGTTTTGTCCCCTTGCTTCTCATGAGCAAGTCTATTTCTTCTGTAAGCAAGCAAGTTATCTCAAATCTATAGGTAAGTAGCTGCCCTATGGATAAGAAAACCCAGACATTATGTTAGTGTGTGGGACACAGGACTCCTGTCCAGGCAGTCTGAAGACTCAAGGTTTCTGTCTGTTGGTGCAGTGCTCATTTGGGTTTGTGTTTTGAAGGGTCTGTTGTCAGAGCAATGCACAAACATGGAAAACAGATGTTGTCTTTGCCTTACAAAAAAATTATTCTCCATGATGAGAAACACTGCTGGTTCTTCTTTAGGACATTTAGTGATAAAGACCTAGCTCTTCACCACCTCCTCAGGAAGCAGCTCCATCCAAATCTCCACAATGGGAAGTGAGCTATCCAGCCAAACCTGACTGTGTTCTTCTCCCTTTATCCTTAGGTAGAAGATTGAAGTTGGAAGTCTCTGCTTTCCTTTTCTGCATTTTCTCAGCAATCCAATTGTGGAAATGAGGCAGCCTCCTTTAAAGGCAGTCTGGGTTTGCTGAACTCCTACCCAGCTTGGCTCTTGTTCACATATGGTCTCCACACTTAGCTCTGACCATGTGATGAAGACAATCTTTGATGCACGGGAGTTGCTTATGGAAAAGGACCATCACAATGTAATTTTTATCAGGCTAAGGCCAAACAATATTGCCTTGGAACACAGCAGAGCAAGAAGCTGCATCTTCTGGTAGGGGCAATGGGAGATGACATGTCAACCCTGCTGTAACACAGGCAAAGCAGGCAGTTGCCCAGGGCAGCAGCCTGAAGCACAGGCATAAGCACACATGTGATGCTCCAGGGCTTGTAAAAGCTGCTCCACACCCATAACAGCTCCAAAGTGAAAACAGACTCATCGCCTCCAGCACTGCTTTCTGCAAAGACAGGTGAAGAGGAAGCTCTTTCCCTTCTAGTATCACCTCTCCATCCTTCCTAGAACCCTCCTCTGCACTTGCAAACATCTTCCCTACATTTACCCGCTTCTTCAGAGCTGAGTGGGAGCTCACCTGGCCCCATGTGTTCCCCAGGGCTGTGTCCACTTTGTGCATACCCAGCCCAGCAGCCACCCTGTCCCTGCATTGTATGACCTGGCATTATGTCTCTCTGCATCTCAGGCAGCACTGGCATGTCTCTCTAAGTTTCGTTTCTGAGCAGGGCAACCTCTGTCTATGAGGAAATGAAAAATAGAAAGAGTGATTTCCAGTCCCAGCAGCCCCCTCACATGGCTCCTTTCTCACCCAGTCCACCTCCTCCTCATCCTGGGAGGTGGGAGGCTGACTCAGCCTCCACCCAGCTCCTGCCGCCCACAGGGTCCCTCCCACCTTGCCCTGGGGACTCGCAGGGGAAACCTCCCGGGGCGAGTGGCGGGGAAGTCACGCCTGCAGCCACCAGAGACCAGGCAGGTCTGCAAAAACCACGAATGCTCATGCTGGCACTTCATGCCAAGTGATGCTACCAACACCAGCAGACAGCATCAGTGCTATGCTGCTGCCGTGCTGCCCTTACACTGTGCTGTCCACTCTCCTGCACCCTGTCTTGCTCCTCTCCCTTTCAGTCCTTGCTCTTTTCTGTCACTGCTTTTTTCAGTACTTTTACCCTCTCTTTTTTTTTTTTGCTCTGCTCCATTTCCTCCTGAGGAAGGGGAGGAAAGTGTTGGCCCTTAAAATGCCCCTTTCCCTGCTGATGAGGCAGTGCGTGTCCCGGGGATGAGGGTCTGGATCAAGGATCCCACCGTTCTTTGCGCCCACTCTGAATCTCTCTGCCATCAGCTGTCATGGGCAACCTGGAAGGTGCAAGGCAGGGGGAGAGCAGCCCTCATGCCACCTTCCCATGTTGGAAGTCTTTCCAGGTGAGGGTGCTGCAGTGGTTATCTTCATGACAGAGGGCTGAGTTCTTCCAGTTCAGCTAACTCTGGACCACTGAGGTGGATTCCTGTGTGTCTTCTATAAAGGACCCCAGGCCCCAGCTGAAGACACCAAAAGTTGAAGGAACACCTCTTCCTTTGGAAATTTGTGCCAGTGCTTTTAATTGCATCTGTCTTGAAAACATGTACCTTGTTTCTAAGTTGAAAATATCCCCCTTCAGCTTCCAGCCTCTTCTGCCTTTCCCTGGCAGATGTGTAAACTCTTTAGTACCAGCCATTTCTGTTCCAAGTTAATTTTTATTCTTCATTTTGCTAAGATAAACAAGGAGTTCTATAAACCTATCATTTCCAGACATTTTCTCTTGCCCCATTATGATTTATTCGGCTGTTTTCTGAACATTTCAACATCTGATTTAAAGTATGGATGCCAGAGCTCTGCACAGTTTGGCCACACTAGTTTCAGCAGTGCCGGGAACAGAAGTAAAAGCACAGCCTCTCTCTCCCTCCCTCCACTCACTGCCAGAGGCACCCCGTGCGCTGCAGTAGAAACTCATGTTCAAGTGCTTGGCCTTGATTTGACTTTGGAAAGATCCTGCTTGGAGCTCCTCTTTTCTAGTCTGGCTCTGCGCTCTTTTCTTCCTGTGCAACTTTGCATTCAGCTGTATTAAAATGCTTTCCTTTCCCTTCTTTTTAATCAGGCCCTGTTTGCCAGGTGACCCAGTTGACTCTGTATGACTGTGTGGGACTGGGTCTCTGCTATGGACCAGTTCACTGGCCTTTGTGTGATCTGCAGATCCGATCAGCAGGACTCTTACCGTTACCTCCAGATCTTTGATGGAAGGACTGGAACTAGACAGCCCTCTGACTACCAGTGGTCCCTGCATGTAGCCACCAAACATCCTTCCTTCTCGCCCTCCCCATAGTGACTCCTCTCTGGCAGCTGCTCAGCCCTTTACTCTGCCTGCTCTCCATTGCAAAGTTGCAGAGTTACTTAGAGCACTAAAAGTTTCAGTCCTGCAGTGCCTGGCACCTCGGCAGGCAGGTCGGCTACCTCCACATGTGGGAGAAGACCCACTTTGGGGGCAGGATGGAGGTTATTCTCCAGTTATTATTAGAAATCAGCCTGGAGTCAATCAATAACTGTAGACTTATATATGGAGTAGGACTAGGAGCCTCCAGCAGCTGAAGGTAGCAGCATATCAGCTCATACCAGACAGCACTGCCTGAGACAAAGAGTGTGAAATTAGCTATTGAGTGTAAAACAGAGAAAGGAGATTTTTTTTTTTATGCAGGTCATGACCTGGAGCAGAAAATCTAGGGGGGGAGGGGGCATTCCTTTTTTTCCATAGATTTTGTTATGCTCATAAAAAACATCCTTCCACTCTGTCCTGGAATAAGGACACTGACAGTGGCTGGCAAACAGCCTAAGTTCACATCCATTCTGGGATCACCCAGCTTTTCCCTGGTCTGGCACATGAAATTGTAGCTACCTTCAGAGCACATGGGAGAACCTGGGGATTGCATGAGATGAAGCAGGCTCAGCCTGCTTCATGGTCAGCCTTGGGATGAACAGAGCACAATGTCACACCTTATGTTGCGCTTTGTGTCCGTTGGTTTAGCCCAAGAGAATAAAATGCTGATCATCCAGTTCATCTTCTTTGAACAAAGAACCATTCCTGAGGCACAGTACAGACAGGATGTCCATTGCATGTGCTTATTGAGCTCCACCATCAGCTGTACCTGTCTACTGGGGTTCCTTCTAGGTACTGAAGTCCTATCTGAACGGCTGTCCACCTTCACCCATTAAAAAACAACAACATTGGTTATAGATGATCATGCTGGTTTAACTAAAACAGGATCTGACCAGCACTCAAACCTACTAGAGAGGGCAGAAAAAAGTAGAGTCCATGTATGCATATTGACTTCCATAATAATATCTCCAAATGAAGGTCAGCAAAAAAGAATACAAGGCAAGATTATCTATCTAAATGGTATGAATAGCTAGAAGTATTCTGGAAGGCAGCAGGTTAATACAGGATTTGCAGCATGATAACAAAAATAAAACATAGTCATAGGAGTAGTTAAGCAGTGGAGCTGACAGATCTTTCAAGCTGAATGAAAGTCTAGCACCGTCCATCTAAATCATGACTGCGGTACAAGCAGAAACAGAAGAAGCAGTTCCAGTGCTGGAAGACACTGTGAGAGTCATCCAGTGTTGGTACAATGTGTAATGCCCTCCCAAAGCACTGGTTATCAATTAAGGTTGCTGGAGAACATCTCAGAAGTTCAATCTAAGTTGTGATACAACTGAAGAAAAACAAGGAAAAGGTTGAAATACTGGCATGCCATGTTGCACCTTTAATGAGGTCATTACTGCAACAAGTAGTTGGGCTAGATTCAGAGAACAAAACATCAGTATTGATGCATCCCTGCTCATTATATTTGCATTCTTGTACCTTGAGAACACAGCAATGAGATGGAAGCTCTCCAAAGATGACTCTGTTGACCTAGGGGTGGGAGGGCAGATGGCAAAGAAGAAGCAACATGTGTACACATTGTCAATTTGTCACTGAACCCAAAATGATGAAGAAAGCAGTGAAAAGTCATTGTAAGTCTGTAAGACCTTGTACAAGAGTCTCAGGGGAGACTCCCATACATATAGACTGATGCAGATCGGAGAAAGTAATTACAAGTCTGTGTTATTTCCCTAAAGGAATGATATGGCAACTGAAATGTTGGAAAGAAAGCATAGTTATTCCATTATAAAGAAACCACTTTTACAAACAAATAAGTTTCTGAAAGAGTATGATTTGGGCCACAAAAAGGAAGTTGTAGACTGGAGGGAGAAGTAAGATTAAATTAAATTTCAGAACAATTTGAACTTCTCATCATACTGTGTGCAATTATTATAACACTGGGAGCAGCCTTGCAAGGTGTTGGTTTCCCTCCCTTCACTGCAACAAATGTGCTGTGTGACTTGCAAGAGAAGTAAGTCACACTACTCCCTTTTGCTTTCTTCCGACTTTTTAATTTGGAAGGACCAGTGTTTTCTGCCTGACTCCACTGAAGCCCTTGAAGGGGAAAAGATTTTTCAAAAAAAATACTCTTTAAAGGTAAAAATTTGTGTTTGTGGAGACTAAGGATCAGTTTTGATGTATCTTGTGCATAAAAACTTCTTTTGGAGAAAATACAAGAAACACTTCTTGGTAGTCTTCAAATAGGTTTGGTTTCAAATTTTAGGAGTACTGTAACCATAAAGGCTTTAATTAAGAATTCTAAAATAAAGAGAGTCACAAAATACTTACAAGGTTGTAGCTAATCCAAACTGAACTTTTCAGATTCATAGTATTTGAGATTTTGACTTTTCAGTCAGTTCTGTAATCTGCATGCCAAGGAGTCCTGGCTCAGCAGACAGCCCTGACATTGTGTAGGAATCTGAAGGCTCAAGGATGACCGATGGGACCTGCTCTAGAGTCATCCATCCCCAAATTTCCTCCAAAGCCTGTAAAAAGGAAAATCTATACAGCCTTGGAAGGAAGTAGATAAGGAGGTCAAAGAAGGGAAGAACAAGGACCAGATGAGCATGTTGAGAAGTAGAGTATTTTGAAGGGTCACGATAGAATTAAAAACTCCATCAACCCAGCACCAAATCAGTGAAAGAGGTGAAAACAGTTTCCCTTCGGCTTGTGCTGTGCCTGTCTGATTGTACAACGGAACAAATGAAACAAAAAGGTGTATGCCTTTCCCTGCAGCTCAAGAAGGTGCTCAGGAAAGATGGAGAGATGTCTTGGATTAAGTCCCATCACCATGATTTACCTCTGTAAAATGTTCCTAACTGAGAGCCATTTTTTTCCCCAAACTAGTGGGAAAGCACAAGAAAAGGCCCCCAAAAAGACACCTTTAAAGACAATAGGAGTTTGAGTACTTTCTTTTTTTTTGGTAAGGCTCTGAGACATTTGCGTGGGATTCTGTTCTCAAGCACATAAAAGGGAGTAAGACTTAAAATGTGAGTGAGAGCAAAGACAGTGGAAAATAATAACATAGGCCAGTGGCCCACACAGACTCAAGAAAGTATCACTGGTGTCTGCTGCAATCAAAAAAGTCACTAACAAGCCAGGCACAGGTCCTGCCATGGAGCTAGAAAGTCTGCATTTTCATCAAACTTTGCCATTGCTTCTTTCAGAAAGACAAAGTTTCCTCATCCCTGTGCTCCTCATGACTACTCACATGGCCACCTCATCTCTGTTACTGCAGGACCATCCCCAGCCAAATCATCTCACGCATAGGCACGTGAGTATTGTCTAGAAGCTGCACCACAAATTGTAGAGATGAATTGCTTGTGCTTCAGCTTCTGGGTGGAAAATGCACATGGAAGACAGCCCGCAAAATTGGCGCATTCTTTCCATTTCCTCTCTCACTTAACCTCATTACCCCTGCGTGTCTTTCCCTGAAAACTGTATATTAGCAAGTTGCCAAGGTGAAAAACACTGCCCAAACCATAAGAATGGATATGCTCCAGACAGCCCTGCTGTTACCATCTAGGGACTTGCACAGGACTCAGTTGCACTGGGATTTGATCTTTAAGATGGCTGGTCCCAAGCCATTTGCAGGCATCAGTGCCTGGGATCTTCTGAAGTGCCTGTGGAGGTTTCCAGAGTGCTTAGGGAAGAAACGTTTCTCTAGGTGAACATTAAAGCATGCAAATTTATGGTGTCTGAGGTTGGAGAACTTGGAAATCCAGCATTAAAGGAAGCTGAAGACTAACACTACTGTAGAGTGAATGAGCTCAAGGCTATGGAGGAGGTTTCAGAGGCTACAGACAAGAGGAGGTGTCAGAGGGAGCTGGATGCACTCATTGAATTCCCTCTTCTACACACACACGAACTGCCAGGGATGTGGCAGGAAACCTCCTTCCCTGTGCAGCACCTGGGCTGAGCCCTTAAACTCTCAGAGGTAACAAATGCATCTTAAGACCATTTTATCAGCACTTCGATCCAGGAAGCAGACTTGGTTTCATTTTGATACCATCCCTCCACCATCACGATTTTCTTCACAGAAGCTTTGAAAGAAGGCATTCTGTTGTTAAAAAAAAAAAACAAACAAGTAAAAAAGGGACAAAATAGTTTTAAAGGGCAGGAAATGTATTTACTGACTGAATCAATTATTTCAAAAGAAAGCGGATTAAAAATTTTGCTGGGGTGGGGCTTAAATGAGGGAGAAAACCAACAATAACAGAAATGCCCTAATGAAAAACAAGGTGTATTGAAAGTCCCTGAGAGCTCTCTTACAACAAACCTGGGTCATTTCATTTCCAGACCTGTGGCAAGAAAGAAGGATACACAAGAGCTGACCGCTTTATAGGTGCCTGTAACTCAATACGGGGACAGGATTGCCAGCATGCAGCAGAGTGCAGTTGCAAGTAGGTCAATCAACATTATCTTTATAGCTTTTATCTTTGAAGGATAGACTTAGGATAACTTGAACCCAGTTGAACAAAGTGATTTGCAATTAGCTCAAGTAAATCAACCCTTGCTTTGAATTGTTGTCCCAGCTTCCTCAGCTGCTAATGTACAGTTTTCCAGCACAGAGGCCAGCAGAACTTGCAGGCACAAGGCCCCATCCTGCTAAGCTTTATGCAGAGGCTGATGCAAATGCAGTTGCTAATCCCAAGTACTTTCCACCCTTCCTGGGGATAGTTCTGACTTGACCTCCCATTTCAAAGATGTGCACAAAAGGCTGCTGGTTTCAAACGACTGTCTCTGGAGGAGTAACGTGCTGCAGCACCAGACCCCTAATAACAAAGGGGAAATAAAGCATGAGCCAATGCTGAGCACCCACTACTAATATTTATCATGAGCTGAACCTTGTACTTTTGAAAAGCTCTATCCTGTAAGACTCTGGGGACTCACTCCAGTCCAGGTTACTCTTTGATGATCTTAGCAAGCTGGGATTCAAGACTTAGTGAAGAAATGCTTTTTCTTCCATCAGTCCTGTTATGTGTCTGTGTGCAGTGGGTGTTTCCTTCTGCTAGGCAAGAAACAGCAGCTCTCAGCCCCTGCTTGCTGTGGGGAAATAGTTGCCCAAAGACTCCCCCATAGGGTCTTCACTGCTGTTGCTGGACCCACCATCAGAAGAGGCAAGTGAGTTGCCATGGGTGAGACATGGTCCTCATGGTCCAGCTGACAGAGGTATGCAAAGCCCTGACCAAAACCATTCCAAGCCCATGCAGGACAGCCCATCCCCCCCCTCCCCTGCCAATGGGTTTTGAAGCACTGTTCAACAGCACTGAGACATTGAGCTGAGCCAAGCAGCACAGGCACAAATTAAAAAGGTCGTTTGGTAATACAGTGCTCACTTCCCACGCACCGATTTTCACTTGACTAGAAACTGTTAATAAGTTACACCCTGGCTAGCACCAGCCCAGAACAGTGCACACAGACAGCACTAATTAATTGGGTTTTTCAGTGTTGGTCTGAGATGAAAGCAATCATCAGAAGTTGTGGTGGGTGTATTAGGGATAAGAAATAGGCACCTTCACAAAGCAGACTTTTAACCACAGAAATCTTGACTTAACGGAAAGCCACGAGTGTCTGTCTGTAAGCGGCGGTTTCCAGATCCGATGCATTTGTCAGACGTCCCTGGAAAACTAGGGGGTCCTGAGGCTTGAACCCAGCTTGGGGTTTCTTTCTGCATGGGTTAGTGAAACAGGCCTGTAGGTAGCTGGGAAAGGACACGTACTGCTGCTCCAACTGGAGGTTCATCTGAATGGGGTACCCTGTGGCTGATAACCATGTAGAACATGAAGGGCGCACTTGGGATTAGGAGCAGCCTCACCAGCTGTGAGGGCACTCAGGAGACATGTTGTGAAACATCACTCAACCCAAGGTCATTCTTGTCTTGTGAATTCCAGGCTGCAGAGAATGTGTGGACATGAGAGCTCCTGCTTGATTTGGGAGAGGAAAACTCCTTTCCAAGCTAAGGGATGCACTGGGGAGAGATGCAAGGGCCAGGGAGAAGGCAGTGCTCTCACTTCTCAGGGCTGCGTGGGTCCTTCTTCTTCCCAGACTGCAATTCCGGTGTTATTACCTCATCTCATCTTTCTTTTTTGGAGTTCCAACCACCAAGCAGATTCTGAGAACGTGATCATTGGCCAGCCTGACACCAACAGAGAAATGCTCTTTTTAAATATTTTTAAAACCCATGATATTTTAAACTCAATCATCTGAAGTGTGAGCCATGATCACTTGGTGTTGACAGAGCCGGAGATGATCATACTGGCTGTGCTTTGGGAATCATCCCACCAGCTCAGCTATAAGGAAAAATGCACAGCATCAGAAGAAAAGAGGAAGGAGAAAAGGAAAGTGGACAGTCTGACAGCAGGGCCATGCCAGTATCCTTGGGGAAAGAGAGGGTGCCTAGGATCTATGAGTCCTCAAAGAAAAGGAAATGACAGGGAATTCAAGGAGGAAATGGAGTAAGGCATTACATCCAGATTAAGACAAAAGAATGCCGACCCGGGTGCCCAGCCCTATTTCAAAGGAGTCCCCACGGTGGCAGCACTGGGAGTGTGAAAGCAGAGAGATGGAGGGGATTCTCCATCCAGTGGCAGTTCCCATTCTAGGCAGGGATGTCCAACATGGCACTGGCTCTCCTTCCTGTAGTGCCAGACCCTGCAAAAGGTATTTGAGGTGACTAGCAGAGTGAAGGCATGGCAGAGGCAGTGCGATGACTGGGATAGGGTGGAAAAGGTGACAGCACTGTTAGGGTGGGCAGAAACTTTTCACACAGTAGCTATAGTGTCCCATCTGCAAGGAGGACCTCACTGCTGAGCTCCTTATAAGCTGGGTGGCAGAGCCCTAGCAATATCCTGTCTGTTAGGGTGTGAGGCCATCCTGCTCCAGAGGTGCACAACAAGCTCTATGCATGAGAGGAATGGCTGCACAGCTCAGCAGCCTGTCACCACTTTGAGGGACTGGCCCAGTAATAGCTTACACTGGTAGGTGACAACAATCTTGCCCTGGTTTTCAGACGCTGCTGTCTCACTGAGTTAACCTTTCTTCTTTCATTGTTTTTTTGACCCCTTGGGTTTATGATGGTGAGTCAGGAGATGATGCTGATCATGATCACTAAAAGATGAGTTCTCAGTTGTAAGTCAGCCAAGCATGACGTTGTCTAGCTAGGGGCACCTTGCAGAAATTGAAGCACGCCCTTGAATGGACAAAGCACTACCTGGCAGAAGAGTTTGTGGTGAATGGCCAGATTTGGTTCACAGATATTTCTCCCTCACCAAATCCTACCAGCAGGATTTGCAGCCACAGTTATGATGCTGTTGGCCTGCTCACAGCAATTTTTCCTCTTCAAAACCCAAACCAAAGATAAGGAAAAAATGAATTCGGGATGACCTCAGGCATTGGAGTTCTGGCTCCCAGACCATCTTCAGAAACTTTACTTGGGATCACATAGTGTGCACTTTTGATCCAAACTAGACACAATAGTTTTTTAATGTTCCCATTAGCTTTGTTGTTTACTAAAAGCAGTCTCCTGATACTCCTGTCTTCCAGTCCTCTTTGTGTACCTTCAATCCCCTGTGGGTCTAAACACTCAGCTTCATATCTCCTCTTTTTTTTTTTTTTTTTTTGCTAAAGATCATGCCACCTTAGCTTTTCTTTGGACAGGCTTCACAGACAGATCTGGGAATCTCAGTTAAAAATTAAAGCCACAGGAGTTCCAGTGCCAAGTGCATAAATCTCTCCTTTAAGAAAGTTTTCCAGGTCATGCCAAGGTGATTGTATTGCACCTCTTAAAATTCCAACTACTAGTAACAAGACATCATCCTTTTAGGTAATTGCAGTAAATCAAATGTTCTTATGTTTTTTCGGTACCTCCACTGTGGGGTTAGAGCTAAAGGGATAGCTGATGGGACCAAAATATTTCCAGTCTCAAAAAAACCCCTCCATCAGAACATACAATTTCAACGAGTATCTCAATGACAGATGGGACTTCCCATTACAGGCCACTTCCTCTGTGAGAAGGAATCCACTAATATCGGAAGCACAAAGCACGGCCTGTACAGCCTCTCCATGCTCATCTGGTCCCCTTAATACGTCGAATGTGAAATTCCATCTGGTAACCATGTGCATTCAAAACACACTTATGTGGTGACAAATTACATAGCTGTAGGAGGCATTTCAGAAGCTCCATTCACAATGCCATCAAAGACTGCGGGAAATGGGTACAGAAAAGCCTTGCCTTTGAAATAATACCAGTTGCATCCTCTCTCATGGTTGGCAAATGGGGATTTTATGGGACTGTGAGAGATTGGAGGTGGTGAAGGAATAAGGTTTTGGTTGCTTGTTCTTTTATTGAGTCTGATTATGTCCTGCCCTACCTGCAATAAGGTCTAATGGGCAGCAAAAGAGCAGCTGTCTTGTAGGCTACTGTCTCTGGTAGCAAGTGGAGGTAGCAGAGGTAGTGGACAAGTGCTGAAAAACCTGGAGGTATTGTATTGGTACATGACTCTTGGTTAGCTACTCTTTGATCTGGTGTACTAAATATGATCCTTTTGGTTCAGCTACTGTGCTTTGATTACAGGCTAAAAGCTGCATGCGTACTTAAATGCGTGAGCAAATATAGTGAACTGTTTCTTGGAAAGAGAGCTCTCACAGTTTAATTTATCTCACTTATCCCTCCAGTCTGGCAGCTTATAAGTAACTGCTATGATCAGAGACAAGTTGTTTCCCATTCTATCTGGAGGCAAATAATAGTTTCACAGAAAGGGATCTGACACTCTCTGTACCTAAGTGTTTCTCACGTACAGAACATTTGAAAATCATGATTCAAGTGCTGGGTGTCAGGCAAGGAGTAAGCCTTTGCTTTTTGTGATGAATCTGCTACCTGGACCTGGGCCAGCATGATGTACCATGGTTCAGGTACATACTGCGGTTAATGAGGCAGTGACAACACAACTACCATTGTGTTCTTCATAATAGGAACTAATGGGGCATTGCTGAAGAGTGAATGATGCCATGTATGTAATTGTTAGACGGATGTGTGAGTTTAATAGGGCACAGATTAGAAAGTAATCAATAAGTCTGGGCCATAGCCTTAATGGAGCTGATATGGTGGGTAGTGCAAAACAGCTAAAATTCCCAAATGGGGTTTCCAGGTTGCCTTCAAGAGGGGCTGAGGAGAATGCCTTACCCCTGAGAACACAGGCCCTGGAGGAGGGATTCCTGAATAGCTGGGTCTTCCCTAGCATGGGATACTGACCTTTGACTCAGGGACTGACATCTGTAGTGACACTGCACAGAAGTGACTCCCTTTCTTCATACCAGCTATTTCTGTGCTTGCTGGGATACTCACAGTCAATTTGTGACCTACCTGGTCTGGTGTGATTTTGCTTAGGAGCTAACACCCGAGGAAGAAGCATGCATTGCATGGGATGAACATACAAGCTGTGTGTTTACAGGCTGATCTATTGGCTAGAAAAATACATGGGGTTTGAGTGAAAGCCCAACCCAAAGGGCTTTAAAACACTGTCTGTTGAAGGTGCATGCATGGGACAAGTCTCCAGTGATACCCCTGGGCTGGGGGAGAGTTGCACCATGGTAGGGTATCTCCATCTTCTCTGGACACCAAACTAGAGTGGATTTGTTCCACTATGCATGAAGAAGTCTTTGTAAAATAATGTGGAAAGAAGCATGTTACATCCTTTTAACTGAATGACACTAGCTTAGGTAACAGTATTTTACTCCCTGTGGTGCTAAGCAAGGCATAAATCCTTTGAGAATTGAAGTAATAGGCATAAACCCTCCCCTCTCTTCTTCCCCCTGTGACTCCACTCTTCTCCACTCCTGTATTAATGGATATTTTAAGTCTGGAAGGAATTCAAGAGTCTGTAGTAGGTAGTTAAACATCCAGATGTATCAGTAATAATTATGCTCAGCTTGGGGAGGCGAAGCACTTGAATAACAGGCATGGTTTCCATGGATGGCTACAAGATTATAAACATAAAATTTATAAGTGGAATGGGAACATTTGGTTTATTTTCTCTTCTCTTTACAATCACTGCAGTTTAAATTGAAAACAGTGAAGGGTAGCAGAGCCAGGCAACAACCTGAAGACTGTAAACAAAATAATTCATGTCTTACTGATGGGATATGGTCATATAATCAGTAAATTAATTTAGCCTACTCTAGTTTCGCCATTAACTTTCTATTTTCTCATTTCATTGGCATTTCCCTGCCCAGTTTATGTCTCTCCTCAATACATATTGTGCTATAAACCAGAAGCAAATATCTTGAAGGGTAAATAAAGAGGTAACGAGTCTACAAAAAAGATGTTATTGAGGTACATTAACTCCTACTTACTATCTTTCAAACTTTTCTTGATCCAAGATTCATTTTTACTATTTGATCCATTTCCAATATAAAAATAAAATGCCAAGACATTAGATTTTTACACTGTGTCCTTAGTACCTAACAGCACCAAATGTTTCCCTGAGACAAGACAAGTATTTACGACCCGGAAAGGAAGGGAAGGCTTGCAAGCCTGAGGGTATGAAATCAGGGTGACTCAGAACAGAAGCTGGAAAATCACTTCAAAAGGTCTTCCTAGCCGTATCTTGGACAGTTGCTGATCTAAGCCATGGTCTGACAAGACAGGAACCAATAATTTATATTGATTTAAATCCACCTTTGCAACAAAACAGAGCAGACACGTGATATCCATGTGCAAAACCTGTTTGTGCAATAGCACATCTGTGAACGTGTGCAATTAGTGCAATTAGATAGCAATTTATATGTAAATGCCCATGCAGTCAAATGTGCCTTTACTTAATTTGTGTATGCACTAGAATATAATTTCAGAGGGTTCTTCTGCATTTTCAAAATCTGCCCCTTAATAACTGAATGCAAGTGTTCACACAATGCAAACCACATTTTAATCACCAGCTTGCAGTGCTCTGACACGGCGGAGCAGGGGCCAGTGAGGTGCCAGGACGAGCAGTTTGTCCCTGGGCGCAGTAGGGTGCAGTGCTGCTCCCTTGGGTCTGTGTCGGGGGAAGCAGGATTTGGCTCACAAGAGCTGGGCTGCCCTCTGGCTGGGCTGCTCTCTTCCACTAGCTCTTCAAGCAGTGAGGTCTGTGAGATGAGCCAGCCCAACGTCATGGCCAGGCCCTGCTGACTATCCAAATGCCTGCTCCTCCTGCCCTTGCACAGGAAGGGTGCTCAGGGATCTCTCCCCGGCTCCCAAACCCTGACCCATCACTGCCATGTGCGAATTCAGGGTCGCTTCAGGAACCCCAGTGATGTGGGTACAACTTGTCCAAGTGAAGTGTGATTGACCAGGAGCCAAAACCCGGATCAGATTTGGGGTCTGGTCTTCTACAAGAATGCAGTTTGGGTGGTAAAGCTGAGAGCTTGTAGGCCATTACTGTTCTGAGAAAGACTAGGCTGTTACTCAGGATACAAGCCTTGGCTCTCACCCACTGTCCTTAAGTAACTGTCAATTCCTCATGGGCAAAAAAATTGCACAGTAATACTCCTTTGTGTCTTTGACATGCACCCAAGGACAAGAGGACCTCAGCCTCTCCAGCTGCAAGAAAAATACAACCTCTTCACTCATCTCTGCCTTTACCAGCTGAGGAATTTGGGTTGGTAAATCACGTAAGTCCATGATAATTGGCATATCAAGAGTACATTAGACGAGCTAAAATATGACCTCTTCTCCTGACAAAGGTTAGACCAGGCTGCTGAAGTCTGTGCACACAGAGGGGACAAGTAGCAGTTGTGTAAGTACAATATGCAACTTGTACACACAGGTTTACCAAGAAGAGGATAAATTTTAATAGCAGGAATATTTTAACTGTTCAACATGTAAACATCATTCTGGGCTGATCTGATCAATGCTGCCTTGCAGACCACATTTGGTATGGTGCTATATATAGTGTTCCTGGAGTTTTATTTAATAGGACGGTACATTTGATCCTAATGTGCCATCTCAGAAGTAATGAAGCAGAAAAGATCTTTATCTTCTGTGAAAGTTGCAGTTATTGGCAACCATTCAGAAAAAAAATAAAAGTAATTGCACAATCTTTGGAAATATTGTACTGCTAACTGATTTTAGTGCAAAGCTTGGGTGGTTTTCATTCTGAGTTAATCAGGCAATGGACCATATATGTTGCAAATACATCACTTTCAGACAATCTCCACATATTGACAAATACAATTGCTGGGGCTGCTGCCTGAACGAAAGCTTTCTATATCTTTGGATCCCTCTTTTGGAGCAAAATAAATAAATAAATGAGTAGAAGAAGGAAGACTCTTAACAATGTGCTAAAAGCATCCCTCTTCCTAGAGTATAACATGGTTTGCCATTCAGTTTCATTATTTTTGAAAAACTGATGCAGATGGCACAGGAACTCATATGTTTGTGATTGCTCAATATGCTAAATATAGAGCTGGGAGTGAAGTTGAGGGCCTAAATTCAGAAGGACTCAGTGACGCAGTGATTACGTTTTAGTGCTGCTACCTGTAACACAGGAGCTGGACATCTTAAATATGGCATGAGGAGACCTCACTACCTGCTAGCCCCAAGGTGCGCATGGGTCAAGTTGCTGCTTAACAGTAGTGTTTATAAAAAAGCAAACCAGGAGCTGCTGAAATGACAGAAGGTGCTGTGGAGAGGTCCACAGGGTTAGCTCGGCCCCCTGAAGATGTTTCTACATGACTCCAGGATGGTGGAGGCTTCTTTCTCCAATCAGGATGCACTGAGTGTTCACATCCACCCTCCAAGGAGACCACGTAAGCCATTGGGCTGCATCCATGCTGAAAGGAGGAGGCAGCACCAAGGCTTGCAGCTAGGCAGCAAGTTTCCACTGCACCCTCAGTCTCAGGCTAAGTGAGCATGGGGAGGAAACTGCAGGGAATTTTAGGATTTTGAGAAGCTACATTTTGAGTTTATGCCCCAAAATGCTACTGCAGTTGCTTACAACCCTCTTGTGAATCTAGTTCCATAAACTCTGAACAGTTGGCTCTGCTGAGGGTTGGATGAGCTCAACCTTCTCTCTCCCTGAGGACTTTCAAGTTTCATTTTCTGAATGGCAGAAGCCTAGGACTATATGCCCAAATATATGTGTAATTATGTACTATGCACACAAGGATGTGTGACAGATGTGTGCATGGAAAAGCAATGCCACAACACCCCCCTTTGATTCCTAGCCCTGGAGTCACCAAGGCAGGTATGGGGACAGCCGCATTCACGTCACAAAATCAGCTGAGAAATAATCAGGAGGTACCAGTGGATGGATGGTGTCATCATTGTTGGTAGCAGCTGCAGAGGCTCTTCTCTGCTTTCTGGCAGGGCTGGTTTCCCCACCATTCCTTCACTTTCTGCTGCTATGTTCATTGCACTCAAGATTTGTCCAGCCTGCAGACACAAGGAGCTCCTGGCCCATGGACACTGAGGTCATCTGTTTCAGGCCATGCCTTGCCCTACATGATCAAACTATTATTTTTCACCTAAGAACAATCATTAGAGAGGCAATGAATAGAGATTGCACAATAGGACCTGTTATCAAATGGTCACAAGAGCTCTGTCTCACAGGGTCGTGGGTAGAAAGTCCACTTTCAACAATGTTCCCTACAAGGTATTTGGAACCAACCTGAATCCCTTTGTCTACCTGTAACTCGTTTATGGGTCACCTCAATAGGTCTTAGAAAATAATTTTGTTTGGAAAGGCCTTCTGAAAGTCTCCAGTCCCACTTCCAACTTAGAGCAGGGCCCACCTCAAAGTTAGGTGAGGCTGCTCAGGGCCGTGTTCAGTCGAGTTTTAAAAAATTTCTAAGGATGGAGATTCTTGGTGTCTGGCTTCCAGCTTACACACAACACACGTAGTATGAAATGGCCCCTTGTGTACTTACACTTCCTGACATGCACAGTGTAGAATTTCACCCAGAATTTGGTAAATTGGCCTAGTTAGAAGCTTTGCTGATGTTGCAAAGGCTGTGGGAATAACCCTTCTCACAGAAACTACCAAAAAAAGTATCACAAAGACTACTCCTTCCCAACATGCAAGAAGCCAAACGAACAGCATGCTGTTGGCAAAGGTCAACTAGCAATGTCCTCAAAACAGAGGCACAGCCAGCGTTAGCACCATGGGCAAGGGTCTGCCTTGGAAAATG
The DNA here is from genome assembly GCF_000737465.1 of Haliaeetus leucocephalus. Classification (NCBI taxonomy): domain Eukaryota; kingdom Metazoa; phylum Chordata; class Aves; order Accipitriformes; family Accipitridae; genus Haliaeetus; species Haliaeetus leucocephalus. The sequence continues at coordinate 1,487,201 of NW_010973369.1, read as the reverse complement.
AGACCATGGGCTTCATGGCAGGAATCTGCAGTGTCTCGTTCCTCCCCAGGCTCTATTATAACATGGAAATATGGGGTTTGTGCCTCTGCTTCACCCTCCTTAGAAAGGGTACAACTTGACCTGCAGATCTTTCCATGAGTAGTGCCTTACTGAGGCACATGAGCAGTGGTGGAGTTGGAAAATCATTTATTTTACAATGGAAACTTTATGTAATGAGAATGGTAAAAAAATGGGCTATTACCTAGCAACATCAAACCTCCAGGTTTCCAACTGATGAGTTAACCTCCCTGCCTCTCTCTCTTGAAGATCCCTCTGTCCAGCATCATTACCACCTGCCTTCAAGTACGCTCCTAAAATCTTAACTGAAAAACATCCTAAAAGGGAAAATGATATACCACATGCTAAATCTTGTATGATCTTTCACACCTCATTAACTGCTTGGCCCCAGGGCTGTTCACAGTCCTGGAGACTCAGTACCTGCCCTCGGCATCCTTCACTAAGGGGAGTCCTGGATGAGCATAAAACTCGTCCTCTGCAGACCTGGGAGGCGAAGCAGCTCTCTACAGCCTGCTCAAGCTCTTCTGGCTTCTTGAGGGTATTTCCTGGGAGTTTTGGGGGCTCTGCTGATTTGAATCACGTTACCGTGAGGCTCTCCACAGGCACTGCAACATGTTCAGCAGCTTCCCCCCCCCCTCCGTTTTGTCATGTAAATGTCAACATGAATCATCAGGGCAGAAGCAAAAGTATCAAAATGGCTGGGTTTCCTGCCCCAGCAGTGACATTTAGAACATTATTCAAGCCAGCAATCTTGAGTGTGGGGACTTGCAGGAGCTTGTCAGAGGATCCGAATCACTTGTGAGGACCCTCATCGGAAGACATGTGGTAAAGGGCACCCGATAAACAAAACTGTGCCTAAATATGAAGGTGTTTGAGCCTGACTCACAGCACACACATCTTCCCTGGGGTGTTTCCAGAGGCCTCTCACCGTTTCCCTGCCCTGGGCTACTGCAGCACATTGGGGCAGCTTGACTGGAGCTCTGGCCACTTTGGGCTGTTCATGTAGCACTTTGTGAGTGCTTGTGGAGGGCAGATATAAAGTACCCTCTTCATTGTACTCTTACCCCAAAGACTCCAGATACCACCCCTGGCACAACCCAGCCTCGGTCCATGTTCCCGAGCACCAGGTGGGAGGACTCTGTCTCCCACCCCGCTGTCACTGCCTTACTCTTGAACTGTGGTGGTAACTTGTTGATTTTTCCTTGGGAGAATGGCTGTCCCAGTTAATCCACATATTTAGCAGGAAGGATGTTGCTGAACTGGGACAGTTGTTTCCCATTTTTCTTTGGGTGAATTATGTAGAAGAGCTTCTGTGCTCCTACTCCCTGCTTCCAGTGCTCAAGCTTTGGTTGCCATCTCAGTGGTCCCAGTGAAACCCATGTTTTTCAGGGGTTTATTATAAAGAATGTCAAAATTCCCTTTGGGGCAGTAGCTCGGCAAACACTTAATCAACACAAAGAAAGGGACTAAGTGTTAAATGATCTATTTTCAATCATCTTCTCCCTCAGATACACTCCTGATTCCAAGATTTAAATGAAGAAAGACTTTTTAGGGAAACTAAATTAAAAATAAAAAACCCCTACCTCCAGCCCCCACACCAGCAATTATTTCTTCCATCCTAAAAACCTGGTACAGCCACTCACTGGAGCGAACTGAGCTGAGCAACACAGTCTAAAATCAGTAAAAGCTCCCTTAGGCAACATCTTTTATGTTCACTATTTTCTTCTCTGAAACTTCCCTCTGTGATTTGTGGCGAAGGAATCTTTCTCTATTTTTAATCACCTTCATCATCGTCTCTGCTCTATCCTTCTCCTCCTGGCTCGGAGACTCCTTCTCGGGAGCTGCCTGACTGTCTGTCTGTCGGTCATGGCAAGCTGCTGCGTTTTGAACAGTGACAGATTGCCAGTTGGAAGGAAGGCACAGTCTGGGAGTGCAGTCTTTAGCTGATATTAACTATTTCATCAACATCAGTTCTTCTGTTTTACAAAGCGTAATTCATAAAAAGAAAACCCTCTTGGAGATTCTCACAATACATAAAAGCATATAAATAAAATATAAATGAAGAAAACAAGACACGTTAATTACATACAGCAGAACAGGCTTACGTAAAAAGCTTGCTTGTCAGTTTTGATCTCAGGTTTGCTGGTGATATACTGCTTTTTATGGCTGGTGGAAGCAAGTTGGAGAATAATCCTATCCAGAGATGAAAGGACAGTGTGGTTTAAGCCTGGACAATAGGGCCACCCAAAGGCCCTGGGGTTAGGTAGACAAGAAAGCCAAGGGGAACACAACTTGAGGACACTGGACTGCAGAGAAAGAAAGATAATTGATCCATTTCAAGGTGGAATGGAGACTTTCGAAATTCAATGGAGTCTGAGCAAAGAGCTGGCAAAGGAGGCACAAAGCAGGGAAGATGGGATGAGCACATTGGCAGTTAACTGAAAGCTGGACAGCCGCCTTTGTGCACAGGAGGAAAATGAATGTAAGGAAGGGACCACAAGTGTAATTAAGCCTGGAAACACTGGTGTATGAATCAATGTCTCTATGAGACATGAAGAAGCTCTGACAAGAGCCACAGGGGCTAGCAATAATTCATAAGTAGTACAAAATGAAGCTGGCCATGCAATTGATACAGAGTCAGAGCACACATTTACTCCAGGAGAACATGATGCCAGTGATATGGAAAAGCAGATACAAACTGCCCCCCTAAACCCTCCAGCCTGGGGCACATACAGCTGACCGCCACAAAGAGCATCTCCCACAGAGCACACCCTGCGAGTCTAATGCCCAGCCCCTTCACACCCCCACACCACTCCTGGGCGGCTCTTCCCCAGCTCTAGCACTGCTGGCAGCATGGTGAGGTGAGCTGTGTTTGCAGAAGGATGGGGGGGTGTGGATGGTTAAAGAGAGAGGCAGGAGGGGGAGAGCTGAAGGGCTAAGTTAAAGCAACAAGAGGGACTAGAGGTTAACAGGGTGGAGTCATAGGGCAGAGGACTGACTGCAGCAGATGCCACTGCTCCTGGGGTGATGGGAGAAGTCCTTCTGAACCTAGAAGGTCACTGATGTCTTGTTTTCATGCCATGGGACTGAAGGAGCATAGTGGTGGGGCTGCTTGGCAATGAGAGTACTCAGACATGAGGGCTTGGGAAACAGGGAATGCTACACTGAAAGCAAACATGAAGACAGTGTCTGGGGAGAATAAAGTTTGGCCGCACTGGAATAAATGCTGTGGAGCAGATCTGGACTAGGCAGTCACAAAGTGCAGACTTGACATGACTTCTACCACAGCAAAGACAAAATTTGACCTATATTCTCCATGTCTTGGGCCCCAGCAACATTTGGAAGGTTCCTACACCATATAGAGAGGCCTTTGAAAAACGCTGTGCCATCATTTATAAACCTTGCATGCAGGCACAGAAATTCAGATTCTCATCATTTGTGAGGGTAGACCCAGAGGCTATCGCTGTGACTATCAGTATGTGCGGGACATGTGGATAAACATATGATCAAATGAGTGTCACAGCTCCCTGGTGTCGTGCCAGAAAGCATCTGTGTCAGCTGCTGGCAGTGACTTTTGCAAACTTGCGGCTCTCTGCATCCCTGAGTTTATCAAAGATCACACAGCAGCCAACAGCCTATCACAGCTTAAAGACCAAATAAATCTCTGGCTTGTCTCCCAAGGTCTTTCCTCTGGCGCTCTTATCTCTGCCAAGAGGAGCAGAGATGGAGGAGGACAGTGGGATCACACACAGGCTGTTGCCTTGTACGTGCTGTCGAATCCCCTGGGCTGCCCGTCTCGTGGGCGTGAAGATGTTATAAATGCCTGGCGAGGGCCGAGGAGTCAACAACACGAGGCTCCACTTCTCTGTAATGGCCACAGGACTCTCTGGGAGGGACTTTTCCATGTTGGCAAAACAGAAGTGAGAGGGAGTATTTTTTGGTTTTGGAGATGGCTGGGGTGGAGGGTCTGGGGACAACCATTGCCTTACACAGACCTCTGCTGCCTTGAGGACCTGCTAGATATAGGTTCAGTAGCGGGTTTGCTTCATTCTTCTGGGTATTCTGGATGAAACTACCCTGTTTGTATAGCTGGCAGGGGCATTTTGTGAATTTTCTTTCAACATTAATACTACTGTGTCAGCAGCACCACTGGGGAGCAATTTCAGAGAAAGCCTTATTTGGGTGAAAAAATTGCAGGCATCTAAAAACACGAAATGCATTCAGACTCATTATAGTTATGAAAGCTTTTTCAAATTCTGAAATGATTTGAAGTTAATGCAGTTTTATTGAAAACATTGTAAAAAATGAAGAAAAAATTGAAATGAACAACTCTATTTTGGGCCAAACAAAGCATTCAGTTTTCCCCACAAAGATTTTTTCCTATATTTACTGGTTGAACCACCAGTGGGTGGCTTAGATCATGAAACCCAGCTGCTGTGTAGCAAGGTTTCTTGGCATGTGGACTCTGTGGCTGTTCAGGATGTTAGTGGGGAGGGACCTGCATGGTGGGTACTACTGCATCTGCAGAAACACAAAGTTTGTGTACCCACAGCTGCGGGCATCTGTGCTAGGGCACCAGTACCCAAAGCTGGGTGTTGCCTGATGTATGTCAATGGCTGCACATAAAATCCTCCCCTGTGCTGTGCAGAGTTTCTTTATGGTGGCATACAAAGTGTATGAAGGCAGCAAAGAGTTTGCATCTCCAACAGTTGCCACGTAAACTTCCACTTCTAACAAATAACAATCCCAAGTGATGCGAAAGCTGATAAAATGAACATTCACACTTCAGGTTTCTGCAAAACCCATGACAGGTCTTGCTATAAAATCCTGCAGAGACGCACAAGGATCTGAAAATTATACCCGTTACCAAAAGATGATCAGGCTGAACAGGGAAAATTTCAGACACAACCAAGTTCCAGACACTTAGTATTTAAAATACAGAAAATTGCAGAAAATTACATAGAAATTTCAAGCTGAGATGTGAAAAATTTAATCTGCAGAAAGACAAAACAGACATTCCTGCCCATTCACAACCCATTTTGGAGTAAAACCCTGAATGTCTCTTTGCTGACAGCAGAACTGCCATTGCTTCAGTCTTGAACTCCACAAATCCAGAAGCCTAGGGTGGGAAGGGGCAGATTTCTCCTCCAAACTGGAGGATGCTGAGATATGATGTGGCGAGTATCACATAATTTTAGATTGGGGTAAAAAGGAAGCAGCTATATTTCATCAGCTGCTTTTATTCTTCCTGTGTCTAAAGGACAAGCCTGAGCCAGGAAGCTCAGCTGAGCTGTGGATGGCACAAGCACGCCTGGGCTAGCAGCAGCCCCCAGCTGGGCTGCGTGTGGCAAATGCCTGTTTAAATGCTGTTAAACTACTGCTAGTTTGAGAAACCCCTGTGGGTCTCAGGTTGTGAAGTGCAGACTCCCTCAGCACTAACTGCTGTCAAATATTAATGCTGTTCCCCTTCCAGCTCTTATTCACAACAAATTTTCATTGCAGCAGGAAATGTTGCTACCCACCAGCTAGTCTGAATAGCAAAAATGTGCGATTAATTGACAGCTGTAAGACTAAACAAGGAGGCTTCTAAGAAGATACCATTCCCTGCCACAGAGGATGCTATCAGTCCAGACACGAATAGCAGTGAGGTAGAGGGAACTTGCCTTCATGAATAAGACTTCAGTATGATGGAAAGGAGGCTTCTGGTCAGAAATCCCACAACTCTTGACAATGCTTAGCCTCTCCTGCCTGGGAGAGAGGTGACAACACACATGCCCCATCAGCATACCATGTTCCCCTGCCTCAAGCAGCCAAACTCCACTAGCCCAAGCAGGCTGGAGCAGATGTTCTCCAGCATGGTTCATCACCTTGCTAACTGTCCTCCCCCATGGCTGGGCCCTGGGACACCTGCAAAGCTGCAGGCATGGAAGAAACCCCTGACCTGCTCCAGCCTCACAGACAGCACTGCAGGTTATCCTGGATAATGCAGAAATCCCCATGCTGCAGCCCCCAAGCCCCTGGTGCACATTGCAGCAGCTTCTCCTCTCCCACACATCCTCTGTGCTTCTCCTGCCTCCCTGCAAGGTTGCCTTAGGGGGCCAGAGCCCTTTGCTACAGGTGCAGGGCTGCAGAGAGCATGAAGTGCTGATCAGGCCAAATCCCAGGGTCACTCTTGTTCTTGAACAGCCCCCATCTTGCACTGTACTGGTCTGTATTCCCTCTACCTTGGCATCCTGGTCTTGTTCTCAAGCCCAGGACCTGAGCCACACAAGGGTGTCAGGGAAGTAAAACCTCACCAGGGGCCAAATCCAGGCCTGATGGCAACCCCTTTTGGATCAGGATCTGATCTCGCTTACCTGAGTGCATATCTGAGGTCTGTCTTGCTAAAAGTCTAGTTCACTCTGGAGTGGAGGAGCGGTAGGCATTTTTTCTCCAGCATCTTTCCACCCCTGAGGATTCACCTCTTTTCACCTGCCCTCTGTGTGTGTGCTGGCTCTGCTTGGCTACAGTAATACCCTTCTTTCAGCCCCCATGGAGGGATAGGGCTGTGTAAATGGTGCTAGTTTGCTGAAGGGAGAGCAAATAATGCTGAAGTCCTAGCTACACCAAAGACCTCTCCCTCCTGAACAGCAGCTGCAGTTACTGAGCTGCAAGCATGCTGTAGGACACGCGCCAAGGCTAGGCAGATTGTGATGCTGTATAGGCAGGCCTTTTCTGCAACCAAGCAAACCCGAAATAACAGGGTGCATGAGTCCATCCTCCCTCTTTACAGCAGCTTTCATTTCCTTGTGACTCATTCAGCCTGGGTAATGAATTTTCTTTATTAGTCAGAAATCAATTCCTCCTACTCCTGACCAGTAGAAGATGCACTGTGCCATATTATGTTATCTGTACTTCTGTCTGGCCTGCCAGAGAATGCAGCAGTGACTGGAAATTTCAAGCTGAAGGTGCTTGGGAGGCAGTGAGAGCAGAATGGCCTGTGCTTTCTCCTCCACAAACGTCAGAACTACCCATTTCATTATTTGACTGTAAATTTCAGATTTAATCCTACTTGCTTTCTCAGGATGAAGCGCCATTAGAAATCATTGCTTGAGTAGAGAGGACTGAGTGGAGACAAGCATGTTTGCTTTATGTAGCCTGGAAAATGCAAGGAAAACCTTTATATTTTCAGTGGTAGTTATAGCATATAACTGGTGAGTATCTTTGCCTGCACACCACTTCACTCCTCTTGCAACACTCAAAAAAAAGATCTAGTGTTACAGATTGTCCTTATAATGTGCATTTGCACTTTTCCATAAGTGTGCCTGCATCTGAACATTACAGATATTCACAGTTACACTGTATGTGTAAATGCCGCAATGTAGAAATGTTATAAAATCCCAAGGAGAACCACAATGGTTTGTTGAACATACACAACTGCAGTGTCCCAGGGACTTGAGCAAGGCATCTAACCAAGCCCCGGAGAGCCATCCACCACCCACATGCCACCACATGCAACCAGCCCAGCCTCAGGAGTGATGCCTGCAGCTCTTTCCTGCTTTCTTTCTTTGTGACCTACAAAATGCTTCTGGTTCCCACTGCTGAGTGTCAAGAAGTACAATCACTGAGGGCAAAACTAGGCAAATTCTGGAAGAGTTGGGTCTACAAGGTAAATGTGGGTCTGCAAGGCCAACAGGTCCCTGCTGTTAAAAAACTAGTTCAAGGGCTTCCTTTGACCACAGTGGAAACAGGGGTCAGGAAACAAATTATAAACTCAGAGAGAGAAATTATGAACTCAACTAGTCCTACTCATTGCTGTGTGCTTCTTCACAGTAACAGCTATGAACTTGTGAGGTTTTCATAGTCAAGGCACCCAAAAATCTTGTAGAAGCCAAGAAACGAAAGGACAGGTCCTAAATACATATTGTCTGCTCATTAGAGTGTTACGTGCTTGAGACCTAAATACTGCAGTAGCTCTGCTGGGAAACTGCAGCGATCTGGGCTATTGCAGTCTGCTTTGGAAAGTCAGTCCCAGCAGAACAGGCACTAAGAAGAGGTTCAGCCCTTCTTGCCTGGGAACGCGTGAGTGGAAGAGGTGTCAGTAGGGATGCAAAAGGTGGTTATTTGTACTAAATTTTTGATGCTTTTGAAGGAATGCACCCAAACAGCCTTGGGAAGGATGAATATAGACAGCCCAGGAGAATGGAGCAAAGGAAAGCTCTCTTCTGCACACGAGGCAATTTTGGAAAAAAAATTAAAAAGAAATAAAATAGAAGGTGTAAATAGCTGGATCTGAATGAGACAGTGATTTTTTTTTTACAGGCAATCATGAGGGGTCTGTAAGACTGTACTTTGCAGTAAGGAAGAAAGAAATCACACTGTTCTACAAACAGCAGCAAGGGTTTCCCAGAAGCCCAAAAGAGCTCATAATCCTGGATGGCAGGTCATTCCAGCACTGTCCCGCTGTGTCGGGGTAACCAGGTGCCATTAAGGCATTAACAGAGCTGCAGATTATGAGGTCGGAGGGAACACTCTGATCAGAACAAGATACTTGAGAAAATATTCACTGTCCAAGGTGAATCACTTTCAAAAGAGAATTAATGTTAAGGAAGCTCTGAAGACCTCTGGCAAAAATAATCTCCAGAAGCTGGAGACCTGCAAGGAAGCTGTTTATTTATAGGGTTCAGCAGCTTTGCCTGGTGATTGATAACATTGCTAGTGTTCATCTTCACATATATCCCATGTGTGAATCTGTGTGAAGAACCTAGTCCTGTTTCTGTGTTTAACAGGAGACATGCAAGTGTGGTGAGGAAGTGGTGAGGTCCAGGGAAAATGAGCCGTTTATCTCACCAACCTTCCTGCTGCTTGTGCTGGTGCATACCATGGCCCTGTTCTCCCATGTCTCCCATTGTTGTATGTCCTGCTTGCTGGTCCTTTGCCCTGTGCATGTTCATGTACCAGCTCTCTGGCATTGCAGGGATGCTGGAGACCAGTTGCCCAAGAAGCGACTTCCATAATACCACATGCATCTTAGCACTTGAAGTGTGTCATGCCCTGTGACTTCCCCATCATCCTAGAGGTGGCAGTTCAGCTGAATGCCAAGTTGCAAGCCTGGAGGAACATCTTCCAGCATTTTGTAGACTCCATGCAACGTAGACCTGGGGGCCTCCCAACAAAGAATGGGCCAACTAAGCACGACAAAGCCATTCAGGACGGGAAAAAAGATTGCCAGGATATTTGGAAGCTGGCAGCCCCGAGCTCTGCTGTAGATGCTTACCTGTCAGATGGCCCCACACAGAGGCAAGAATTTAAAACATGACCCCATGTGGGGTCTCACAGGTTGGGAGAGATGAAAGTGGATTCATCTGTATGCACAATGCAGTGGAGTTCCCACCCACATGTGTATTCATACAGGGAGCAGGAGATGGAAAACCACATTGCTAAAGATTTTCAATACTCACTTCCATCTCTGTGGCATTATTTTATTCCATCTAATCAGAGCAGATGTATTTTTGCTGCTGCAATAAATTGCCCAGTCTCTGATACATGTCTGAGAGATACACATAGATGTCTGACAGTGAATTCAGTTTTGAGTCTGTGTTAAGAATTACAGGGCTAAGGGACTCCAGTCCAGAAAATCATTCTTTCTGTAAGCTGGTTTTCTTCTGTTCGATAACAATCCAGGAAGGGTGAGACATGGACACACACTGGAGTTTTTCACCAAGGGCTGGGTGTATCAGCATTTGCACCACAGATTACCTTCAAAACCAAGGAATCATACTAGCTTCTAAAAAAGACATCTTTAGGAATGGCCTAAAAAAAAATAAAAAATTAATTTTATTCACAACTTGACTACAGGGTAGAGGTTGAATTTCCAGCTCAGATGTGGTTAGATTGTTGGGCCTCAGCCTTTCTTTCATCTGGCTTCATGAGGTTCTTGATTCAGTGGGCACCTATTTGGATAATTCATTTTGCAAGATTTTTCAGAAGCCATCAGAGATGAAAACAGTGTTGACATGTGAATGGCATTGCTCAGAATGGCTACAGTTTCTCCCTAGCCTCTGTTGAAGGGATGCCAACATCTCAGAGATGGATGAACCCTGGGATCAGGCTGGCTTCAATGGTTAACAGTCCTTGAGAAATTTGTGAAATGCTGGAAATCACTAAGGAGCCAAGTGGCGTTATATTTACATCTCTGACCTGACCAGGACTTGCTCCTGAGTCCCCATTCCCTGGCAGAAAACTGAATCTGTTTTTTTTTTAACTTTGACCAGAGCTGGGTGAGCAGAGCCAGCATCCCAGAGAGGGCAGCTACAGGCAGGGGATTGCTCATGAAGACATTTTGTTTTTCTTTCACAAACCAGTTCCTGGTGCAGGTATTTAGGGAACAAACAGTCCTTTTGTAGACCAAATATAAGTGGTTTGTCATTATCTTGAGAACAAACTGTTTGTTTCTACAGTTGTAAACACACTGAGGACAGCTATTTAGTCCTGCCACTACAATTAACAGTAATTTAGGTCACTTTCACAAGAGGTTAATGTCTTCTCAATATATACTGTCTGTAGATCTAATCTCCCAGAGTTGGTAGCTGTCCTGGTAGCTAAAGGATAGAAGAAAAAAGATGATGTACCGCTGCTTCTCTAAAACACACAAGTTATACAACAAAATGCAGAGAAAATGCCGCAAACAAGCAGCTCTTTTTTGTCTATGTGTACACGTGTGTGTGTTACAGAGGCAGAAAATATACCCATGGTTTCCTGACAGAATGTTTCTCGTCAGACACCAAAGAGGCTAAGAGTTTATTTAACTGAGCATAATATGAGGAATTTGCAAAGCACATGTTTTTATCCCCCCCACACCCCAGCAATCTCACAAATGTACTATTCTTTCTCCCAGTCCCTTCCCTCTCTGAAATCAGACGCTGTCATACATAACATTGTGTGCTAATTTTTCTCCTCTCAAAATATTTTCCAGCAGGAACCATAGACTTGAGGGAGGGAAGAAGTCCTCTTCTAAGTGGTAGTGATCTTGCTGTCTCTTTCTATGTTTCTGGGTCATAAAGGATCTGACTTATGCACTAAAAGAAGAAAATAAGTCAACTTCTCCAATTATGGACTGGAATTGCATTTCTTGGCTTTCTTTGCTAGCCCAGCCATTGGCCTGAGTGTTCCAGCATGGCTGAACAGCCCACAGAGCTGGGACAGCAAGCAGATGTGACCCATGTACAAGCAGGTTGGTTGCTTGATATCAAACCCCAAATTTCCTGACCTGTTTAGAAAGACCCCTTCGAGGTCTGCAGGTGGGTGTGTTTGTACCAGAAAAGGAAAAATCCCAGGATTTAAATAACATAAAGCTGCAATGTTGGCCCTGGACCTCACTGTTCAGAGTAACACAGGCTCAGCACTTCCATTCATCTATCTGTCAATGTTTTGGGGTTGTTTCTCTTTCCAATCTATCAGCTCTAAAAGACCAGTGATAATAGTAGCTCACATCCTAACCTTTTAGGGTGGAGAAGAGGCAAAAAACCCCTGTAGCAGATTGCAAAAAGTACAGTTTTGCTTTTCCAGTGCCCATTAGCCACATGTTTTATACCAAATGAGAAGCAGCTGGAAAGACACGAAGAAACAGTGGATTGCACGGGGGGGTGAGGTTTGGTGCTGGTGCAAAGATGGCAAATGTAGAAGGCAGTTGTCATATTGGGATGTACAACAGAAGTGTACCTGGAAGGCAGCAAGAGCAATTCCTCAGCTTGACTCAGCACTGGTGAATCCCCAGGTGTCCTTTGTTATCCAGGAAAGTAGGGATCTAAGAAAGAACCCAGATGAGAGAACCTGAAATGAGCAGAGGACACAAAAAGCTCCAGGAAAGATGTAACAACTGAGATTATTTACTCTGCACCTGTATCTCAGCTGTTGCTAGCAAAGGATCACCCAAGCCTTTCGAGAGAAATCCAAGGGGTGTGCTTGTACTTGACTAATATTTGGCAGTTGGAGAATAATAAGTACTTAGCTTTCAGATAAGCAAAATGTTATTGTTTTATAAAATCATAATTTGAGTGTTGTAATTAAAAGCATTTTAATTAGGCATTGCCAATTACGCCTACAAGTCAGCACTAACAATGACTTGTCATCTGCATGGGAATGTGCTCCAAGGAAGGAAAGGGACTCTGCAAGCAGTTTTTCTCTATTATTTTTTAGACTATTTTCTACAGCTCTCTGGACTGTTGGTGAACCACAAACCTGCAGCTGATTAAACCTATCTACAGGGAGAAAAAATACGGGAAATGTCCTCAAATAGGAAAAGAGTTGTAAAGAGGAACATAACCATCTATTCTCCATGTCTGTGGTGGAGATGACAGAAGTCAATGAGCCTTTCTCACTCTGGGAAGGGTCACTAAAGTAGACAAGGTATAATGAAAAATGGCTTTTGACTCTGAGGATAGTGAAGCACTGGGGTAGATCACCCAGCGGGACTGTGGGGTGAGGAAGAGGATGTGGCTGGGAGTGTCTATTACTGAATTTTAAAAGAAATAGGTTAGATAGGCTTCTGTTAGAAATAGCAAACAGGAAGGTGATCTTGTTTGGGATCAATGTTGTGAGGTCCTTTCTAGTGCTTTATGCTAAATGGCAAACTTTTGAGGTGCCTTGTGTGACCATGTCTTGGGTGCCTAATTAATGGCCAGGTCATACAGATGACTGCTCATCTCATACCTTCAACTCACTCATTGGCATCTAGCAGGCAAGGTCTGGATTCCGGGGCAATAAAATCTGCTAACCCTTTGGCTTTGCAATGTGCAGGAGACTCCACAACCTGGATTTGAGTCTGGTCCTTCATCCTTAAAATGCAAGGAAATGTCACCTGGCAAGTCTGCCATCTCCCTTGCAGATTCGTGAGTGCACTGGCAAGCACGCAGAAAAGTCGGTGAGCAGCAGGCAGCTGTACTGCTGCATATAGAAGGGAGAAATCCCCGATGGCTGGCTCACTGGGTCACGCAGTCCCGAGAGAAACACTCACCATTTGGGTCTAATTTATGATTACCCTACTCACTTCAGAAAATCCTGTTCATTTTTCCATTAATTTTTTTGACCACAGAATAATTTTTAACCTAGTTTGCAGTCAGATGCCTAGAACAAAACTGCTGCCCATGGAGCATGCTGCTCCTAGTGAACCCTTGGGGGGGGGGGGGACAAGGACACAAAGACAATCTCCCACCAGATCACCTTTGTCCTAAGCTAGATGCTCACCTTTGTTCTGCCTGATTCATTCCTTACTGCCATCCCCTCAGGGTTTCCATCCCAAGCACCTCCTATGTTTTTAGCGGAAAAAATTTCCATAATAGGAAGAACTTTCCATTAACCTCTGGTGACTGATAGAAGAGAGAGAGAGAAGAGAAACAGGTCACTCTGCTGGCCGCTGTCACTTGTCCACACGCACAGAAGCTCTGGTGGTACCACTCTGGGCTTTCTGACCATCGTGCCCAGCTCTCACTTAAGGCCACTGAGGACTTTGCCTTCCAGCGCAGCAGAAGGGGAGTACTTCCATAATGATGCTCCAATAGGTACCGTCTTGTTCTCAGATTCTTGTGTTCATCCTGTACCAAGAACAAGGCCACTTGCAAAAGCCTGGATTCACCACAAGCCTTTTCAAGCCAACCTGAGGGAAATTTTAAACTTCCTGGGGAAATATATTTTACAGGATTTTTTTCTATGAAAACATTAATATTGGGCCTAGGCTGTTCTCCCCTCTGTGGGTGAGATCACCATTATAACCTTTGTATAATCTATGTATTCATACCAGGAGGAGATGAGTGAAAGAGGTGACTTGTAGGTAATGTTCCCACCAACACTGCTGATGCCTTTACAGTGTAGATTGTGGGACTGAATCCAGCTCAGCACTGGAAACCAACTGGTAACCACCCCAGGTGTTCCCTGCTAATCAAGTTAACCTCCTTTAATTAAAGCCGAAGAAGATGGATCATCTAGCACCCATAACTTGCTTGGGAAGCATATTTAAAAGATCTCTTCTATTCACTTTTTTGGCAATAGATGAGCCGATACACTTACAGCTTTTAAGCTGGGAAGATCATATTCTACAGTTACATGCTACCTATGGAGCCAGGTTAGGATTTTAATAAAAGCTAGCTGAAATGCTCTCAGTATGCCATGATTGCTATGTCAGTTTGCATTGCTGGTGAAACCTAAGGCAATGGCATCTCTTTTGAGAAATGATTTTTTGCAGCTAAATATTTTATTTCCAAAAGTAAATCATTTGACAAAGCCACTGCTGCTGATACTAGTTTTTTGTTAGCTGGAGAGAGCTGGCATATTTTTCCATATTTAATAGATCAAGGGAGATGAACCAATAGCCTTTGGGTGCAGTTTCAGAAATGCTTGACATTCACCTTCACTCTTTACTGGCTCCTGCAGGTGTGTGACCTACAAAGCAGATCATCCTGATACACTGTCTTCAGAGCATTTTATTAGGCTGGAAAACACCCAACATGGGACCCTATAGGGAGCTGCCTGCAAGCCAGAATGGCTCTGCACTAGGCTAAGGAGCTAAGGACGACCTAGGACACGGACTTAATCCATGGATTGTAATCCAATCCTTCTGGGCTGATTTAAAGACAGGACTCCTCCTCCACTGGGGTGGGGGACAGAGATACTGCTGGCTTCCCCTCCTGGGGCAGCAGATCTGGACACTGGGCAGAGAGCTGCCCAGCACTTCTTTCCCTGCCAGCAAAGAGAAAATCTAATTCCAGAGAGAGATAATTATCCCTGATCGACCAAGTCCTCAGTTTCTAATCTGCAAACAGCTGCCAGTACATAATCACCCTCCTCATTAAAAGTGACAATGCTCCTGCTCCTAGCTTCACCCACACCCTCTCCTCCTGCGCTTGCTTGACATTCCCTCTCGTCTCCTCCTGCTTTTGACTGAGCGATTTGATCCCTTTCCAGCAGCTCATCCTGAGCACCATGGACAAAAGGAAGTGGTGACGGCTCTTCCTTCTGCATGCCCTTTCTGGCAAATTAAGGCAGAGCTGAACCTGTGAACCTCAGCTCAATGCTGGCTGCCTTTTGCTGCTGCTTGAACTTGCGATCCCAATTCAGACCCAACTGCTCTCCCATATACGAACACTCCTCCTTTTATCTCAGTGCCAGAGATGTTATCAAGGCCATCATGATAAAAAGGACTGGATGTTTCTGTGGATAACGAGAAAAGTCGCTACAGGGGAATGAAGTTCTCCTGCCGTTGGGGCTGGACCATCAGCAGAGTACTCAGAGCAGAAGCTTCTTATCAGGGCCAGGAAGACACTGGCTGTCTTGGTTGCATTGGGACTGCTCTCAGCTCTTCTTCCTTTGAACCTGCTCCTGCCAGACATTGCTCAGAGGCAGGATATGTGGTCACCTCTCCTATTCTGCTTTTACTCAACAGTATCTAGAAAAGTTGCTTATCTGGGATGTCTCCCAGTCTTTTCTATCAGCATGGTTCCCATCTAGCACAGGCTTAAATAACATCTATCACTGATGTCTCCCAATGAGTATTTGCCTGTCTAAATTGCCCCATTTAGTTCACAAATGTTCTCACATTATTCTGAACTAAATGAGACCCCCTTACCAATTTTCTGTTTGGAGCAGGCCGATGTCTCAAACTGCCTGCTCCTTTTGGAGGAGAAACTAGAAAAAACACTTGCTAAGTGGCAAAAGGCCTCATTCTGTCCATGTCTCGTCTTTCACACCCATGCAAAGGTCTGCGTGCACATGTATCTGGGGGTGTAGGGGTGTGTGTGAAGCTGTTTGCACTCCACTTGCCAAGGTGGAAATAATGACAGAAAGTGAGAGGCAGGTCTCATTGGATCTAAAACTTAAGGCACCTGCAGTACTCTCATGCATATTCCCATGGGAACTGGGTTTTGAAGTCTCTGGGATCAGTTTTAAAGTCTCATTTTGAAGCAGCTCCAGCCGTGTGTGGGAAAGGCTGCTGGAAACCAACTAATGGAGCTGTCTGTTGCCTGTTCTCCCTCCTCCTTTCTGGAGCCAGCATTGGGCCTGGCATCCTAATAGCTATGAGATCCAGCTAATCCCATCGCATGAGTGAAATAGCTCTAAATCATCCCTGTCTGATTCTTGACTCCAAAGAGACATTTCATGGGTGATTGTGAGTGATACAGTGTGCGGTAATGGATGTATTTAAATGGGATTTATGGGTGACACCTGTCACACAGACCCTTCCATCAGTGACAGGCTGGAGAGATTTACACAGTGACACTGAGATGTGAGCTTGTTGTAATAGCTCCCTCAGTCACTGGCAGAGTGTTTGAGCCTTACAGCATTTGTCAGAAGCACAAACTGGGCTGCTTTGGCCACTGTATGATATGGCACTACACAAAATTAGTGGCAAAGAGTTGAGTGCATCTTGGCATCCATCCATAGCAGATTTCTTTAAACCCCAAAGCTCTGCTTGCCTTTTCGGCAAACTTTGTAGGAGGTGTTTTGATGAGCCATTGTCACAAGAACTTCACAGGAGCAAGAAGCACTCAATAACGTCACCACCACACTATTGCTCCTCTCTCCTGTGTGCTCCTCACCTTTCCCTTGTCCCTGTTTCCTGGTGACTCTGGCTAAGGCGGTGACTCCAAGGGTCCCGGCTTGCCTGTACCCCCAGCTGTGCCATCAGATTGTCTCCTCCATTCCTGCATAGATCGTTCAATTCAGGTTACTATTCTCCATTTCTCCAGGCAGCCAGCATTCTCCCTGCATCTCCAAGCTGCAGTTCGAAACACTCTCCCCCGCTTCCTTATTTACTCCATCTGCAAGCTCCACAGCAGACATTTCTCCCAGCCCCTTCCAGAAATGCCTTCCGACCCCTTCCCACTAGAGGATTAGCAAGGATATCTGCAATAAGATTATTTCTAGGAGACCACTTACGCTGTCCTGATGCTAACTCGCAATGTCAGCTCCACTCAGGCACAGCCAGGCTGCAGGAAGGTTCCAGGCATGATTTCTATTGTTTAAGATTTTATTTGGGGGGGCTGGTACATTGATTTATTTTTTCCTCATTGCTCTTTTCCCAAAGATCTGTCTTTTGCTATTTATGTGAAGCAGTTCATATCACAGCACAGACACACACACACACGTATCAAACAACTGAAGTCACCACCAGTCTAAACATGCACAATGTACAAAATATTTTGCTCCCTGAGCTATCAAAGGTGGCTGGATACCACCTTGAATTGACCTGTGGGAGTTGACTCTGTGAGAACATTTTCTCACTAGTAACACGATACATTTCCTGGTTCTTGGGCTTCCTTTTTTTAATATATATCTTTATAATTCTGCCATAAGGCAGCCATGGATTTGTAAAATTAGCCTGTCATAACAAATTCATGTCCTCATCAAAGGCTGCTGTTGTGCTTCCTCCCAGACTGGAGCATTCAGACTAAAGCTGCATTATCACAGTAATTTCAAAGTTCAATAGTGTATTTTCAAAAGCAATTGCTTTTAAATGCAGTTTGTTACATAACAGCAAATTTAGACTTACACTTACCTCAAAATGAAAATTAAATTCTTTAAATAAGTCAGCTCCTGTTCACTCTTGTCTTTGCTTTTTTTGTTCTAAAATGATCCAGCTGCACTTGGTGGCCCTGAAAGAGCAAAGTTAGAAGGACTATATAAAGCCTTTTTATCACAAAGAGGGGGATTTTCAAACCCAGAGAAAAGTGGATTCCACATTTTTAATCTCTCAAAAGTTACTCTTTCATATGACTCTCAGGCCTGAAAGAGAACCTCTTCTGCAGAGAGGTCCAGGACAGACTGGGATTGGGAGTTATAGATGTCTATGCTGCAGGCTAGGGTTAGAAAAGAAGGGAAAGCTGTAGGTTAGGAATAAGGACATTGATGGAAACCTTTCTGAACAGTAAAACCCTTATCACTAACCCAGAAAACCTCCTCCATCTGATGCAGGACACCATCTTTTTGCTTCTGGATGAATCAAGCCCCCCGGTGACAGGGTGAAACAAGTTCTTCTTGAAATCTTGTCTCCTTGCATTTCCTTGTTCTCCCGATTTTTCTCTTGGCTCCACAATTTCTCTTTCATGATGTTGGTCAGAAAACTGACTTCCTCACCCAGGATTTCCATGGGGGTATCCTCTTAGACCATTTCTTGCCCACAAAGAGCAGTATAGCCTTTCCCTCTATTCGCACTCTGCACATCCACCTCTCTACCCCAGACGGTCTTGCCAGAGATTCGTCTGTTTTGGAGGGAGATGCACAGCTTGGACATGTACAACTCAGTAAGGCACTGTGAGCATCCTTGGCTGGCAAGAGAAAGGAAGACCTTGTTGAGAACAATTAACCTGACCTTTCTGCTTTAGGTAGTTGTCTTCATAAATATCCTCAAAACCACCTCAATATCATTCTACAAATCCACCCTGAAGACTTTCCTTTCCCCTGGAAGCAACCCACAGATCCCAGGTGCATTAAAACCACCATCTATCACATTAACCAATAAAGTCAGGCTGTTTGCTTGTACTTTCTCCTCTGTCTGTACTCTCTATTTTATTGTCCCTTGGTTTATGGTTACGCTCTAAGTTTCAAAGGTGCCGTCTTCTAATCAAATTCTTAGGTGCAATCAAAATAATAATAATAACAATGATGTTGATGATACACATTTCCAATTAGTTGTGACAGATTTTTGATTGGTGAATCTACACAGGAGGATGCTGGCTAATAAGTGTTTAGATTACTTCCCACTGGAATCACTAGGAGATTTTCCATTATTTTTCACAGGTGCTGCCTTGTCTTGTAATATAATTTGGGGACACAAGCGCTGAGCGCTGTTACTGACATGACGATTGGCTTTTGTGAGAACTGTGGTCAAAACGGTCAGGTTTGTGAGCCTAAAGGCACTTTAACTCAAGATGCTGATCATCCCAAACTACGAACTGTTTGCAAAGACATATAATAATTTATATGAGCATGAGCTGAAAAGCTACAGGAATTTGAGCCTGTAAGCCCAGGGCTTACCCTGCAGTTAATTAAGGTTATATCTTTATTTGTCTTTTCCCTGTGGGGGTCTCAGACAGCAACAATCCAAGTGAATAAAAGGTGCTCTTAAGTGAACCTTTCTTTTCTTGGCAGTTTGGGAAGTTACAGCTTATTGATTGCAGATAAATTCCCTACCAATTGGTGCTCTAAGTTACAATGTGTAAAGCAACTAACTGTAACAGATATCGAGCTCTCAGGTGCCCTTTGCATGCAGGGGCAGGTAGATTGCTTTATCTAGATCCTTTTCATAAAATATGCTCAATAACCAGGAGAGAGAACGTTAGAAGTAGTAGTATATAGGCTTTACCAATGAGCAGACAAACAGTGTGACGGACGTGGTATCTTTTGGGAAAAGTGGGTGTTGAGCATCATGGAAATGTGTAGAAACAGATGCTGACTTTTGAATGGTAACTGCTGTGTTTTGACCACAGGGTTTGAATTCTCAGGTGTCAAGGTGATCCTGGTTCTACCCAGGCTGTGGGAACTAGGGGAAGTGTAAGGAAGTGGGGGCAAAAAGGGCAAAGTTAGTTCCCAAGATCACCACCACCAGCACTGCTGGCCTCTTGCATAATGATGAATCTCCCCCAGAAGTGTGCTTTACACAGTGTTTGCAAATAAGAAAAAATTGCCCAAGAGGCTTCCACGCCCAGGAGAGGACATAGCTGCTGTGGTTTGGAAATAGGAAAGGCTTTTTTTGTGCTAAGCTGAGAGCACCCACAGACTTGCCATTGGAGTCATTGTGTTGGCTTTTCATGACAAGCAGAGAGCTATTGGTTGTTCAAAGAACAGTTCACAGGCCTCTCAAGTATTATATCATTGCAAAAGGCCGATTCAGTCACAGAAGAAACAAAATATTGGCTATTGGCTGCCAGTCACTCCTTCCTTAATCGTTTCATCATCCAGTTACGTAGGAGGAGCCATACTATAGCATAGAGGTGAACCAAGACTGAATAGTGAGTAATAAGGAGCAGACGGTGAAAGCAAAAGGCTGAATGTCTTAGCATAAAGTTCACAGGATGAATTAATGAATGATTTTCATAGAGAAATAAGAACTATATTCTCAAAGGAGATTACTCACAATGAACAATTTGATCAGATCCAGCCTGAAGAAAGGAAAAGGGTAAGAATAAATAGTCCTTCTCCAAAAGCAAAGGCTATTAATACTGCAGTGTCTTAATGGTTCACACGAGGACCATTGTTATCAAGTGTATTTATTAACAGTCTGGATGCCTGAGCATTCGTTTCAATGCATGAGCAGCGAAAAGAAAATTTGTGGATAAATATGAAACTACATGTAATGGTCAAGTCTTGAAAGATCAGTCAGGAAATTCCGCAAGTTCCATGATGGGGCAGTGTGGTGGCTGAACAAATTTGGTGCATAAAAGGCAAAGTAATGGAAATTGGAATGGACAATCTGAACTATTTATGCCCATTAATGGCTTCTAAATTGACTGTACCTGCTAGAAAAAAGCTTATCATCAATGTGAAAATGCAACGAGAACATCTGCTTGGTGTGCAGAGGCTGTCAAAAAGTAAACAAAATTTGTGAGCTAAGAAAGGGAGCAAGAAAGAAATGAAATCAAACACAGTCTTGGAGGGTCACACTTCCAGAGACCTCTGTGCTTGGAAGCCTGTCCCCAGTTCTCACAGCACTGTGCTGCAAAACCACTGTTGTCACCTCCCCTAGCTCATGATAGCAGGGGTTTGGAGTACAGACTAGTACCAAGAGAAGGCTTTCCAAACCTCAGTCCACCAATGGTTGGGAGAAGTCCTTGTTTTCAGCCTTGACGCCAATATGTGTATCTCTGCCGTAAGATCAGATGTCCTCCTGCACAGGGGAGATTATTCACACCTACCCCTAGTGTTTCTCACCTTGATCCTCCATCCGATCAACTCGGCATGGCAGGCATCAGCCCTGTGCACTGTTAATACCAAAATAACATAGTGAACCATCCAAAAACCTCTTCCAGAGTTGGCAGCTCCTCCCTCACCCTTGCTGTTGGCCTCAGGACCCAGCAATGTCCTTCAGCAAGCCAGGTGCTTTGTCATCCTTTGATAGTACTAATTACCTAATTATCTGCTCAAGCACTGTGGTGAAGCATTTTAATGTTTTAATCTCCACTTCCCCAGGCTCCTTCCTTTGGAAAATGAATACCTTTCGCAGGGAGGTGAGTTTCTGATTCTTGCATGAAAAAAACCTCACCATGCAGCAGCGAATCCCAGGCAGCAGCACCAATCTCGCGTCTCACCCCTTTCCACATGGATTCCTCCATCACCATTTCTGCTTCTGCCGTCTCTGCCTACGTTGCCTGCAGAGCTGTCTAGGCTGGGCCTTCAGTGGTTTTCACAAGTCTTTTTTTTCCCCCCACCTCAGCCAACAATAAAGTTCACATTTTTTGTATGAGAAGAGGCTCTTACCTCACCTGCCCTGAACCCTGAATGCCCTAGTGTTGCCTTCACACCAATACAATCTGTTTGAATTGGGTGTTTGCAGCTGTTTGGGTGATTTGGATTATAAAACTTTGCATATGATTTCACCAGACCCTGAACTTTTGTGCTGGCTTTCTGCGCTGGCTGTTAGAGCACCTGTCAGCAGACACTTGCAAGTTCTCCAAGTTTCCTGCTCCAAAATTTTCCCTTATCCTAAGCCTACCGCTGTGGACATGGATGTCTGGCAGAATATTTTCCCTTGGAGTACAGCTTGTCTTCAACCACCTTCCATGTAGTGCAACACTTAATACAAGTCACGTAGCTCTCTTCCTTTTCAGCTGATACACATAGTAAGTTAAAATGCAATCTTATGCCAATTCCATAAACAAGCTTCCAGCTAGCATTCTCTCCCTAATGTCCTCTGCTCTCTGCATGGGTACTTAAAATCTTCCATTACTCTGCTCTTTCTACATATTTTATTGTTTGTTCAAATCACCTTCCAGTCCAGTTTTTTTCTCCCATAGAGAAAAGGAGATATGCTTTTCCCATCTTCCCATTTACTGTGTAGTTATATCATAAAGCACATTGCTAAACAGGTACTCGTGGTAGAGTCTTTCAAATAAAACTGATGCATGTAAAATATTGTACAGGTAGCTGTGATTACTGCAGTAAGAAAGGTCCTAATTCTGCATAATTCCACTGGCTTTAGTGGAGCAACTCTTCATACTAACTTGGGTAGATGGAGGTGTTTCCAGCACTGGCCACATTTGAAATTGTTATTTTCAGGTACTCTTAATAGGCTTGCAGTGTGCTGTCCTTTGGGCTGAAATTGCCTATAATCAGAACCTATCCCGCAGCGATTTCTCCCTTGTTTTGAAAGTTTGAGGAGAATTAGGAGACCTGCTTTTGAATACAGTAAAAGGAGAAAATCTTTTTTTTTTTTTTAAATCTTTCCAACCTTTTTCTCTTGGCAGCTCTACAGCTGAATTGGCTATGGTTTGAAAGATGCAATTTGGCAGGAAAATAGCCCTCATTGGGGAGCAGTGCAGGGCTTTGTATTGCAGGAAATTGGGTTTGAATTGCCCATGCTACAAGTATTCAAAAATTGCAATCTGACCATATGCAGTGGAGGGCTTTTGCTAAGCTGATTAGAGGACATGGAGACCAGGGAATAAGACTCTGCATGTCTGCTGCGTCAGAACAGAAGTGAGTTCCTGCGGGATAGGCAAGGAGACCCCAGTGTGGTGGAGTGGGGTCCTCCACTCCTTCCACCCTCAGCACCACTGTCTGCAGGAGGCAGGAAGGGCT
Organism: Haliaeetus leucocephalus; assembly: GCF_000737465.1. NCBI lineage: Eukaryota > Metazoa > Chordata > Aves > Accipitriformes > Accipitridae > Haliaeetus > Haliaeetus leucocephalus. Next base: position 1,464,380 of record NW_010973369.1, on the reverse strand, counting down.
CCTTTGGGTGAGGCTCAGCTGGAGATGGGCAGGAAGCAAGAGCCACCCACAACCTGCCTTTAAGTCCTCAAAAGCATTTTCCCCCAGCTTGTACCTAGGGTTTGATTTTCGGTGTTGAACAGTCTGGCCTCTGTACCCCAATGCATGTAAAACCATGCTTATTTCCATGCACGTGAACTATCCCGCTATTTTCAATAGCTTTTGTCTGGTTATTTAAGATCTTGCAGATCAGATCCATACTGCATAATGAAATGAGACTTTTTCCTAGGCTGTGTCCAAGTCTGACCACTGGGAAAACTGAGTCCACAGCAATAAACAGGATCCAATTTCTGATCCATTTTAAACCAGAAAAGAGACTTTTCACAAACTTTCGCAGCTATAAGGATTCTTCAAATCCTTTTCACTCCCTTTAAATATTAAATCATTCTCATGCAGACACCAGGCATAGCCTATTTCAAAAAGCAGTGTATAGAGCTGCAGGAATACTGGCAAATCATATTCACATGCACATTCTTTGGAGTAGTTGTTAAACTTTGTGGGTGAGCTGACTGAATTAGTGGAAAAGAATATTTGACTAAAATAAAAATATCTTTGGACCTGGCAACTGGAAATCAGTTTGCAACAGTGATTTCTGATAGACAGTTGTACTGCATGAGCAAATTCAATGCTTAGGGAAAAAGGATCAAGAGACAGGATGAATAAGAGATACAGTTCATAATAACTAAGCATTGAAAAACATGGTCCTTCTGAAACATGGTGCTGGCCATCCTGGACTGATCTGCTATGGCATTGTTCCCTTAGTTATTGAACTGCATTTTCCTAGCAGTAGTAATTTTTATTTTTTTTTTATTCAGAGCCAGTTTCAAGAACCCTGTTTCATGCTGTTTTGTAGCTTGGTCTGAAAATATCCCTGCTGAAACCAAAGTGGAGGGATAAACTAACTAGTGACCATATAAATATATACACAGAGAGAAGGAGAGAGTTAATTAAATTGAGCTCTTTGCCTTACAAACACTTCCCACTTTGATTTGCCAGGGAGAGGAGGATGAGATGTTACATACAGTTTATCTGATCCATACCCTAGCTCTGGCCTTTGTCATTCATGTCCATTCAGTAAGATGGGCAATTCATGCACTTCTTTCATTCCACTTTGACAATACTTTCCTCATTATTCACAGCATGAGAGTACATAAAGCATAAAAAGTGAGGCAGCACTATTTCTGCCCTGCGCTGCAGTAGAAAACCCATTAATTGCATTTTTGGCAATGAAGCACAATGAGGTACATGCATATAGGACTTAAAGCTCTTTAAATATGCAGGAAATGTTCCCCTAACAAATAACCTTCACTACTTTGGAGTTGCTCTGTGAAGTGCCAGTGATACAGGAGTGACTTCACTGGACTCAGTGTAATTGGGATGGGTGATCATGCTTAGGGCAAAGGTGGCAGCAGCTGGCCAAGGCATGTGAAAGCTGGGACTGCTTTTTAATCCAGTTCTTGGGAAATCCTGTACCTCCAGGAGTACTGAAAATAGTGGAAAGGAAGATAATATTGTGCAGCTCGATATAAGTTATAACTCAATGAAAAAACCTACATCAGGGATCCTTGAGATTACACAGATGGTCATTCAGTCCCTTATGTTAATGCTCTATGATATGGGTTTTACTATGTTGCTGCACACTGTTTCTCCCATGATACAGTAAATCATACTGGGGTTTTGGTTCATTTGCAGCCTGCTGCCCCATGACAGTGGACACATAGAGAAAAAGATATGGTATGATTTCCTGCATCTTCATGTATGTCCTCTAATTTGGATCTAACATCTTTTATTACCTGTCCTCAGTTCTTCTCAAGGCACAGATAAAGAGTTACAGGCTGGGTTTCAGAGTGAAAGAAGGCAACTGGTGCTCACAGCAAGACATGTGTCTGTGCAGGGCAATAGGAACTCGAGATCATCTGGTCCAGCTTCCCAGGGCCACGCTGTGGTGCTTTGGGATCCAAACGTATTGTAACTGAGGGTGGGTTTAGGAATGAAACAGCAACTAGTAGGACCAGCTAATCCTGGTCGTTTTAAATTCAGAAATGGCTGCTGATCTAGAGGAACTAGGAAGAAGAGCCCTTAAGAGAGTGAATTTATATTCTGAGCTTTTACTTCTCACTCACAGCTGTCTGAAAAACGTCACTCCCCCACCCAGCTACTCAATGAGGAGAAGAGCATGAGGAGAAGGAACAGCTCAAATCTGGATGGGCTGTTTGTCAGGTATGAATTCTCTCATCCAGCCACTCTCACTTCTATTCAGCACATGTAATGAATGTCTGAAAAATCTGGAAATTTATGTTCAGATCAATGGAAGCTGATTAATTACCTAAGATGTATTCAGATAACAGAGTTGAGAGGAAAAGCAAAGGCAATGCTTTCAAAAATCCTCAATGAAGTAAACCAAGTACATTGAGAATGTGTTTAAAGGATAAGTGCAAAGACAACCCAGGCAAGTGGGGTATCAAAGAAAGGAGACATCCAAAAGCCAGTCTTACAATCAACAACATAGACATGAAGGAGAAAAGAAATCTCTAAAGCTATTAAAAATCTGGAAGCCTATTAAAAATGGATGAAAAAAGGTACAAGGAAATCAAATCAAGAGACATGGAGTGGCACTTGCAAAAGAAACCTTTAAAAGGGTGGAAAAATTACTCTGTGTTCCAAGTGAATTTAAATAGTGGCTCCAGTGATGATGGAGAACAGCACTTTCTTATTTCACAGACCCGCTCCTGACAGATGAAATGTTGATATGCCTTCAGTCTATGAGAATACACCAGGGGGTTCATCCTGCATGTCCAGCCATGGTGTCCCCACCTCGGCTGATCATTGATACAACTGCTGCTTGAAAATTGAGGCTCTGCTGTGCCTGCTGCTTCAGCAACAGGATCAGCTAATCCTGCTCATGTCTCAGTTATGTATTTTGAATGGGGAAGACCACCATGAAAGCCAGCAAGGGTAAGCTTAATGCAAGTGAAAATTGAATCTGCCTTTCACCTCCTTCCCGCACTAGTAACCTTCTCAACACTATGATCTGCCAGGGACCCTGCGGAAATGTTGTGCCCAGCCTGCAATGCTTGCCACAGCTCGGCACTATCTGGGTTTTAAGCTCTTTGTCCACGGAGCTGACTCTGAGAAATGGAAGGGGGAGAAAGCCGAGATAATATTGGCACACAAGAGAAAGCTGATGTTTTTATGTCCAGCCTCAAAGTACAGCCCTTCTGCAAAGGACTAACGTTTTTTCCAAGACATGATGGGAAGTCCCTTCTGCCCCAGCATCAGCTGCCTTCTAGAAACACACTAAACCCAAGCACCAATACTGTGGATGAAAGCAGGTGCTTGTGGAGGTTAGAAAGGTCCTTCCAGGTGCATATCACCCAGGTTTGGCTTCCTCTCCCTCAAACCCCATCTCTCCCAGGTGAAAATCTCCTGGCAGCTTTACTTTTCCCCACTTTCTTACTCTCAGCTTTATCTTGTCTGCAGAAGCATCAACACTAACACCCAAAACATGATTCCAGCAGCAAAGGATTTTAAAAGTTACCCCCAAACCAGGAGATTTCTGTAACAGAATCATGGAGCTTTCTATATGAAAGGTTGAACGTGAAGAGACACCAGGGGCACTTGGGTAGTGACCATCATTGCTGCACTTCCAGGTGAAGCAACCAGGCAAGTCTGGCTGTGCTGCTAGAGCTATGACCCGCACCTTTCGCCTCCTGCCCAGCCACTCATTTCACATCCCCCTCCGTAGCTTCAGGACTGGAGGATGAGAAAAGACCTCCAACATCTGCACCATGTAACCACGTCTCCATCTCTTCTTCAAGCCTGGGTTTAGTTTCCTCCTTCCCCTAATCTTCAGGAGACTGTTCCAGGTCATTACAACTCTTCTATTAAAAATCTTCTTATAACTTCCTAAATGTTTTCATGGCCAGCATGTTGCATTTGTTCTTGACCCAAGATAGTCCTTTAGCTTAAGCAGCTTTCTTCCTCCTCTCTGTTTATTCCCCCTTCTCTCATCGCAGTCATGTCTCCCTTGGCCATTCCTTTTTCCTATTACACCAGCCAAGCCCTTTGTCTCCCTGGGCAGATGAGGTCTCAGCCCATACAGCCCCTTCTGCAGCCTTTCTCTGCATCTTCCCATTCACTGTCCTTCAACAGGGATGGCGAAAGATGTGCAGTGGTCCTGGACACGGTCACACCTGGGCAGGGATGCAGTACTTGTATTCACCCATTCCTAGTGGGAAAATGTTGCCTGGGATAAGCACATTTGCCTTTTTCAGAGCTGCACCACGCTGGCAGCTCACCATCCCCCTGTGACAGATGAGTGGAAACAGCTTCCTCTCCTGTTCTGTCATTTCCAAGTGATGAGGCCCAAGCTTCAAGCAGAAATTCATGTTATTAGTCCCAGTGTGCATGGCCTTGCACTTTGTACTATTACATTTCATTCTGTTTCTATTACTTCCCTCGTCAGGATCATCTGAGTGTTTTATTTGTTATATTTGATCCAATTTTCCATTTACCTTCAGGTCTTTAATTATTCTTTCCTCACAAATTTATTCTAAGCTTTGTGTGCCATCCATGTCTCTAGTTGCCTGGAACCTTTATTTCTTTTTTTAAACAGGAGAACTGGGCTTGCCATTTTCTTGTGCTCTTCTCATGTATTAAAAAATCCTTAAGAGTGGACTCATGATTTCATGTGCCAGTTCTTTTAGGAGTCTGGGTTGGATTATTTGTTTCCCCTGGCTTCAGTGCATTAAAGCTGTTTCAGTTTTGCTTTCACCTTGGATGCTGAAATTTCCATTTTTATAAATCTTACACCCATTAGCTATAATCCCTGTTCGCTTGTGTCCTGAAGCATCATCTTTGTTGGAAACTGAAACAAAGTACTCATTTAGGGTTTTTTGCTGTAACTACATTTATTTTTTATTTCATCCATCTTGCTTTCTTTTTTATCTGTATGACCTAAGATTTTTTTACTTAAAATAATTAAAACAAAAATTTGCAAGTTGTAACTCAGCTTGAGTTTTGGCAAGTCTCATTTTAGGCTCACAGTTTCTGCACTCTGACGGAGTTTGTTGATCAATCTCTTCTTCTGTCCCTTTCAGGCTCTCTGCTTTCTTACAATCTCTCTTCCAGGATACCAGCTGTATATTTACTCCCTTTGCCTGGAATGTGCCTTCCAGATCGGTTTTGCACTTTTGACTTCCCAAGGTCTCCCCTGCACGCAGGCTCTAGAGCTCTCCTGTAGAAAGCTCGAGTAGAGCTGGCTGCATTTGTTTGCTCTGTTCCTCCAAGTCTGCCCTTCCCAAATAAAGATCAGCTTTAGTTCATCCTTCTGTTTAAATTGAACCAATCTGTGATCCCCCCATCCCAGTTCTTCTCTACATTCAGCTCTTTTATAATGTCCTTGCTGGCTTACCAAAACTACTTGTGAAACAGCTTCCCCCGCAGACCTCCCCACCTCTGGGAGCTTGGATGCAGGCTGGGGAGCTGTAGCTCCAGCTGAGGAGTCAGGGGTCTTCACAGGCTGGAGCTTGCAGCTTGGCCAGCATCAGGAACATCTGCCGTAAGGTTGATGGGACAATCCAGATTCTTTGTAGTCTCATGGTCCCACTTGAGGACCACGCATGGCCAGGACAGGAGGTGGGAATCCAAGCTCCAGAAAGCAGTGTTCATAGTGTCTGCAAGTCACCCTGTCCTCTTTCCCTCTGGGAATACCCTGAACATTGCTACTTTTGACATCACTGGGTAGTTGAAGAAAAAGTAGCCAGATTCTCTTTTTCTGTTCTTATTTTGTAACAATAAGGACAACCTCGGTCCCCCGCTCACCGTACAGCAAAGTCTTATGGCAACAATAAAATAAAAAAGGAAATAAGAAACTTTTCTAAGAAATTAGCAACCTTTCCCCTGCACACATGCTTCCTGCAGTTTGGTTAATGTTTAAAAGAGCTCATGTTACTGATACTGCAGTTCAGATCTGATTAAAAAAGACTCCTCTGTAGAAAGCTGAGGTTTCTCATCTGCATTTCTTCTACTTGAAGATTTCTTATGTGTCTGCAAGTGCAGTGTCTCTGGATGGTTTTCAAATGACCAAAACCAACCAAACAAAGAAAAAGCAGTTTTAAGGTAGGCCAGTGTTAGAGAAGAGGCCCTGGAGAGTCTTGTTCCATGCTGAGATATTCTGCAGCAAAATAGGGCATCCTGCATCAGCCGTCCTCATCCTCTGTAAAAGGGTACATGACGGAGTTGGAACATTGCATTTTTCATGTGTTTTCTTTTTTTAATCAGGTCCATTATTTTACTGAAATCTTATGATTAGGGAGCAAAACCAAGCTCCACTAGTTGTTAGAGTCCAGTGGGAAGCATTTCCCATGCCATTGAAAAATGTTGAGGTGTTAAAGACTTTCCCAATTTATACTGAGATGAAACCAAGACCTTCTTGTTGAAAAGAACAAAGCAACGTTCCCCTGTGTTTAGGGGCACTCCTGTGAGACAGTAAACCTGGACTCAGTTCTGGCTTTTGCCTGAGCTAAACCAGCAGCTCATGTTCAACCCAATCCCGTGTTCACTCAGGAGGTGCAGGACTTGCTCGTGTTCTGCTGTCCCCAGCATTTGTACAACATGCTGAGAAGGGGCAGGAGTCTCCTTGTCTTGCACAGAGCCAGGGGAGTGGAGGCATGGGGAGAAACAAAGGGAAGAGGGAATGCCAGTGAACATGGGACTGGGATGGATGGGAGCAGACACCTCAGGGAGAGGGTGGGGGTATCGGGGTAGCAGTGGTCCCCAGAAAAGAACTGCTGAAATGCAGGGGAGGGTAATATAAGTAGGGAAACAGGGGCACTGGCAATCCCTGGTGCCCAGAGATTTTCCAGCTATTGATTTTGCATATGGGGGCTCCTTACTGATGAACCATTCTGTGTGGGCGCCCAGTCCAACCACAGCAATGCAGATGTAAATTAGGGCTGTGGAGGAAGGATCCCCTCCTGTTTGTTCCTGCTAGTGTATGTGCTGCAGATCTCATTTATGGCGTTACCAAATGCTGAATCCAACCCATGACATAAAGCAAGATGCTGTTAGAATAACAACATAAATCTTTGTCTTTGGAATGACAAGTCAGCTCTAATGTGAAAGGAAAGGAGGAGAGAAACAATTTTTTTAAATGCATTTGGTCAAGTAAAGAGTTCTAGTTTTTTGTTCAAACTTGTCGACTTTCTTCAGAGTAAAATAATTCCTTTTCTAATGAGATCCAGCTCAGCTTAGGAAAAGAAAGTGAGTTCATTCAGCAGATGTGTCTTTGTTACTCCTCTGATTAAACAAAAACATGATTTCTAGTCAGTGGGGTTTTTCTCTCTGATCTCTCAGGTCTAATTATTTGCCATGCAAAAAAGCTTTTTCTAATGAAATCCAATGTGCACTAAGAATCATAGAATCATAGAAAGACCAGCTTGGCATTGACAATGACACCCTTTGCTCCAATTCATGCAAACAGTACCAGAGAATCATCTTAATAGCACAGGGAAGTTTTGGTGAGTGCTGTTGATAGAGCCTGTGACATTGCTTCTGTGAAGCAGGATTTTCTGTAGGCTGCATTAGTGGGACTGAGCCAACACAAAGGCTCAATCTGAGAGCTCATCAGATACTAATTTACTGCTAGTCCTGCTATAAATAATGCATGCCAATGGGGAGCTGCAATGGCCCTTAGTGGAGTAATGCACTCAGGCTTTCTTCCTCCCACAGAGGCCAAACCTCATGTCTGTGCTGGTACCGCAGGAGAACTTTTTCAAAACCACCTTAGTGACTTAGGATGATCATAGGAAAGTCACTGGGATTTAGGCATCTCTTATGTCAGTCAAGATATTTATATCTCCGTCAGGCTATTTCTTCCTTTATTGGCAGGAAACGCTGGCTAAAAAGCAGAAAGAAGGCAAAAGATCTATTGGGATTTTCCATGGGGATGAGACATGGATTCCCTGCAGGGTTTTCCAGTTACTCCAGTGAGGGCCAGCAGGTCCCCGCAGTGGAGGGGAGGACAAGAACAGTCTCAGCTGCATTGTCCCTAGTGCTGCTGGAGGGGGTGGGCTGAGAGACCCCCAGAAGAAGCAGCAGGATGCTCCTGGCAGGGATGGCATGGAGGACTTGTCCTGCTCTGCCCCTAAGCCCTGGAAGATGAGAAAATTATTAGTCAAAATTGATTTTGAGAATTGCTGTTAAAAAATTTTCTGAAAATCCATTTGAATGTATTTTTCCCTGTCCAAGAGGAGTATCCAGGTCATCCAGTCTTCCTGGTATTGCACTGCCTGTGTAGTTGGGGTGAAACCTAGAGCTTCTCCTACAGAGCTGTGCAGTCTGTGACTCTCAAGGTTTTCAGTACAGGGGGTGGTTTTAGCGACAGACTGGATATTTTTGGTTTCTGTTCCACCTCTTCTTTCTGTAGGATCTTGGCTGACACCTTCCCTGCCTTGTGTGGGTTTCTTTTTTTCTCTTTATTTCTTCACTTAACTCCCTCTTGTGTCCCTTTACAAAACCCTGATGGAGCTTTGGCCTTTCTACCCATGAACAGGCCACAGCTGTGTGGGGCTTGTACTGTTCATGATGAATAATGTAGCTTCCCTGTAGTCTTCTTCCCTTCCTTTTACTGGAATTTCAATGGTGGTGCAAATTTTCTTGCAGGCTTCCACAGAGCCTGATATAATAAGATCTGTTGCTGCCTGTTTCTCTATGGGTATCTGGTTTGGCATCAAGCCCTCCTCCCCTCCTAACCTGAGTTGCCTGCGTTCCTCAATGCTCCCTTTTATAGGATTAATTAAAGTTGGATTTCCATTTTTAGCAGAATGACTGTGGCTTAATAATTTCTTGAATTATCTTACTAAGCCAAATGGGGCTTGGCGTTTGCTTTCCCCCTTGTTTCTTTCCTGCTTCTTTTTCCATGAGAAGTTTAAGGATTTATGTACCTTGAAATCCCTTTTGTTGTTGTTGGTTTTTTTAATTCCTCTTATGTCCCTGTAATGCTGTTCTTCCTGAGAATGGCCCTAGGCCACCTGATGTGGTTTAGCCAGACTGCTCCTGTCCACGGCCAGTAGTTTAATGCCCACCCAGCAGAGTGGGTGATGTCGACCCTGGGATGGTGGGCCCCACGCCACGGACCTCTCAGCCCTGCACCACTGTGTGGTGTGTGGCCCCAGAAGGACATTGGGTTTAGGGCACCATGGTCAGCATGGAGCAGCAGGTCTCCCTTGACATTCATGGTGTTTAGCTCCTGGCACAGGGCTGGGCTACAGCCCTGCTCCCCACACTGACAGGTTTGAGCAGTTTGGGGGTAGGGATAGTCCATCGGGGGGGGGGGGGCAGGGGATTCCACCCTGTGCAAGGGGCCGTACAGGTGGGAGCATCATCCATGGTATCCATAAACTCTTCACCCAAAACATGGATTTTCAACACCCACATTTTCATGCATTTCCAACCCCCACATCCTTCACAAGGGTAGTTCAGTCCCCCCATTCATGAAGTGTCCAAGGGGCAGGAGAGGCATTTTCCCAGGCCAAGGATCAGTGATGAATGTGAGGCCCCTACCCTACCCAGGACTGCCATCCTCATCCCCTAAACACTGGCTTGCTATCACCTCCAGGGAGTTCTCAAGGGGTGGGGGCTTCTTCTGGGGAGGACTGTGAACTTAAAAAGCAAATAACGAGAGAGTTGTGTTGCATCCTCCACTTTGCACTCATCCTGGGGGGATGTTGTGCACATTCCCATGCATGGTGCAGTGATGTGCTCATGCAGCTGAAGGTATGAGGCACCCAGGGGAGGTGTTGGTGTACTTTCTTGGGCAGAGATCCCCAAGCCAGGGTCACCCTGGTGCTGTGCTGTGTGGGGGCAGTGCCTGAGCCCCTTGTCACACCTTGGTGGCCAAGGGAACAAGCTGGATCCTCCAGACTCAAGCAGGAGTGGTCCAGCACATACATGGTGAGGGCCAATGGAGCTGAGCCTGGGGCAGTGTGGGGTGCAGGGGGGGGCAGCAGGGCCATGCCCACATCTAGTGAGGCAGTGTCTGAAGATTATTCAAACATTCAGAAGCTGTTTGTCCTCCTGCAAAGCTAGTTGCTCTGAAGAAAACCCTTCAAGCTGTCATAAAAAATACCATACATTCAATAGAGCTTCCTGGGACCCTTGAGATGTGTCCCCTGTTTGTATGACAGCATTGTTAGATAACAACTTATCCAAAGGCCCTAAGAAATAGCCTTTGCAAGGTTTCTCTTGGGGTCTAGTTTGAGATGTAGACATATCAGGGGCACCCCCAACCCCAGCAGACCTGGGCAGCTCCCCTGGGACTCTACCTGCACTCCCCAGGCTCCATGTCTAATCCAGCCTGCCCCACAGCTCATCCAACCCCACAAGTTCCCCATCACAAGGCTGAGCCCCACAGAAAGCGCTTGGGCCACGGGGCTAGGAGGAACATGGATCCCACGCCGGACAGTGGCCACCACCAAGGAGTAGCAAAATTCAGCCACCAAGAGCTTGGGTTCGAGTCAAATCCCTGGTTGCACCATGAGAGTCCCCAGCTTATTAATGACCACAGCAGCAGCCCAGCTTTGTCTGAGAGAGGATTTAGAAAATCTAGAAAGCTGTTTTGCTGTTAGATGCTGAAAGGGGAAGAACGGAGCTGTAGGGGTTTTTTTTTTCTTTTCTGAGTCCCTTTTTATCTTTTGGCAGCCCTTTGTACAATTAAATAGCTCCGCGGGGATGCCATATGTTGCCAATAGTTTTACACTTCTCAGTAGTGGGAGGCTGGAACGCTTTCCAAATTGACATGATAGGAACCCATTATAAAATTCTTCTCTAAGAGGAATGGCTAAATGTTCTGTCAAGGAACTGAATTAAAAATAGACCAACTGGTATTGTTATCTCCCCAAAAGAATGCACTTGGCATCATGCGTAACATGGTACATCTGGTGGTACTCTCTGAATCTCTAGTGTCCGAACACTAGGCTGGTAGGGCTGTAAGTGGTGAGGTGTGGAGATGGGTCCAGACCCCAGGTGCAGGGTGGTGGGTTTGGGACCTACCTTCTGCTCCCTGTTGCAGCTGAACAACATTAGCTTGGTCCTGCCAAATCCATTGCCCTGGGCTCTGTGCTCTCCCAGACACAGTGCCTGCCTGGACAGCCTGCCACCATGAAGTACAGCACAGGAAGACCTCATGGGACTGTCTTCACTCGCTTAAGCTCCAGCACCTCCCAGATAAGCTTCTTCCTGGTGTGATGGAGCACAAATTCACCCGAGTGCTCCCCAGGTCAAAGCAAGAAAGTGCCATATCCAACTGCACTTCAGTGCAGTCTGCCTGCGCACACAAAACTTGCTCCAAATGAGTTTGTTTTCCCACCATTTGTTGTCTTCATGAGAATATGAATTTTCGCCCTCCCCCCATCTCCACCTTATCTTTGATTGCCTTGTTCTTTACTTATTTGCTCAGTGACTCCTCTCTGCAGGGTGGGTGACTAGTTCTGCTGTGGGACCAGTGGGGACACCTCCAGCACACAGCTGTGGGCGGTGGAAGGGGGATCTCGTAATAGCTTGATAACAGCTATTAAGTAAATACCACATACTGGAAAAAAAATGCTTCACTTCAACCTCAAACAGGGTGGGGTTAACTATCAGAACAGAGCTGTTTACCTTGGGCTGAAACGCATGAATAGGGGGACTTTGAAAATCTGCTCCCATGAATTACTGGTTTCCACAAAGGCTTCTGTTATATGGTAGTGACAGCTAAAATAAGCAGAAATTTCTTGGAAGGATTTTCTTTTTGTCTCAGTTATGCCTTTACTACAGTCCTGAAGCATCATTCACACAATCAAAAATTGCCAGTGTGCTGGGCACTACAACTGCCAGTTAGAGCTGCCCCTTTATTTACTCTGATGCTGTGTTGATATTGAGTTGGTTTAAAAAAAAAAAGGAAAAAAAAAAAGCATGCCTGACTCCTACTTGAGTTTGAACTGAGAAACAGTAAAACAGCGAAAAAAGGAGTCTACCTGGTGGCAGTCTTTGGTCTGATTAAGAGTAGATCAGGATGAGTCCATTTGGTTTCTGTGTGCCTGCCCCTGGGAGCGTGCCGTGCAAAGTGTCCCTGGACCTCATGGATGAACCTGCTCTGGGGTTATGTTTGCAGAGTGTATGCTGGGCATAGGGAAGCTCTGCTGAAAAGCAAGGTGTATTAACTTAAGCTGCATGACATGTTAATGGGTTTTGGACATCTCTGTGAGCCAAGTAAACATGTGTCCATGCTTATATACCTCTACAGGTCTCTCCGAAGCCTGTGTCCACTGGCCAGATGCAGTAGGAGACCAGTAGTGTAAAAGACAGACTGCAGCCTCTGCGTAATTCAGACAACCAGACTGTTACAAGATCAGTTGCCAAACCAAGGGATTTCTTGTGTGTCTGCCAAAAAAACCTCAGAGAACAGTACCTAGTGGGATAGAGCATACCCAGAACTATGCTATAGGAATGCCATTTTGGTAAAACAATCAAAGTTAGAGGATAACTAATTCAATTTTTTTTTTTTTTTTTTTTTTTTTACCTTTTTCCCCTTGGGTCACTAGATAAAATGCACACAGCCAGCTGTGGAGGAGCAGCCTACCCCTGGCAGCTCCCTCTTGCTCCTTCTCTTTCCTGCATCCCACCATGATGGCCCACAGCCCTGTCCCCCCACCGCACCTCACCATGCAGCCTCTGAGCACTTGAGCCCCATGGGCTGAGGCAGGCTTTTGTTCACCCATTTCTGGGGGTATGCTACAAAATGCACGATGCCTTTGGCAGGAGCAGGTATGGACCACACTCGGCCAAGCATGTTGCTGCAATCCTTGCGTCAAGCCCAAGCTAATATTTTGCCTTCCAGACAGGATTCAGTGCCCATAGGCTGGAGTAGATCAGCCTTTCAGCTCTAGCCTCTGAGACCAAATCCAACCTCAGGCAGGTGGGAGGATTTTAGATACTCCTCTCTGCATAGGGCTTCCTGCCACCTGGCCAAGGGCTCTCTTGCACAGGGGCTGGCTGCTCTGGCTCCTGTTGTGATGCTGCCAAACTGGAGCTAGGCAGAATTCAGGCAGCTTTGCAGGACTGCACAGAATTGGAGTGACTTCCCCCTCTTCTCCTTCCTAGGCAGTGCAAACTGTGAATGTGGTCCCACATGGGAGGAACAAGCCACCTCTGCAGAAGGGAGATCCTTTGTGCCTTTCCTAGGATGTGCAGAGCTGCTTGGCTCGTGGAGGGGGCTGTGGGTGAAACCTGAGCTATTGCTATGCAGGAGCTCAGGCTGGATCATCGAGTCCTGTCTCATCTGAAGCTCAATGAATCTAGAAAACCATCTCCCCTTGTCATCTGCGCTAAGAGATTCACAGCACCTGCACAAAAGTGCTTTTATGTCTGCTTCATGCATATTGAGAGTTGACATTAAAAGAGAAAGAAAGAAAGAACAATCCATTAGGCTCTGTGCACTAAATCCTAGATTTCAAACTGACACATCTAAAAATACCTATGATATGAAAGCAGATACAGCATGATAATTATATACTGCAGGTCTATTGTACTATTGCACTCTATATGGGATTCCTGCTCCACCATCTACTGCAACCATTGTAAGAGACAGGAGCAAACCAGCCTGGCTAAAATGAAGAACCATGCTGTTGGATGGATTAGCATCATTGGCATCCCAAAATGCTCTGGACCCTGGTCCAGGGCTCTTCAGTGTGGAGTGCTGGGATTTGGCACTGAGTAGCTCTTCCTTGCCCAAGTTTGACGTATTTCTTTTAAGAGTCCTTTGGTGGCTGACCTGAAACCAGTTTCTTCTGTGAAGTGGTTAACATCTGTGCTTTCCCACTTTCTGGAGAGATTTCTCATGTCCTTGGATGTGGTAGAAAGCATGCGTCATGAAACTACTGACCTCAAGTCGGTATGAGGGGAGCCACCCAGGCTCTGAATCATTTAACTATGTCAAATTATGAATTTTGTGTGTTTCTGGCAATTTCCTGTAGTTATAAACTCCAGTGAAAATTAAGATTAAATTGTAGTCTAGTTAGTTAATGATCTAATTTTATATAAATAAGTCCAGTAAATCATGTTCATTATTGTATGAAGCTTGTGTTTAAAATAAGCTCCATAACATGCACCATCCATATCCAAGTGTACGGACCGTTCCCCAGCTTTCACACTCAAACTCAGTGAGTGTGAACACATGGGACAAATTTGTCTAAAAGTTGAGTCTGCTGCTAGAAGTCTGCTGCCTGCCTGAGAAAACATGCAATATCCTCTTAGTTCAGGCAAAACATCAATGGGTTGGTTTGGAAACAGCTATTTAAGTGAGGACCGCAGGGAGCAGGAAAGAAGGGCGACACACACTGCAAAGTCCCTGCGTGTCACCCAAGTGTCCCTGCCTCCGATATCTGTGTTGCATCTTCCAGGTTTTGCAGCAATTCTGAAAGCAAATCTTGCTCAGGTGTGGTCAGCGAAGATCCCATCACACTTTGCAGAGGGTTGTTTGGGAGCCTCTGGCCGATTCAGCAGTGGGCAGCGGTGCTCTGCTAGCCCCATCTCACCTTGCGCTTCCAAGTGGATGGGACAGACGGGCTGCTGTGATGAGCTGGCGATATTTCTGGGTTTAGTTGATGAAGCAGGCTGGGATCCTCCAGATGAAAGACTCTATAAAAAGGCAAGTTATTCCCTGTAATTTCAGAGTACTGCCAACCCCAAATGCTAAAAAATTCTGAGGTTCCCAAACCACAGAACCAGCCAAACTGTCGCAAGATTTTCATTTTTAATCGGAGTTCCTTCTTATTTTCCTTCTGGTTTTGAGCTGTTGGGCCATGTTCTTATTTGCAGAGAAAAGTTACAATGAAGCACAAACCATCTGGTTTTTAGAAGTGAAACCTGAACCTCTCTCGTGATCACGTGTCTCTAGGAGATGGGGCTTCTGTAAAATGTCAAAGAGGGGGGAGCATCATGACAACGGCACCAGAGTTAAGCAGGTGCCTTTTTTCTTTCATCTGACCGCGGTGCTGTGTGCCTCTGTGCGTCTCATGCTGCTCCTTGCACCTCTGCCCACCCCCACCAGCTGCTCCCAGCGGGGAGCACAGCCCCCCAAAACGCAACTGCGTCCTTTCCCAGGGAAAGCCGGGGCAGTGAGCTCTGCAGGAGGAAATCACTCCTCCTGCTCTTTGAGAAAACCACCTGCATTTAAGTGGGTCAAACTAAGCTGAGAAGTTCACACATCCCTGCGGTGAGCGCAGGGGACGTGCGACACGGCGGGTGGGGCTGTCACCTTCAGTGCTGAGCCTCACTGGCAGCAGCGGGGACCAGAGCAGCAGTGGCCGGCACAGGGTACATGATTGCTATTGGTCCTCACTGCCAAAATTGCTAGCAAAAACACCAGGAAGAGCCCCAGAGGAAGGCAACAAGTTTTTTGAATTGTTTGCTACCTAACAGAGATGGTACCTCATGTGTCCGCCCCACTCCTGGCGGTGACCACCCTGTATTTTAGGGGTACTAAAAGCAAACACTATCCAACCACTGCATTTCAAGACCAGGGTTTGAGCCTCTGTCTCTTCCTGTGATGATGTACAGTGCCCAACCCACAGCTCTCATGCTCTCAGCTGAGCTTCTGGAGGCACCACGGCTCAGTCCGAGATTTGTGCTTCCACAGACCCACCAGCTGGGGCACACGAGCAGGTGTTACAGTCCCCTACCAGGGAAACAAGCCCTGACTCATGTCCCTTTTCTCAGGAAATGTGGGAAACAGGTCCCAGGTCTCCCAGATCCTTGGCTTGTGCTGAATAGCTCTAGCAGTAACTCCTGCATGAGGCACGGCCACATGTCCAGGACACTGAATACCTGGTGGAGGCACGAGTTGGAAATGAAACCTTCAAGGGTTGTGATGGGCAGTGCCATACTCACAACGATGAAGCTGATGGAATGGGATCCCCCAATCTGCTATGGAAGAAACTGCACCTCTGTGCCTCAGTTTCCCCATCTGTAAAATGGGCACATGGGTGCTGTTTCTGTAGGTAGTGTGCTTTGACATGCATTCCTGCTAAATGCTGGATGAAAGGCGGGAGTAGCAAACCAGAAAGGAACGGAGTGAGCCCTAAGTTGCTCAGTAGCCCTCCTGGCAGTGCCAGGATCTGCAGACAGCTCTCAGATGGGGACAGGGAAGGCCTTGGGGATGGGACGCCTTGGCCCTAGGGCCTGCTTTACCATTACAGTTCTTTCTGTCAGGCTGCTTCAACATCTGCCTGGAGGACCAAGGCCCTTTTCCCCAGTGGAGGCACCTTCTCTTAGCACTGAGCAAGACACAGGCCTCGAAGGAGGAGCCAGGGAGCAAAAGGCTACAAGGCAGGTGAAGGCAAAACACACTTTCAGAGTCCATGTAACCCTAGCTCTCTCTGTATGTGCTTTTTCTTACTATTCCTCCCACCTTTCAAGAATCTGTCACAACAGTTTTCCACTGAAATACCTATCCTGGCAGAAACCTTATTTTGGATAGCATTATTTGTACAATTCTTAAGAAAATACACTACTGTAAGGACTAGCCTGCTTGTATAAGGTCACCCACCCTGCAGAGGTTGTGCATGTCTATCAGTACCAAGTGCATGTGTAACATGGAGAGAAATTCTCAGAAACAGGAGCCCTGAAATCGGTCCTACCAGGAAATTAGGACAAAGGGAGATACTACACCTCTTTTTTCAGAGGAAGAAAAAAGTTGCAAAAGAGGAAGAGAATGGCTGTTGTGCGAATAGTGGAAAGAAAAAGGAAAAATAATAGCTGGAAAGAAAAAAGAAAATGTGGAAGGAGATAGACAATGTATGTGCAAGGAGAAGGAAAAAAGAAGGGATAAAGGGGGGGGGGGGGGCAAAGCCACCTGGCACCACAGGCAGTGATCTCTTCTCCGTTACTCCATGGGCTGTGCAGCCAGGTGTTGCTGATCCCTGCATCCTGCCCTGCTCTGCAGATAACCGCCCACCACAGGACCTTTGCCAAGAAAACTGGCCTCATCCCCTTGGGTTTCTTGTTTCTTCCTGTTTCTGGAGGATCTTTGGGTGAGCAGTCCCAGGTACACGTTGCTTGCAAACCACCTGTGATGAGAGACATTGTGTGTTGTAGTCCTTTGCTAGGGCTGGCTTCACCACTCCGTCTTTTAACTAAATCCTGCCCCGGCCCCAGCCCCCTTGAAGAGGGGAGGGGAATTTGAGAGGGGGGCTTCGCCGCCTACCCTCGATGCTGAAATAAAAATGCCCCATGGGTAAACTCCAGAAATCCCATGTAGCTTGGCTTGCTTTTTATAGGATTAGCTATTCCTCTGCATCATCACATAGGGATAGATGTGTCAAACAAGCATAGATTACTGTCGCTTTTAAGGTCACCTGCAGGAACTACTCCGGATTCTCTCTGATAGCACAAAATCCAAGCCTATTCAAGTAACATAAAATAAGACAGGCTGTGACAAATTTCTAAGCTACTTCCCCACCGCTTATCCTGCCACAGCCACAAATTCCTGTCGTCAGTGTGTTGAGTACACAGAGCAGAGGCTGGCATTGCAGGCATGGGCTCGGCAGGCCAACATACGGGAAAATCAGGCATCTCCAGTATTTGCTGTCATGAATTGAATGATATTTGTTTTCTGATAAAAGGTTGGTACTTTGCTCTTTTGCAAGCTACTTTTAAAAGCAGTTACTCTGGGGAGTAATTTAACTCCTTCCAGTAACCTGTCCCTGCCTCTGCCAACTTGCGTGTAAGAGCTGACATAAAACTTCATGAAGTTCCTGAATACTCAGAGATATCCAGATCCCCTTGCTGAGGGAGAAAAGATCCATCCCAAATGAAAGTTATTATTACTGAAGCTTTAGGAGTCTGGCAATTATTGCGTAGTACAAAGCATTTCATCCCTGACAGAAGTGCCGTCAGGTCTGGTGGCCCTCTCTGCTCTCGCAACTCCCCCATGGGAAGGGGGACCTGGAGGGACCATCTGGGATGTGGAGCCCAGCCCCACACACAGCAGTGGCTGCATCGCTCAGCAGGGACTGGTTCCCCATGATTCGCATCGTACCCAAGAAGCGGTGGTGCCCACAGCACTTCCTTCCTTTGGAGGAGGCACTAACTAGTTAATCTGAGAAAGTCAAATAGGAGAAAATTATATTGGTGAGCACTATTTGCCAAATGACAAAAAAAAAATTGTGATTCATTTTTGGGGGTAACTGTAGTTCAAACATCCTCAGAGAAGGTTAACTACTCGTGACAATATGCCCAGAAATAATTTATTTGGCAGTGGATGAGAAACGAAAAAAAAGTTGAATAAACTATTTTTGGGTAGTGCTAGCGAGCCAGGAGCAAGGAGCAGGACGTATTGACACATGGGGCCGTGCAGCCAAGCCCCCATCAGGCACCAGGTCCCCCATGCACCTGCGCTCACAAGCGATGTGCAGGGACGAGCAGTGAGCTGGCCCCTCGCAGCTCCCTGTCCCTCCCCAGCCCAGCGACAACTGCCTGGCACGGAGGCACCGGCTCTGTCCACCCTCGCTCCCTCTCAGCCCCACTGAGCTTCAGTGCTTTGTGGTGGGCACAGGGCCAGTTTGCTGGAGGAGCCTTGCAGAAAGAAACCTTTGGTCAAGGGGTAAGATTACTTGGAAAATGAAAGCCGTCATGCCAGGCAGTGGCAGAGCCATAGGAAGAAAACCCTGATTAGTATTCCTAGAGCTCTGCACTTTTTCAGAAGAAAAGCACCTACATTTAGCAGCTAGAGTAAATATCATGACTTAATATTGTGTGTTAATAGACTCGCTTTTTCAGCTACTGATGATTGTAGTTTTGGAAAATTTATTGTTGCTATAAAATGAGTCTCTCTCTCTCTCTTTTCCCTCTCCCTCTCTCTTCTGCTAATTGACAAAGAGGCCCAGTAATTAAAGGACAATAAAAGTTTTCCAGTAATTAGTTTCCGTTGTTTGGTTACAGGCCATCAATTGTTCTTTAATAATACCAATCATTAGCATGCAGTAGTCAGTGGGCTCTCAAAGGCTTCTGGGGCACAACCACTTACCAACACTACACATTCCATTCCCATGAGGGCATCCTGCATCCAGCGGGAGATTAACCCTCTCCTAGGATGAAGTAGTCCTACCCTGCCTTCGTGTTTTTGGGTAAACATCTCACATAACTAATGACTAGGAGACGGCAATTAGGGTAAGGTAATTATCTGTACCTGAGGAGCAGGGAGGGGGGTAGCTCACAGTGATAGTGCAGGGCTCTGGCAGCCCTGAGGGGTTATACGCACACCTCTGTTCTAAGGCTGCTCTTCAGCATGGCATGCCCTGCTAAAACTTCATTGCAAAACACCCTTTCAAGGCCTAATTTTGCACGGGGACATTCCCAGTGATTTCAGCAGGATTAAGTGAACATATAGGCAAGCGAGCGTATGCCAGTTGATTGAATGACTTCAAATTTGCCTGCCTGAATGCTACATTTTGTGCTTGAGGCTTAGCATGTTTGCAGGATTTGGCACCCATATAGCGATGGCTGGAGACAGTGTTCCCTGTCGGCCTCTTTTTTCTTTTGCTGGATCCAACTGAAGCCGCAATGACAACAGATCCTGCAAGCCTGTCTCCAGGAGATATCTCAGCAATGCAAAGATCTAAGGCTTTGATCATCTTACATAAAACTTTAACCATAAGATTAGATCCTAATTTAAAATAGGTGCCTAAGACTCCCTAATGGTAGAAGATACCACACACCAGAGATGTTTCCCCTTACAGCTCCTCCTCTCTACCGACTGCTGAGATGGTGCAGGTACCTCACCTGGCCTGGGCATCCAGCCTGGACTGAGGTCCCAACCCAGCCAAGCTCCCTACTACCCAGCTGCCTGATGTCAGGAAAGATGAATTTGGGGAAAGTATTTAATAAGGAAAGGAGAAATTCAACCCTTCTCCTCCACAAAGTTTTTCACAGACACCTTATTTATACACCTGACTTGGAATATGTTTGGAGGCTCTACCTCAGATGAAATCACACGTTGGTTATGTGTTTGCTAATAATATCCAATGGTACTGCTTCATTACAGTTGTCCCTCAGAATCTATGGCTCCTGGAGCTGGTAACTGCCCAGCAGTGTCATCCACCAATTAAAAAAAAAGAAAAAGAAATAAACCCAAGCCTCAGCATTGCAGAGAAAAGATTAAAATTACAGTCTTCAAAATTCAGAAAACAAATTAAAAACACCTCCCCATCCCTTATTCACACAGAGATATACATAAATACATATAGATTGTTTCTGTAAGGCAGAGACCCAATTTGGGGATATATGACTCACAATTTTTGAATCCTTAGGGTTCCAATGGAGGGATGTCTTGCAGCACCTCTCCTCGAGCTGCAGCCTTTTGCTAACATTCACAGCGCAGCTGAATTTAATATTTCATTTTCATATTTCATTTTCATATTTCATTTTCTCCACCTAGCCTTCTGCAGCAGGTCTGATGTGAGGCAGGAGCAGTTCTCCAAGGGCATGATCCTCAAACGCACCTCTCTAATGGAGCTTTTATGGCAAACTTTTCTCAGGGCTGGCATTGAACAACAATAGAAACCAGTGGAGGCTGTTCCCAGGGAGCAAAAAGACCACTGCTCCAAAGTTGGGGTCCTCCCTGGCCTGGAGAAGCTTCTCTCCTGTGGGCAGCTGCCTGCTCTGCCACTGCCTGTCTCTGCTTTCCATCAGAAATTCCTTACATGCTGCCGCTGAACAGCCTGGTATGCTCCCATGAAAAATCTTGATTTTGACTAATCAGAATTTTCTGACATTTCTTGGAAGATTCCCAAAGAGCACTTAAACACTTTTGTAGCCTGGATTCTGGATATGATTTCTGACCATAAATAGCCAGGCTGAAGTTCAGTTAAATAACCATGGCTTCCAACCATGTGGCCCCTGCCAGAAGCTTGGCATGTGCTTGTCACCCTGGGACAAGCGCAGCACAGTTGTGCTGGGGGATCTGCAGCTTTCCCTCGGTCTCTCTGGCTGCCTTGTCCACCCAGTACCTCTTCCTCGCAGTGTCCTTTGCACAGGCTCAGCCTGGGCATGCACTTGCCCCAGGAGGTGCTTTGGGAGAGCTGTCCAGATCTCCCGCAGTGCTCTGATGCAAACGTGCTTGAGTAGGAGAAGAGATGTGGAACTGCAGATCCCAAGTTACTGGAGAAGACTGCATTTCAACACTCCACTGAAATCAGAGGCCATTATCCCTCAGATCAGTTATCCTGGCTGAGGCTGTAGTGCACCAAGGTCTCCCGGGAGATGAACAAAATGTGGGCAAGTGTCATGAAAGGCTCCTAAGGTTGATTTGTCATGCTTCAGGGCAGGAGGAAGAAAGACGTTACCTTGAAGATGGATGCACAGGCACTTGCCAACTGCTTGGTCCATTGGGCTCTGCAGGCACCTTGTTACCTCTTCTCTCGTGAAGATGAACCACTCAGCAAAACCCATCTCCCATGCAGGTGCCAGAATCTTTTTCCAGACAGTCCTTTGCAGTGAATTTGTCCACAGCGAGCCCAGGCCAAGCTGGCAGAAACACACAGTGAGACCTTGCCCATAAAAGCCCATTTCGTATTCAGCTACAACTTCCTCCCTGAGTTTCAGGGTTGCCTCTGTCCCAGCCTCGGTACACATTGCACGGTCTTCCAAGGGACCTGCTAGTGTCCCCAGGACTGGCAGGGCTCTAAGGCACTTCGTGATGGCACCTCCACGTCCCAGCAGGGAGGTCACTTGCAGGTGGCCACCAGCTGCTTTCTGAAAGGATCACTCAGAAGCAGGCCCAGGGCCATTGCAGGGCACTCCTCATCCTCCCATCTTGTTTCAGCCCAAATGGCGGAGACATCCTACTGAAAATCCCCAAGGGACTGAGTTGCTCTCCCTCAGTCATGATCTTCAACTCTTCCAGGTCCTCTTTAACCACCCGCTTTCCCTCCCGTCTCCTACGTATTCTGGATTAGACAGTAGCTGAAAATCACCTCACAAGCAGAGAAACAATTAATGCTATTTTGAAGCCCATAGCATCATTTCTCCTCTTTCTCAGCCTTCAACAACTGATTTGCTCGAGGAATCAGTCTAGCTCCATCACTGTTGGTGCTAAGGCATGGAGCGCTCCCAGCGCAATGGATAAATCTGGAGTGTGCCCTTCCTTGTGCTGAGAGGTCATTGATGGACCCAGTAAGACGTTTTCTCTGTATGCCTCTGTTTTCCTTTGTGACAGCAGATTTTGGGGCTCTGCCAGCAGTTCACTAGTGGAGAAGAAATAAGTGCAAGGGAACATGGGTACTTTACTAATGTCTCTGCTTTCACCTACCTCCCTAAACGCTTCCTTGGAGGGAGGTCATCAGAAATGCGAGGTGCAGCTTCTTTTTTAGACATCTTAGCAGCAACATCCTCTTCTTCTATAAGGACACAAGTATCTGCTCTCGCAAAATGCTGAGAAGCCTCAATTCCTGCTCAATTCCTTAATGACATGACCTCTTCTGGCAGGTAGGGTTGGGTCCACGCACTCCTCCCTCCACCTCTACACAATTATCTTAACCTCTGTTTAATCTAATGGTAGCAGGTTGAGTACCAAGGAGAAAACCCAGTACATGCGCAATGCAGTTATTATTTATCAAAATGCTAGGGGGAAAAGCTGGCAGTGCAGCCAGCAAGTGAGAAGCTGTTAGCTCTGTCCTGGCTCAGGACAAAGGGCTGGGGTTTTGATGGAGACTGACTCTCCCACTTCTCACCATTCCCTGTGAAGAAGTTTATAATGAGCTTTCCAATGGCTGGGTTTGGCCCTGCTGCTGGAGTCACATAAAAAGGCCGGGCACATCATCAGACTGCATGGATGTGGTGCATAGCCAGGGGAGGACTGTTTTTGGCAAAACCTGAGGTGTAACAGACAATCCATTTCTGAGACATGGGTCTTAGGGAAAATAAATGTAATTCAGAGTGTTTGAAGCATCTCCTAATGCTTTTTCATGTCATATCTAAAAAATGGCTTGGCCTAGAAACTTCAGATTTGTTTAATTCAAGAGCCCTTGACGTAATCTAGCATAGATGAGGGCTTCTGAGATGCTACAGTGCTTATTTGGAGTTATTCTCTTCTGAATTAGGAATATATTAGTGTTCCATCAGCAGCTGTGACAGTGAAAAGTTAAGACAGGCTTTCCAGTCTTTGTCAAAGCATCCTTGGAGTCCTTTTCCAGGATCCCTGTCAGACTTGTTTCACCCACAACAACCCTGCACCAAGGACTGCTAAGGTGCACTGGAAACCAAAGTCAGCCCTGATGTCTACATGATGACTTCCTCAAACCTGTTTTCTTCCTCAAATAACAGGGTTTGCCTTTTTTTCTGACTTCAGTGCCCCTTTCTGGTATCACTGCTTGCTTGCCAGATGTATTCCTCGGTAGGAGGGATTTGCAGGCTGGGTGAAATGGACTCAGTCCTATTCAAAGCACAGGCTGGTGGATATGTGTGCACAGGGCACACTTGCAGAGGGGGGTGACCCAGCTTCTGTCCCCGGAGAGGCTGAGAAATGCCTGCTGTGCTCCCACCAGAGCTCCTCTTTGCACAGGAGATAACAGGGGGCAAGCTCAGCTCCTGGCAATCCTTCCAAAAAAACCGTAAGAAATGCAGATCTAGAAATGAGGCTATGAAAACAAAACTTCCCGAGGGGGCTTCACTGGGGAATTGGTACAAGAGACAGGATTGATACCTGGGCACAACCCTGCTTCCCTTGAACAAATTACAGCAGCTACCTTTCAGGAGCTCTTCCCTGGGAGTGCCCACTGGCAGGAGCGACCGCTGCTGCCCTGCCATGCCCATGCCACCCTGCAGTTTCCATGAGGGCGTGCTGAGTTTCCAGTCCTCATCCACATCCCATTTCAGCCAAAACTAAATAAAATTTAAAAGTGTCAGACAACTCCTGGCAACAATTCAGCTTAGAGAAGGCGGAATGAGCCAGCATGAAGTTTGGGAAGAGCTCTATTTGCAGTAATAAAACTGAAAAACTACCGAAATTCGTTTCCTCTCTAATGGCCAGGGTGACTGGGAGACTGTGGATTTTTTTCATAATTATCAGAGCTAAGGAGAGATGTTGCGGATGGGGTGTTAATTAGCGCTGATATACTTGGGTATATTGCACTTCATTAAGAGAGTAAATAACCCTGGCAGATTTTAATCCTGCTGGCAATTTACCAAGTGCTGCAGAGAGATTATCTTTGAGGGTTAAAACTAGGCCAAAGAGCTAGAAGCAGCCTTTCATGAAAGAAGAAGGCCAAGGATCCAGGCTAGAAGTGGTTGGCCAAAGTTCTGGGATAATCAGATTGAAATCCTCAGCAGAAAGAACATTAAAGATGAGATAAATCACAATTGCCTTATTTCTGTGGGCAAACAGGCACACAGAAGGGAGTCGAATCCAGGCACTTTCTCCAACTAGAAGAAAAATGTAGCCTGATATCATTTGCCTTATCAACCCCATTGAACCGAAATGTCTGACAGAGCCGCTTTGGCTGTCGAGGCTGAGGAGGGTGACCCAGCACTGATGCTAAGGAGTCTCGAGGGCAGCATAGATCCCCTCCGCTCAGCCACAGCAGAGGGGATGATGGCCTCAGGGTACCATAACACCTCCTTGTAGAGGTGGGTGACATGTCCCCCATGGTAAGGTCATCCAAAAAGCCCTCTGGTACCTCCCCAGCGCTCTCTCCCACCACCATGTTTGTGTCACCTCAGCATGACAGTCATTCACCAGTAAGGAGACAATCAGGGGAGATGGGCAGAGTGACCCTGGTTTGCTTTGGGTGTGATTTGACGTCAGCCCCATCCACCGGGCAGCATTTGATGCATGGGGATTTAGTTACTTCTGGAATGAACTTCTCTTGTAAACGCACACATGGAAATGAAGGCCAGAAGTGTGGTTGCAAATTTATAAGAAACAGGATTGGCAGGTAAATTTAACAGCTCCCAGTCCTACCTGACGCCCATGATGCACTTGCTCAGAAACTGTGGAGCTGGCCCCATGTTCCCCCAGGGTTTACTGCAGCTCTTTCTCAGACCGCTCAGCCTTTTGCCAAGTGAGTGCAGGGAACACCACGCTCAGGGTACAGGTAGCATCAGGGAAAGGCGACCCACTGAGAAGTCAGGGCAGAAGCATCCTGGCTCCTCTCCTGCTTCATAACCCTGTTTACCAAGAGGAGCTGGTTGACAGATTCCAGATGGGGCAGGTGAAATGCATAAGTACTGTGCTCTGAAGGAGCGAGTTTTGGAGATCACCAAGGGTAGGTGGGAAGTTAGGGTCAGAGGAGTTAGTTGTAAAGGGCACAAACCTGCATCCTTCAGCAGAGAAGGGAAACGTGGCACATCACAGAGGATCTAGCAGCTGCTTTGAAAGCAATCAAAAGAGACACAAGCAAACAAGGACACTTCATCTGCCTTCGTCTTTCCCTCTGCTCCCAAATAAATTGGCGCCAGTCAGGTGGCCTTTAGGCAAAATGATCTGCATTTGCAGGACTGCGGTAAAGCATCACTCTCTGTGATCGCAAACACAAGGAAAATTAAGATCAATGTAACAGGTGCAAATGAAAGGAAAACTAAGCTTGAGCTGTGACCTTCTCAGAGCGTTAGGAAGCAAAAATTGTTGCAGGAGGTTAAGGGGGTCTGCAATCGGTGTGAATTTCCATGTCCCATTCTTCACCTGACTCTTCACTGTCAGCAATTTTTGAATGTAGAAAATCACTTCTGAAAAATTCAAGTATCAAAACTTTTCAGCCTGTAAATGAGGGAGAAATTAATTTTTGTCCTTTCTACTTGGGAGCATGAGTTGTAAATCACTCCGTGAGCTATTTCAGGGCAGGACTGGAGTGTGATTATAGGATGGCGGGATTACTTTGACATAGCTTAATTCAATTAAAATGCAGTTGTTGCATCCTGAGAAGGGACCTAGATTCCTCGCCAGTGACTGCACAGAGACTTGCACTGAAGTAACCACAGGAGGGAATTACACCATTTTATGATCTCAGCTCCAAGTAAAGATGGCCTAACCCTCCAGCGCCCACAAGTCATGACATCAGTGCTGGTCCCACAAGGGCACCTTGCAATCAGCAGATATCTTTGGTTGGAGGAACCATGGGAAAACCAGAGTTTGCTAAACAAATCAAAGAACTGGAGAAGAGCACAAACACAGTCACATAAATATCTCCATCCACCCTGCTGCAGTGGATACGAAAAGACTCAGAGCTCCCTGGAGCACGAGGCTCAGCAGCATCTTTGGTGTCTGTGGTTACTGCTGTCATTAACTTTGCTGGAAATCCTGCTCATTTGTCCTAGACTTGAATTTGAAATGACTACTTCTAGTTTGGATCTTCTCTTACATCTTTGATGTAGTGATCCTTTGGAAATGAGAGGGGAATGAAGCCAACCCAAAGGGAGGAGTAGATATCAGGGATGATTTTTGCATTTATTGAGAGATCAAGCCTAGGAAATTGTTTCCTTCCCACATGGCTGCTTGTAAGTCCCCTTCAGAGACAGTACTCATTAATGCCTAAGAGGCTTCGGTGCTGTAGGTGGATATGAAATAACAGCCGAGCATCTGTTAGTAGGTCTCAAAATACCTTATGCTTTGACATAATAATTACTTCTAAAGCTGAATAGGGATTTGGTACGTTAAAATTCAGGAAAATAAATTAAAACTATCTTCAGCTATGGGAAAGGCCAAACTGCAACAGGAAAGGACTCCTACACTGTGCCTAAGACCATGGCTGGAAGAATTCAAGAGGTATCTGGTATTTAAACATGGGTGATGTTCATTCTTAGAATATTTCTAGAAACAAAGGATCAGCTTCTCCCGTGTCATACCTATTAGATCTCATATTCAGGATAACAATCCTATATGGAACCTAATTTTCATGATAGAATTTCTTGAAATCAGCGTGATTTAAACACAACCTTAATTTTAAGTGTGTTTAAGTGCTTTCCTATGCCTACTAACTTTGATGTTGCCCGCACCCAGTACTACTCCCTCCAGCCAAAGGGAGCAACTGTTCGTACTAAGTGGGGATAAAAAGGAAAAAGTAATACAGCTGAAATGACAAATCTTTTTAATTAGGTACAAGGGACTAAACTGTTCATCACATAGAGTAGTTCCTAAAAGCACCAAACTGAAGTGAAAAGGTAATGGATGACTAAGCACAGGAAAGAATAGGAAGCAAACAGCAAGAAGGGTTTTTTAGTAGCTTTTATCATTGTATTACTCAAAACTTTCACCTGTGAGCCCGGGCTCACCTGCTGCTGGGGAGCACTGGGCTGCTATTTAACAGCCATGGGCAGCCAGCCCTGGCTAAAGTCATGAGCACTGAAGAGATGCTGTGAATGAGAGTTACAGTATAGAGCCCACATAGTGGGATAAGGTGTTTTATTGAACAGTGTTTTGAAAGTGGGAAAAAAATATACAGTGTTAAAGGGGCTAATTCTCCAGCTTTGTCAGATATGTGTGATTCTTTCTCTTGGATACTAGGTAGGTGAAAGCTATTGACTTTCTGTTGTTCTGGGACTATATTATGTTTTCTGGGTTCAAGGTCAGATGACTGCCTAGTAGAGAGAAGGGAAAATCAGGCTAGCATACGTAGTTTAAAAAAAAAAAGGGGGGGGGGGCTTGGAACAGTACGTTTGGGAGTGGAGAGCTGAGGGGATAACTTATTTAATATAAAAAGCCAAATGTTATGGAAGGCAAGAGGTCTCTGAAGAATACCAGGAATATTTATTCCCTGAAGTGTCTGTATTGGAAGAATTCCCCCAGCCAGTATGCAAAGTTCTCTCTGCTACTGCTATTAGTCACACAATAGCCTAATACTGAACAATTAGGACTGTTTGCAAGTAATTTAAGAGTGGAAAAAGTTCTCCTGATCAAGGGATTTTGGGCATCTAATTAGAGATTAAAACAAATTCCATGTGATTGAGCTGTCCAGTTATAAGGCTCTTAAAAACACTCAGAAAAGCACTACCTACTGAGGCTGTCTGTCTGTCCAATCAAGCCCTGCAGCTTGGTTCATGGACCTGTCAGCCTGGCTGTCCAAATGGCTTCTGGCCTCAGTCCATACCACATTAACAGATACGACTTTAGCCCCATGTAGTTACAGTGCCCACCTGATCCCAATCAGGTTTGAAGCATTGCTCAGTGGTGGAAAACTCTTCATCCTGTGGCCTGGCTTTGGTTAATGCTTGGGGTACCCTGTGGCAACTGGACTAAAATCAGGTTTTCCTCCAGCAACCTCTTTGAAGAGGATGCTCAGGAGAAGCTGTAGCTGGCTGCTAGAGATGGTGATGGGATGGGACAGGAGCACGGGTACTAGATCATTTAGTGCCCAGCTTTGCTCAGTACCAAGCAATTCTACTTTGCCGCCATTAGTTTCAGGATGTAAATTAAGAAAAATGAACTCAGCTTCCAGGTTACTGGAGATGGATGACATTCATTCAGTCTGGTATTTAGCTATTTCTGTTGTTTACATTTGATGCCTCTTATAAATACACCATTTCTGATTAAGAAGAAATCTTTTTCTAAAGGTTTGTTTAATTTTTCACTTCAAAGTCAATCTTTAAAAACCTCTCTGCCATTATCAAGCCTGCAATGGTTTCATCCTAATCCCTCTTATGCTCTTCATTCTTATCCTTTGCTGAGGGGAAACGATAAAAATTTTTCTGACACAGAACCCGGATCCAGTGCTGAAAGATAAGCTGATTCAAAATAAAATGATGAATTTCAATTTCAAGCATTGGTTAATATTGTCATTTTTATAGATATTTTCCTACGGCAGATTGAACAAAGCATATTAGCTAAAAGGCCTTCTCCTGAAATAGTAGCTCATACTTGTCTAAGACCACTTCTTCATTCTAAGTTTCCACTTCTAAGTATTGTTTCTCTATAGTAGCTAACATCCAGAGATCAAAACTATCTTTATAATTAAAATTTAATCAAAACTAGGTCTTGGAAACTTCCATTAGGTGAGAAAGCTGTAGCTGAACTTGGGTTTAAGATTGCTAGCTATTTTTATTGTAAGACTATTTTAAGATGCTTAAAGTTTCCCTGTTTTAAAACCTAGCATTCAGACTTCATCAGACATAATCACAGGAAGATTGAATGAGGACACATGAGTGGCCTTGAACATTTGTCTTTGCAAATTCAACAGTCTTTCAGTGCTATTTGCATTGGAATAATGGATATGTATGTTTACAGTTATGATCTGAAAAGGTCTGTCCAAGGGTTTGGAAGAAACTGTCTTGTCTAATAGAATGAACTGGCCTAGTGTAATTTTTTGTTGGGTACAAACTGGAATAGTTTCACTAGAGCCAATAGCTGGGTCAGCATCACCAGCTGGTGAGTCCTGGATCAAAAATCGTAGGAAACTGTATGTGTATAATACAAATTCAGTTAAATATGTATGTTTTGAAGGGAACCAGAAGGAGGATGGTCTGCCCTGTTTATGCTCTGGCTGTTTCAGTTCATTTCTGGGGTGAAACAAAGCATTCATGATGGTGTGTACACACACGCACCAACCATGAGCTGTGCATACAGAGTGGGATACATTGATTAATACAAAATATTGAGTTCACTGCATCTTTAATATCACTGGAGGAGTATTAACCCAAGGAGGGAGTGGTAGTTCAGGGGGTGTGCTAAGGGTTCAGCTTTCCCTTGCCCTGTGTCTCCATTCCCTGCTGGACAGTAATCTAGAATTAGTGTCTGCAAATAACCTGTGGAAAAACCCACTGCCTTTGGGCTGCTTGTTTCTTGCTCAATACAGAAACAGCCACGGTGGCAGCTGGAGTCCTTGTTGGCCCTATTCAGATTGCAGCAGGACTGTGCCAAACCACTACCTGCCCATTAATACCACTGGGGATCACTGTTATAGGATCCTGCCCACTTGCTGCCACGTTCATGGCTACAACCATGACAACATTTCCACCCACCAGACTCCAGCTACAAATTGCGGCATGTTAGCAACACCATGTTGCAGGCACAAGCAGCAAATAGTCCTGGAAATTAATACCCAGACTGAAAGCTCTTCTTAAATCAAAGTACAGCTGTGACAAATACCAGGTGTGTAGAAAGCTTGCAAAATACTGTGTTGCTGAAAGTTGCTCCGGTGAACACCGTGCAATAAGAATATTGTATAGCTCAGTGAGGAACATCCCTGTCCCACAAAACCTTCCAAATTCCCCAAAATATTCCTGCAATGGGACAAGGAAGAGTGCTTTGCTAGTGTTTTCATGTTTAATAACACTGAGGAAGGTAGAGACTAACCCTCAGACCCCAGAAAAAGCACAGATTCACTTACAAGCTATGTCATACCTTAGGTCAAGTATGTTTCTGGCCAGCTGGCCAGGAAGTTAAACCCAAGTGATGCACAGAGCAGCTGCATGATTGAATGTGGGGCTGCTGGCTGCCTCTGCTGGTGTAGGACCTCTGGGTGCAGCTTTTCCTGTAAAACCTAGTATTCAGTAGAGGTGCACCGATGGGCGTTGAATGTCACTAGTCAGGACTTTCAGCCTTTGGTGTGGAAAGTGAAGCTTAAAGTCACCAAGTCAATGAAGGCTTTATATTTACCGTGTGGAGATGCTTCAAGAGGAAATATGGGGAGAACTGTACATCAGGAGCCCCTATGTCCCATATTCAAGTGTCTTCATCAAGTCTGTCTTCATCCAGGATAGTTTGTGCTGCATGTTCCCAGCTTTGATCAGAAATTTCATCACTGACCAGAGACATCTTTTCTCAAGCAAATTTTGTCAAAATCAATACATTCCCAACGTTTGGATGAATCCCAAATGTCTGATTTTTAGAAAGCGTCATCAAAAAACCAAACAAAACCCAATCCCAGCCTGATGTTAATGAGATCTGAATCGCTCTTTTCAAAGCGTGAAATTGGCAGTGATATCTTAAGCCTGAAAATGATACACATGCAGCAAGAGGAAAGGGGACCTGTTTAGTTTGTGAGAGAGGGAGTGTTACACAGCATTGACACATCTTATTTGTTGTTGTTTTGCACATAAAACCTCTCTACTCATTAATGCCACAATGAGGTGCATGTCCACACTGGAGACTTTTTTGTTCTTAGGCATTATAATCACCAGTTCTTCTCCATTTCTGCAATGATCTGTATTTTCTAGTAACCTTTGGAAATTGTTCATTTCAATTTTATTCACCAGAGACAAAATGCTAATACCCTGGCACTTCAAATGGTGAGGGGAGAAGGAGGGGAAGGAAGGAAGGAAGACCTATATGATCTATTCATTCATTATTCCACGGCACATGGGAAGTCATCTCTTTACATGATTGACCTGCCTGGATTTGATTACAACACACAGCTAACCTTTTCCAAATCTGGTTGTGTCATACAAGAAAAGGGTTGAAGGCTGTTGCCATGGCATTAAGGTATCTCTTGAGAAAGAAGAAAAAAAAGAGAGAGAGAGGGAGGAAATGATGCTTCTTTACTTCCTAGCCAAGTATAAACAAGAAACACACGCACATGTTTTTGTTTTGGAAGAGCTTTCAGCTTCTTATCAAGTCTCATCTATCAATGCGCTTCCTCAGGAAGGGAAGGAGGAATTGTCTGCTTTGCAGATCAGTGTCTCTTCAGTGGGTGGGGAGGGAGGGTAGATGACAATTGGAGGGAGGAAAAAAAAAAAAAGAATAAATCAGTCCTGCCACCATTCATGATTTATTCATGAGACACGTGAGTTTTGCATTTAAATGTGACATTCTCATGATCTCAATATTGTATATGCAAATCTAAAGATTTCTGCATCTCTCCACATGCCCAGCTTAAGTCTCATCTCAGATCCACAGCTCTGTAAATGCAAAACTGGTGAGGTTCGCGCGGCTTCTGGTTTACTCCTTGTTTATTCTGAGACTCAAAGACTGTAAGCAACATCGAACTGCTCTTAATATCAGAGGTATAATTTAGATGTCATTATTTTGTTTTTTTTTTTATGATAGTGAACTCTCACAGTCAGGAAATTACCTGTAGATTTACCAATGGTTTAACTTTCTGAGGTCTTGCCTTGCATGAGCTTTCCAGCACTTCTCTGCTAAGGCAAACAGTTATTACTCAGGACAGCATATCAGGATTAACACAGAGTAAATGCTGTGCATCTCTGAACAAAGAATTTACACCTTGAGCCATGCCTGCTTCAACATGTTCAACACAAGCGTTTAAGTTGTCCCTCAATAAATAAGGGGAAATGATCTTGTTTGCAGGTTTTAAATTAAGGTATTATTGACATATTTAAAGAAACAAACGTACCAAATCTGCTGATGTAGAGAGGAGAGGCTTCCCACAACAGTGGTGCTCAATTCAGGACATAACCTGAACCTTGGTAAAATCTGTCGGTCTTTGTCCATGGCCAAGACTCCCACTTTGGGTATGCTCAGCAAAATGAGAGGCATGAAGGCATGACTTTGCAAAGTAATGCAAACTCTGCTTCTACCTAAACTGATACATACAAACTCCTGCACAGGAGAGACCTTTGGCCCAGTACTTGCAAAAGTGCAATGTGTAGGGAAAACACTGTTCTTGGGGCTTTGCCTGATCTGTGCGGCTGGAATGTTTCTTCATGATCTTGTTGCTACTTAGTGAATAAATCAGACCATAAATAATTTTTATATGTTATTGGGTCAGCTCTGTCACCAGGCTAATGCAAATATTCCTCAAATATGTTATTGACAACCACCACATTTATTAATAACAATAAAATTTGTAGTTTTTACAGAAGTTTCCCACATTCAACACTCACCTTCCGTTTACTTGTCAGATTGAAGCCAGAACTTGCTGAAGTGAATATTGCCTCATATTCACTTTCTGAGGACAGGGCCCATATCAGCAAAATTCTTTCTATTGGTCCCATGATTTTAAAGCCATAAATGTTTCCTAAATATCCATATAGCCTAATATCCTATCTCCAGTAATGGCTGCTTAAGGAAAGTGTAAAAGAGACAAAGCCTGTATTGAAAGCCACTTCCCCAGTATTATCTCAGATTTAGGAAAATATGAATGTAGAGTGCCTGGTGTTATATATTCAGGTCATCACAACTAATTGCTTTCAAGAATTTGTCCCTTTTAAACCCACCTATATGTTTAGTCCCACAGCACCCTATGGCAATGAGTTCCACAATTTAATTTCCTGTGGGGTGGACAGCTACTTCTTTTGGGATGGTTTAATATGGGTCCCACTGTTTTTTTCCATTACAAGAGATAATAAATGGTTGTTTCTGAGCATCCTTCTCCATGCTGCTCATGATTTTAGGAGCCTGTATCAGAACTCCCTCAATGGTCTCTTCTCCAAGCTAAAATTCTTGTCTTTACCTATCCTATTAGTAGCTGCTCCTATGGAAGCAACTCACAACTTCGACACTTTAAACTTGTCTTTATAAATTTTCCAGTTCTCCAATATCCTTTCTGAAAGGGGATCATTAGGACTGCTTGCAATATTTAAGAAGATGTTACAGCAGGAATTTATACACTGGCAAAATGACTTTTTCTGTTCGGTGTTTCATCTGACGATTGCCGTCATTCTCGTTACATTTTTGACCATCCCTGATTGCTGAGCTACTGATGTTTTTGAAGAACTGCCTGCATGACTGTGAGATCATGCCTGAGCAGCATATGTGACGTACACAGCCACAGCTCTAATGGGAGGCTGGTGTTGCTGCTCTCTCATTTGCAGTAGATTGCATTTCTTGCCACTGAATTCCCCCTGCGATTGCATCTTGCCCAGTTATTTGGGCAGCTGTTCCACAATACCTTTCCTCCAGCAGCAAAGCTGGTCTAAGAAAATATGTGAATACTTTGCATTATCTGCAAACATCTTCATTGTGCTAATTGCTCTCCTTTCCAGATCACTGATGAACAGGCTGAACTGCACAGGCCCCAGCCCACGTCCCCACAGGGCTCCACTGGCAATCTCCGTGCTCAGGTGAGACCATCCATTTGTTCCTGTCCTTTGTTTCCCATCACAAAACTAATTATCCAGCTCTACAAGGCAACCTTCTTTTAGCCCATGACACTTGCTAGGAGCCCACAGTGCGAGTGTGTTGTTTGCCTCTCCCAGCGATCTTAGAAACTTACATTCAGCTGAAAGACAGAGCAAGATTACCAGGGGGAAAAAATCTCACTGGAATTAAATATTAAAAAAAAAATTATAGATTTTTTTCCATCATTCTCATACCCTCTTTTGCCATGTCTTCAGTATGTTGAAAGGCTGGTACTTACACAAGCATCTGAAATAGCACAATTAATAGCTGGCAAGACTGGGATCCCTGCCTTACTAGCCAGGGAAAAGAAACTCACGCAGGGATTTCATTGTTGTTTAAAGATATGCTATTGGCTCATTTTAGCCCTCATTTAAAATCTGAGAGGGATAATTTCTTGCAGAAAAAAAAACCAACAAAAACCCAAACATACGTGTACTAAATTCAAAGACTCAGAGAAGACCGAGTTTGCTGGGTTTTCTTTGTTTACTTGGTTTTAGTATGGGTTTAGTGGCCAGTGTTTGCGGCCATGCTCAGCAGCGTTGAAATAAAGCAGTTTATGCCTATGAGTGCCACCATGATGTGCTTGTTCTTGCACAGAGCTGCTCACTGCCTGCCTTTGAGGAGTGTAAGGACTTTTATGCTGAAGGGTGCTGCTTGCAGAAATACTGAAATGCATGTTATCAACCAGACTGAGTGAAGTCCAGAGCTGGATGAAGTGGGTACTCTAGAAGCCCAGGCCATGGATGACTTCACTACTATAATTTCATTCTGCAGCAGTGGATGGAGTAGACTTATCCATGACTTCCAGCTCCCACAGACCTCAAGAATCACAGCTCTGCCTCCAAACCAATCAGCCTTGGACTTCATTCAGGGCTGCATTTGTGAAGAAAGGGGCAAGGGGAATAAGCAGAGCTGTTGCACGCACTCAAACGTGATTTAATTGCGCTGTGCAAGTGGGTTTCACCATGTTAAAGTCTGCTCGTGCCTGGATTCACATGGAGCAGGGGTGTATTCTTAACACAAGCGAAGAATGCGCTCCCTTGCAGACCTTGGTTTCTGCAAACGTGGCCCCTCTGAATGTAATCAATGTTGTGCAGAGCTGCTGAAATCGAAAACAAAGCCAGAATGATCATTGTGCTAAGTTTGGGTTCCTCATTGTTCATTGAATTACATCAGTGTTTTCTTTAGTTGCACAGTCAGCTGGCAAAGGTTTGTTTGAAATCTCGAGACTCTCCCCTTTCAGGGGAAAACATGAATTTCCGGGAGATGTGGGCTCTGCTCTGCATCACGGTGCTCGGTCTGCAGTGGCCTGGGACATGACATGACAGTCCAGCCAGCTGGGGGGCTCAGCCAACCCAGGGCCGATCAGTGAAGGCTGTAATGCATCCTCAGGAAAAAAATGCTCCAGGTTTGGTTTTGGGTTTTTTTGGTTTTTTTAATTTAACTTGCAGAAAATATTTTATCTGCTTTAAAAAAAATAATTAGCCATTAAAACTTATTTTGTAGAGAATCCCTCTCCCTAGCTCATGACCATAATGAATTATTGTGTTTCACTGGCATTTTATTAAGGTGATCCTCTGTGGCGAAAGTCTTACTTTCTCCAAAGACTCCTTGGATGCAGAGAGTGAGCAGCAACCAGCACAGCCTGTGCTCCCAGGGCACTTCACTCTGAGGCAAACCCCCGGAGCCTTGTTTCCCTGCCCAGTGGGATGGTGAATGGCTGTTGTGTCGGTGTAACGTAGGATCCCCTGAAATTCCCCCTGGAATATCAGGATGGGGTAAATCCTTCTTTACCCTGATGCATTCATGTACAAAGTCCTCCAGCAGCTGTGGGACAAGGAAGGGGTGGATGTTTCAGATCCTCAGTGTGGACTGAGTTTGGGTGCATGCCTGTGTGCCAACGAGCACATGTGTGCTGCTGAATGGGAGCCATTGCTCATTTAAATTTAACTTGACTTCCCTCTAAAAGTCTGATTTTCATCATCCACAGTCTAACTTCCCCCAGAGGACATCTCTCTGGACACTTCCCATGCCATGTCTCAGGGCAAACTCTTCTGGAAGTTGAAGTGGTCAGAACACGAGCTGTAGAGCGGTGGGGTTTGGCTTTTTGAAAGTTCTATTTTTGTTTGATGCGGAGCATGTGCTGAGTGGCTCAGCCTGCATAGGTCATGCTGATTTCATGTTGTTTGCCTTGCTGAGGGACTGGGTTTCTGGCTGGTTTAACTGTATAGAGGAAAATAGTGGTAAAATGGCAGAATCTGGGATGAAGTTTTTTGAGAGTCAAAGCAAAAACCTAGCATGGAAGAAGCTGTACAACATCTATGTTGTACAAGTTTCCTAATAAGCCTGCAGAACATAGGAAACTTAGAAAAAGAAATTTTGCCAAGTCTTGTGATACTTGCTGCTTTTACGTGGGGGGGAGATCTTCTATAGCCATGGAGACAAGCTGGCCAAGGCGAAACTCAAGCCCAGAAGACCAAGGAGAGGAGGCAGGACTAAAAGGCACAATGGCGAAAAGGGCACTGAGGGACTATCAGGGCAGAAAGGGCATCGGGGGAGGAAGAACAGGGGTGGAGCCTAAAAGGAGGAAGAGTGTGGGTTGTGGTCTGGGGTATTTTACCAGGGTGTTCAGAGCTGAGAACCAAGGTCTCTGCAGCTGGACCTGAAGCAGACAGGGCTCGTCCTTGGACATTGCTGGGAGGAGGTATCTTTTTGGTGAAAACTGAATTTACCAGGGTTAAACAATTTGTGATTTGTATTAATTTTGCAACTTCTTTCTGCAAAAGAAAGAGAGGAAGGGGGAAGAGATTGAAAACATTCAAAATATCTCATTTCAACATTTTAAAAAATGAAACATTTTCAGTTTTCACTTAAAAGAAGGCCCCTGTTTCCTGACTAATGTAATTATCTGAAGATATAGAGGGCAGGAAGTAACTTGACACTTGGCTGAAAGCTTTGTTTCAGATGGAGGATGTTTGGGGGTTAACCCATGATAATTCCCCGCACCCTCCCTGGCATTGCTGGAGTCTTTAGTTCTGCCACTGAAATGAAAATCCATTATTTGTCCGGCTCAGCTAATAACACCAACCGGCATTTCCATGGGCAGCAGAAACCGTGGAGGAAGGCTGCCAAAAGCCCGGGGAGTCAGAGCTTCTCTTCATGTTCAAAGCTTCAGACTCTCAAATGCTTTAGCCATGGCATTACAAATGCCTAATGTTAGACTTGTGTCAAACCTCTCTTCTCCCTCACTCCATTAGCCCTGCAAGGATGATGATAAACCATCTGAAGAAGCAGGAGTCATCCCAGGTCAGGCTGAAATAGCTAGAAACCACTGATAATCTCCAGGTTCATTAACATTTTTGTTTTTAAAAAGGTAACTCTCTGTCACTAGGAAAGTATAATATATATAGCAAGCGGAAGCTGGAATGTAATTTTAGCCTTGATTCTTAAGGCGATAATATTTTGAGTTGTCAAGTAGGGGTGCAGTGTGTCTTCATGCGTGGGAATACATGCAAAAACATTTTTAAAGTGTAGTACGTGTACCTAACTTCAGAGCAGAGGCTACCCTGCGAAATTCCCACCCTGCCACAAAATGCCCAGCAATGATATGTCAGGTGAAAGCAAAAGCAGAGGCTTGGAAACATTAGAAAAAATTGCAGCAATGAAACTGAGCTAAAATGAATTTTGACATTTAATCCTAGATCAATTGGCAAATCTCACAATAGATATTTTTTTCTTGTCACCTGGGCACAAAGCAGAGCCACATGAAACCAGTTTAAAAAAAAAAAATTCATTTTGAAGATCAGCTGCCAATCTTCTTAGTGGGCTGAGGGTGAGCACAGGAGCTCCCTCAAACCACTGAAATATTGTGAATAAGTTTAGAGAAAGAAGCCAACTATTGCAGGCTCAGGAGATCATTTATAAAACAAAAATCACTCTCTGCTGCATTGAAGAGCCTGAGAGATGCTCTCAGAAAGATTAATTTTCTGGGTAGAGGAGGGGAGCGTTGGCTTCACCCCTCAAAATGAACCGGCGAGATGATTCAATTGCATCACTTTCAGAGCATAAGCCTGAGACATTCATTCAAAGCATAGTTATAAGAAATGACTCCTTTACTTTAGGAGGAAGAATACTGAAGAAACTGTTAAACTTGGTCACAGTATGTGACATCCTTGAAATAAAAGCAATACTTCTTCTCAGCGACTGCACAGTAAAATTAAAGATACGAAGCCAAATGCATCTCTGGCGTAATACTCCTGCCAGTGGCCAGGGAGGCACCTGGGATTAATCTCCTCTATTATACAAGTGGCACACGACCCTGACAAATTGTTTCGAATGTTTTTTGTAACACTTAGTTACAGAAACCTTATTCACTAAGTGTCCCACGCGTGCAAAATCGAGTGGCTCCGAGCTCCGCCTCGCCGAGGACGGGATACTGGGCTAATGGCAGCCCACGGGGGTGACTCCCACCCTGTTCACATGGGTGAAAGGTGGGAAGCCGTGAGAATTTACTGATTCCTCATGTAGGAAAAAATACCTCCATCGGGTGATTGGTGATCAAGGAGGGAACATGGACCTTGGCGTGCCTGCCTTGGTGAAGGGGAAGGTCTTTGACTGGATTTGTGGGCTGCATTATAGGCTCGTTGCTCTTGGCCAGCGTGTCGCTGGCAGAGTTGAGCATCATCTCCTCAAACTCTTGGGTCATCCCGTGACACCTTGCCCAGTCGGTGGCAGAGCAAGCTTGCTTCTCTCTATTCCTGCAGGCCTTCTCTTTTTCTTTGGGGTAAAACTTGCAAAACTCAATCTGTGCATGACAACGCCTGTACTTATGCTCCAGGACATAACCCACTTCTTTGCTTACGGTTTGCCTATGGAAAGCTTCCATTTTCCTGGAGGTGTGCCGGTGCTCAACCATGCCAGCGTGCTGAGGTGAGAGCTGAGGCAGCACTGGCCCAAACCCCCCTGAGATGGGTCCGGTCCTCATCTCGGAACAACCCCAGGTCCTCACTCCTCCCCAGAGTGCACACTCCTCTCTTTTATGTAGCCACCCTTACCTTGCTGCCCCAAATTTGCATGAGCCTCACTGGCCAGGTCAGGTTCAAGGAAGCACATACCATTCAGATAGTCTTCTCCTCCCATGTAGCAGCACTAGGAAGGAGGGCAAGCTGTTACACTTCCCTGTGAAACAAGGATGCCAGGCAGCCAAACAGTCAAATAATCTCCAAAGTCAAATCCATCTTGGAGGAGGGGGTCTGCCGGTCACTTGACACTTTGAAAAATCAGGAGTGTCTTTTGGTGTAGGTCTAAGGAGGTGAGGTTAAGGACAGGGCGCTCTCTGCCTTTGTTAATGAAAGGATTTCACCTCGCGTGTTGAACCTTCTGGCCAGCAGAAACAGTACATATGATCTTTGAGAGGACAGGTCTGCTAACAAACCATAAAATATCCTCCTCCTGCTACATCACGTATTTCCTAAACTGAGACCAGCTTGCCATGGCACTCTGAAGCAGAGACTATTGACACAGTCCTGAGCTGGCTCTGCAAACCATCAGCTGTCATTCTCAAGCCCTTGTGTTGATGTTGCCCCAAAGAACAGATTTACTGGGAAAACTCAGAAAAAGGAGGCCTCACGTGAACGCTCGTGCCTCCAAGCACCGCTGCCATCTCCCTGCGACGCCAGGCCGGCCATCTGGAGCTCTGCCGGTGCGTGTCGTCTTCACCTCGCGAAGACCTGGGCTGCTCCTCTGAGGTTTTTGACATTTGCTGCCAAACCTCTTCACAGAGTTAAACAACTAGGTAATCGGTGAAGCTGTGTTTGCTACATTTAGCCTCCATGAAATGGTGCTAAACTTGAGCTTTGTTATATTTTCATTTCATAAAACGAAAGTCAGGTGAGGATCTAAGGGGTTCCACCTACCTGCAACTCCATTTGGGCAATACCCTAAAGGTTAGGAGGAAGCACGGAGCCTGGGTTTCAGGTATCAAGGTATCGAAGCACTTGTATCACCTTGAACATGAGAAGAAACTTGCTGATATATCTGACAGTGTTGGGACCTTTTGTCTTCAGCATTATGCATGTTAACAGAGATTTTGGGGGGAAAATGATTTGCTTATAAGCATCAGCCAGTTTGGTATTTGACCAAAGAGGAGCAGATATTTTCACTTGGGCAGAAGAACAGTCTAAGTTGATGTGTGAGCATCCTTAATGCTTCTCTGTCATGTTTGAGCTTGTTTTGTTTTGTTATATTTGGGTTTCTGGTATGTTGTATCCTATCAATGACATTAATTATGGAGTAATTGCCTTAGTAGCATGTAACAGCTCTCCTCTTTTTTTAAATAGATTTTCACACAATGTGCAAACTTTGCTGTATATGTGCTACGTTTCTTGTGTCATGAAATAATGTGTAGACAAAATAATGTTTTTCCTGTCAGAAATTCAATGGGCATCTAAAGCAAAGTGACAGGTGGTTAAATAGCTGCATTTAAAGGATGTCAAGAAGATTTTTTGGACAGGTACCAAAACCCAATGCCAAAAAGAAGGCCTAATACCATCTGTTTTGTTAGCAGGGAGATGCAATTTTACATTAGATTTTAAATGACACGAAATGCCAAATTCATAACCTTGATTTGTGGGTCAAATCTAGCTTATCTAGATTGTGGATGTTTTTATTGACTAGCACAGTTCCTGACCCTGAGCCCACGCAGGTAAATGAACTCGCTTTTGATCACACTCATTTTAAAGTAATAGGAAGCTCTTGAGCTGCATTTAATTTTGTTTTGTATTACATGTAAATCCAGATGCAATGTGGATTTAATTAATCCAGTTTCATTGCATTTTAATGTACACATTTGCATTGTGTTTATTGGCAATTGGTTTTATCCATTTGTTCAGCGTTTTTACGACCAAGGAAACTACTGAATATTTAGAGATCTATACAATTCCTAGCAAGGATGAGGAGTGTAGCTCTGAATTAAACAGTTCTCAGACATAAACTGGAGATAAGTCTAAAATGTCAAAATATAGCTGCATAATACAGTGGAAAAAAATGATGTCAGTGTTTTAAAGTAATAAACTGCATTGTGCTAAATTATTTTTAAAATAATTTCAGCAGGCATGTTAGATGGTATGTTGAGCGGAGGAGGACTACTTTGAAACAAATAATGAAACTGATAGATTCAGACACTTTTTCCTGCTTCTAAAAGGTGCCTTTGAAATTATGATTTTTCAGTTTTAGTCTAATATTTAGAAATACTCACTGTAGAGTTTTCTCTTCTTTGTGAGGAGTACGTGTGGCTTCAATGGGATTGCTGAGATAATCACACTCTGCTGTTTCTGTTCCAGGGCTAATGTTAGGCATGAAATGTGAGTTGTCATGTTTGGAGCTCCTCTTTCAACGACCCACCCAAAGCCACTACAAACATCCTGGGTTATGTGAGGAGTCAGTTGTGAAACGAACGAAAAGAACAGCATCTTTTCATTTCTGTGTTTAGCTGCTTGGGTTGGCTCTGCTGTGAATGCTGTGGCTCAGGTGATATCGCTGGCTTTGCTGTCCCTTCAGCCATCCTGGGCCGTTCCTTTTACCATTTGACGCTTGGCCAAAACACAAGGTCTTGTCTTATTTTTTCCTTGGTCCTCTATTTGTGGATCCAGGGGGTGTTTTGCTGATCAATGGCTGATCCATTGAGCCAGGTGAAAGCTGCTCCTCTGCTGAGGGTCTGCACCACCTCTCCCTGTTCCTTTTGGCACCCAGCTCTCTCTACAGAGGACAGCACCCAGCTTTGCTGGAGCTAAGCTAGCCCCAGAGGAACAGCCGTGACACGCCATGGAGGGGAAAAGCCTCTGCCTCAGCCTCGCAGGCAGATCTGTGCCTGCAGTGGGCATATGTGGTGTCGGGGGGTGAGTACGCTTCACCTGCCTGGAGGTTTGGCCTTTATTTCCCCTCTGCCCTAGATCGCCCTTGCAGTGAGAGATCCCCCAGGGATGGTCCTTTGAGGTCTAACTGAGCTGCATTATACCTACAGGTTATGTTGGTGCCAATAACAGGCGCATGGGCTGGCGCTGATCCCCACAATTCTTTGCACTGTTGGGATGCTCCTTGCTCAGCTGGGGATATCTAATGCAAAGTGAGCCAAGTGTCTGGGGTTGGCAGGTAAGACCTGTCCAGTGTGGGCATCACTACGGGAGAACAAGCACATTGTCATTGTGAGGGTCATCATCCCCCTGCTCCAATGGCTCCTGCAGAGCTGGGCTTTCCAGGGATGCTCAGCCTTCTTTCTGCTACCACCAGCTCTGAAAAAGGAGAGGCCGCTTCCTCTCCGACCTGCTGGGAAAGACTTGGAGACAGAATAGATGCCAAAAAGTGGGGTCTGGGTGGAATTTAGATACCTGCATTCAAACCCATGCATGGGAAATTCCCCCGCTGGGGAAAAACCCAGTCGGTGCCTGAATTCATTCCACTCCCTCCATTTGGAGAACGGAGATCCCAAAGAGAGACCTTCCAGGGGCATGAGGGCACCTTGCCCCTTCCTAAGTTCTGCTGCAACCCAGATACGGGTGACATGGCAGGAGCACATCTGCTGCGTGCACACACCGTCTGGTGTGGAGCTCAGGAGATGCAGTCATCCTCATCTGTAACTTGTCCAGCACTGGCTGTACCTTTGCGGTCCCCTCAGGGCAGTCTGGCAAGCCCACGCTGCTCAGGTAGGATGTACTGCGTGTCCAACGCCTGCCAGGAAGAAGCTCTGCGCCATTAATGCCTCTGTCTTGGTGGGGGGAGGTTGTATAATGTTGATCCTGCGTAGAGAGGGACACCAAAGTGCTAGAGGAAAGCAGGAGTTCAGACAAATCTGCATCTCCTGGTAGACTCCCACGTGCTCCATAGGGCAGGCACCAAACTGCCACAAGGGACAAAATACATTGAAACGTGGGTAAAAACAGGCTGAAGAAAGGTTTGACAGCAGGTACAAGTCGGACGCTTCCTGAACACGTGGCGAGCCCAGGCAGGTCCCCCCCCCGCAGCACAGCAGGAGCTGCTGACTGATGGGCAGAGCACCACAGAGGCTGGAGGCACCTCGTGACACGTCGTTCTCCAGGCCCTGGTCAGGAGTTGCGCTGGGAAGCCGACCGATACT
Organism: Haliaeetus leucocephalus; assembly: GCF_000737465.1. Taxonomy (NCBI): domain Eukaryota; kingdom Metazoa; phylum Chordata; class Aves; order Accipitriformes; family Accipitridae; genus Haliaeetus; species Haliaeetus leucocephalus. The sequence continues at coordinate 1,421,169 of NW_010973369.1, read as the reverse complement.
CAGCTCCACTGGGTTATCTTCTTCTGACAGCCTAACCAGTAGAAACACTGGAGACACGAGGAGAGCTGTAAGAACATTTGTTTGATCAAGAGCGTTTCCTCTGCCAGCTTCCCTTGGCATATATCAAAAAAAAAAAAAAAAAAGCATTTATGGATATTAATAGCAATAACACTTTGTGACGATGGGTTTTTCAGATCAGGCTCTGTCTGAGGTCTAACGAAGGCAGATGAATGTGCAAAGTTTGACAGGGCTGATTGTTGTAAATCTCGTGCTCTGGGGATCTGAGGAGGCATTAAGAAAACGGTGCTTCGTTTGGGAAAGATGAGCTTTTAAAATGGTTTGAATGGGACTGTTGTGGTGTCTCAGGCACTGAAAAGAAATTGGGTTGTATCTGCTGGGGAGACGCTGCAAGTTTGGTGACGAAATGTCTTAATTTTTGTAAGAAACAACAGAATTAAATCCTGCTTTAAGTGAAAAAGCCAATTCAGCCTTAACTGTAAAGCTGCTAGCAATGACTCCACAATATATGAAATATAATAATTATGATAATTAATAAAGATAATAATACAGTAAAACCTTGCTAATTCATACTAATGACTCAGAGGCTGCTTACTAATTACTGAATTTTGTGGATAAACAAGCCAGAATAATGCATTATAAAATACACTTTGTTCCATTATTTTGACAACTCTCGTTTAGTTTTAATTATTTATACTTCATAATATACTAGTTACTCTGCTTGGGAGGGTTTTACAAAAATAATGAAGCTCTAATAATTTGACATGTCAATTCAGGATTTGCTGAAACAGGGAGGGAGGAAAACCAGTCCTTTCTGGATGTGTGCAAATCAGAAAGAGTGTAGATCAGCTGAACAGAGATCTTCAAAGTTGTAATGCAAAATATTATATGTCTCTATAATGCCTTTGACCGGGAGCCTTCGGAGCAGCTCGCCTCGCGCAGAAATCCCGCAAACCGACCTGCTTCGCTGCTAAACACAGAAGGATCGATGCTGATTCTCCAGAAAAATCATATGGTTTGAAAAATAATAATAATAAATGTGAAGTAGTTTTTGTGCCCAAATCAATTTTTATCCTCGAATCCATTTTTTCCACTATCACGAGGGCTAAAAGCTTGTTTTTAATTGAAACGAGAGCTACGATTTTTACATAATCACTTGATTCCCGGAGCTGGCATTCCCTCGAAACCCTAGCCCGCCTCCCCACTACCGAATTTGGCAGGGGCTGGCCACACTCTTGCAATGAAAGAGGCTTGTGGAAGAACTCAGCATTTATTTAGCTTCATTTTCCAGCTACAGAGAGTCCTGTAGGGTGCATGTTGCAACTGTGCCTTCCTAATCATGATTTAAAAAAAAAAGTCATTTCCATCAGAGATTTGCCAGAAAACTGACTCTGTCGGCCCTGTCCTAGCTGTCTGTGAGCAGACGGATCGGTTGCGGTAACTCACTGTATCTGGGAATGGAATAACGTACTGCAAAAACGCTCCATATATAACATTCTTTTCCACAGGGCTGGTTTTCTAAGGGGCCTGTTGCGAGAGGTGCAGAAGGGAGCGGGAGAGCGCAGAGCCAGCGCTGGCGTGGCAGAAAGGGGGGAATCCCGCACGCCCCCGGGGCTGCCAGCCAGGGCTCAGAGCATCCTCCCTCCCCATCTGCTAGATTTGGGCTTTCCGTGGGGGGCTGCCCTGCAAGCCCCGGCCCGGGGGGAGTCAGATGGGGATGGGAGGGCGGCTGACCGGCCACGGAAGGGTGCTGCCCTTCCAACAGTGGGGTCCTCAAAGACGGAGAGGTGGAGAATGCCGGCGGCCTGGCGGGGTGGGAGGCTGTAGGTCTCCACGCCTTGGGGAGCAGGAAGCCAACACCGGTGTCAGAGGCTGAGGCCGGCTTTTCTCTCCCGGGTGGGAGAGTCCGTGGGGAGACGCAGGCCTTCCACAAGCGGGGTCTCCGTGCCGGGGTCATATTTAGGGTGGTTCAGCGTGACGGAAAGCGTCCTTCTTCAGGCGGTGGGCGCCGGGGGCTGCGCAGGGGGAAAAGGCGGCTGCTTGGCACCGTCCTGTGTCGGGAGGAGGTCAGAACCGGGCACAGTGTTTCGGTGACGGGGGGTGGGGGTGGGCAGAGAAGCTGTGACAGGGTCCCCACCAGGGAGCGGGAACCGGAGTCACACCCGGTCTGCCGGTTCCCCGGCGGCTGTGGCAGCTCTCCCCTCCCCGGCTCGGCTGGGGAGCCGGGGGGGTCCCGCTCTCCTCCCTTTCCAGGCGGCCCCGGAGGGGCTCCGGCCCCGCCGCCCCGAGGTGCCCCAGCACCCTCCGGTGCCGGCAGCGGGGCGGGGGCGGCCCAGCCGCCGGGGG
>NW_010973369.1:1381905-1418581 GCF_000737465.1 Haliaeetus leucocephalus | reverse complement strand
CGGGCCGCTGCTCGGCGGGGCGTGCTGGAAGCGGTCGCGGCCGGGAGGGAAACGGTGCGGGGTGAGCGGCGGCTCTTTGGGGCTGTTTGTTCGTGCGTTCGTTTCGAGCGGCGGGTCTGTTTAAGATTTCCCCTACGGGAGCGTTTGGCCCGAAGCGGTGTAGGTAGGTTTGGGGGTTTTTTGTTGTTGTTGCGGTTGTTGTCGGGCACTTTTCTGCTGTTGGTTGTGGTGTTTTTGCACCTTCTTCGCGAGGCTGCGGAGCCGCTGGGCTGGGGTCGCTGGTACCTCCGGAGAGGGGGCTCCGGCTCCGTCCCTCGCCTCCGGCCCCCCCCCGCCTGCCCTCCCCCGGCGCTGAGGCTCCTGTCAAGTGCGGCAGCCAGCTCCCGGGGTTGGGGGGGGGTCCCCAAGACCTACAACACGGCGAGCAAAGCTCCCTAACCTACATTTTCCCCGCTCGCTGCAGCTGCAAGGCAAAGCACCCTGTTCTTGTAAGGGGAGGGGGGTATTTGAAAGAGCCGGAGGTGTTTTAGGAAATTTCCTTCATCCGAGAGAAGACGAAGTGACGGGGATAGATGCTGTACTTCGGGGATAAAGAGTTCTCTGCGACTATTGCCTTCCTCGCGTGTAGGTAAATAACGCCGATGTTTCGGCAACAAAGCCGTAGGAAGCAGACCCGTTTGGAGAGAGGGAGGATCACCACGATAAGCTCCGAGACATAACCCTGGCTGCGTCCTCCCGGGCCAAATTCGGGTAATTGCGTTGAAAAAAAGTTAATAAAGGGAGAAAATGCTCTCCTGCGTTGGGACTGCAGCTCAGGGTGCCTTCGGCTCATCTTGCTGTTAGGATATTTCGGGATCAAACTCTTTATAAACAAGCAGAGGGAAACCTGTGTGGCTTCCTAGATGCAGCAAATTAATCTTTATGTATCAATATATGTATTTAACTGTGCTCTGTCATTTGGGTTATTTATCTCTTTTTATTAAGTTGTAGCAAACCTAATAGTTCTCACTTATTTTGAGATGCCTGATTGTGCTGAAAGGAAACAAATTGATTTCTCCTGTATCCCCGTACTGCTAGTTTCAAACTGTTTTGTTATCATTGCTGTTGCTCTTAAAATGCTAAATATGCTCTTAAAATACTAGCGAGAGCTGGGTCACCTGGGAGCAAGTCATCCGTGCCGCTGAAACGTCAGCCCATAAAGTGGGCAAAAGCTGAAAGTCTGGGATCGTGTGAGCGTGTGCCGTTGGGAACTGCAGCAACCCTCAAATCCTGCTGACTTTAGGAACTCAATTTTACCAAGTTGTTAGAAGTGAACATGATTTAATTTGCCTTCCAGTTTTTCATGCGGAAGCTGGGGCTCGCAGTCGTGCACGCAGTGCTGCAGACCCTTGCTGTGGGGCTGCGTGGTCCTGGCGTCCCCCCAGCAGCTCCTGTCCGAGCCTTGGGGCACCCAGGGCCCCACGTCGTCAGCTCATCCCTGGCCTGAATCCCTGAGATTAGTCCCGGATTAGGCGGTCGCAATTGGTCTGCGGGTCCTTGCTGTTGTGCGGTGCTGAGGATGGGGAGGTTGGAGGAAATCACCCCTTCTGGGTCTCCAGTGAGCGCAGCCCAGGAGAATGAGTGGGTGCGTCTCAGTGCTGGGTGCTGGCCAGGGTGGATGGGACACCGGAGAGGAGCACCCCAGGTACTGACCACTGCCACCAGATGCTGCTGTTGTCACTGCTACGGAGGATCTTAAGGCAGCAGGAGGAAGAAAGGAAGTGACTTACCCTTTTCTGATATTCAGGGCTTGGGTTTCTTTTTTTTTTTTTCCTCTTTTCTGTGTTATCAAATGTCATTTGCTTATGCACAGCGGTACACGTTTGTCTGTGGGATGAGGCTGCTGGAATGAAGCCAGAGATGAAATGGGTTGACTTTGTTTTCCCGGCCAAATGTGGTTGTAACAGCCGTAACTTCAGCATCAAAACGTGGCCCAGTGCGGAGCAGGCAGAGGTATCACCTGCTGCCTTTGCTTAGGAGAACTTCTCCAGCCGGTGTGGGGTGGCATACGGCTGAGGATCACCACCGGCACGCTATTATCTTGTGCTCGCTATGGAGAGTGCTGTCTGAGCGCAGCCGCTTCTTGGAGCCACATGGGACCCTCTGGGAAACTCCAAAAGCTCACACTGGTCCCAACTCCATCCCTCCTGTCTGGTGCTGGTGGCTCAACCTAGAGCCCAGCTAAGACAGTGTCTGCCTCAAAACATTTTCACTTTAAAAAGCTACAGACCAGGATAGGGTGGACTAGAAAAATCAGTTCTCCCACTATTGCACACAGGTATCCTGGATGAAATCCATCTCTAGGAAGAACCTGGGCAAGGAGTACTTACAAGCTCTTTGCTGTCCTCCTGCTTTGCTGAGTTTATGGAGGGGCTTTAAAGCCCTTTGATTTAAAGGGCTTGTTTTGTTCAGGTTTGGCTTTTTTTTTTTTCCCCAAAGGTCTGCTTTGTTTATTTATTTATTTAGGGAGGAGGCAGAGAAGCCAGGAAAGAGTGTGCCCTGTCACTGTGTATAAATAACTTGCTGAGAGCACAGCAGAGCTCTGCCCGTGCGCCCGCTGCCAGTGAGCTTGCCGGGTAGATGTACTTTAGCCCAAAGCATCCTGAAATGTTAATGTAATTGTTTTGTGCACTTGCTGAACATGATATTGTTACTGTGAGGTCTCCGATCTTGCCTGTGTGCTGCAGTAAGCCACAGTTTCTCTTTGCAGCTACAGAGATGCCTATTGCATATCAGCATTTCCATTTTTAAAAGGACAAGGGATGTTTAGAGGGATAATGAAATGAGAGTGTATGTTCAGCCGAGGGCCCCCCAGAAGGGGGGCATTTGCACCCTTCCTTTAACTGCTTGTGGAACATCCCTGTTTTCCCTCAAAGGGCTGGCCACTGGGAGGGACCATTGCAGGGAAGCGAGGGACTGGACACCCATGGGTGGAGAACAGGGTCCCTCATGTCCCGGCAGGCAGGGTGAGAAGGAGCCTTCCCCTCCGCTAACTGCGTTTGGCGAGGAGTTTTTATGCATTGGGCATGCTGGTGGCATTGAAGCAGGGGAAAATGGCCTTCCCCAGGTAAACCAGTCCCCATCATGGGTGAACCCGCATGGAACAGCTTGCCATGGCAGCTGGGAAACGGAGCCAATCCCAAACTTCCCGGTGCCCGGGAGCTGCCGCTCGCAGCCTGGACTACTGATGATCCTTGGCAGGAATTTTGGGGTTGCACTGGGCTTGGCCCAAGGTGCAGGGGTGATAAGGAGGGACACCTTCCCGGAGCCACCTGAAAGTGTCCCTAAGGGCATGCTGCAACAAGCATTTCCCGTGTTGGGGTGCTAGCCCCTCGTCTCCTTCCCATGGGCCACATCCAGGACCTGCTCCGTCGTTGGGACTACACAGAAGAAACACCTCTTGTGCATTAGGTTGTGTCTGTACGGCAGCTGTGAGGGGCTGGGGAGGTTCAGCTGAGAGTGGTACCATCTCTGCAAGGAGCCCTCATCCAAACTGTGACCCACACCTCTGTTGCCGGCCACCTGAGCCCCACTGAAGGGAGCACCTACCTCCATTTAGGATTCCTCTTTTAAATCTGGGTCTAAAGCCACTTTTTCTGTCCTCTCTGGCCTTTTCCCTGGGACATTGGTACCTGCTGCAGACCCTCCTCCTGCTCCCTTGCTGGAGAAGCGAAGCTTTCACGGTGCCTTGCTGCTGCCTGGGTGTTGTGGTGGTGTTACAAGGCTGAGGCAGCATGTTCCTGCACCACGTAAGGGGACTGTTGGTCTGTGGTAGGGTATTTTCACGTCCCTCCAGTTGCTTCATGAAAATGTGGGGATTCTTCCCACTTAAACTCTAGTGAGACTCTTTGCATCCGTATTTTGCAATAAGTAAACCACGGGAAAAAAAACATACAGTTTAGTAACACAGGGGCTTGTTCCGCTCCTAGCAGAGCTTTAGCGCCAGGATCTGGTATGCTGGCTGATATACCAGCATGGAAGGATTTTCCCAGATCTTAAATTGTGTGGGTCCACAAAGTACAGGAGGGAGTTTTTGCTTCTTAGCCCAGGCAAAATTGCTTTTGCAAGGGAGGCATACAATAGGAATCCTGCCTGAGCACAGTACCGCATGCTCTTTCATGCAGCGTTTGCAGTGATGCTGTGCTGTGATGCACAAGGAGTGATCCTGCTCCTTACTCCCTAGGGGCAACTTTGGGGAGTGAATTAACATCTCTCTATTCTTCCTGTGGAAATAAATTTAAATATAAACTCTTCTTGATTCTTTCTGGTGTTTTGATGATCAGACTTGGTTAGCACGATGCCTAATTTCCACTTAGGGCAATGATTGATGGGGAGGGGGAGGAAGACCCAGCCTGGGAATACCTCATCCTTGCATAGCAAGCACGCTGCTGTGACACCAGGAGTGCTCATGGTCCTTGGGAACCTCCAGCATCTCTGGCAGTTAATGGGAGACACGTGCTGGGGAGCCCTATTAACCCTGTAGCATTTCTATAGGACTCAACAGCACCATCAAAACTTGTCCCAAATCTTTCTAATAGGGCTCTGTGGCTTTGCATCTCCAAACCCACCCTGCGTCTTGCCTTTTAGGCTGATAAATTGACAAAAACTATTTTGCCAATACACCATCATAAATTATGGATAATTAAAATCTACTAGTCATGAGATGGGTATTAATCTGCAACCAATGCTCTCTTCTTCTTTTAAGAACCCTTCAGAAATGGGATCTGAGCTGCTGGTATGAGCCCAGGTCGATGTAGCAAATGCATTTCTGTGGAACATTCTGTTTTGTTTTGACTTTTACCATAAATTGTATGTTGCAGTGATAAACACGGTCCCTTTTTCATCGTTCCAGAACTGCTTTGCCATTCTGGAAGATAAAATATATTCTTTTCCTTTCTACTTTCTAAGCCAACTCTGTTTTGAAGTAGCATAAATCTTTCTTTGGAGATGGGGGATTTTGGATGGAGAACAAAGTCCAGCAAATTTTTAATTTGGGGCCCATTTTCTTCTCATTTGGCAGGCAGCTCCTGTTGATTTGCAAATGTGGATTTTTTTTTTTTTTTTTTTTTAGGCTCTGAATATGGGCAAGGGCTTCCTCTGAAAAGTGTTTGAGCTACTCAGTGGGACAACCCTGCGTTCTCTAGAGCGATCTTTGACGGGTTGCATGGCAGAAAGCATCTGAAGCTCCATTTTGCCTTGGGCTTTAAGTCAGGGATTGGGAGCTAAATAATGAACGTCCATCAGTTCATAGAAATTGTTGTTCTCTCTGTATGCGCAGAGGGATGGCTTTAATCTGGTTGGGTTTGGAACAATGGGAGATATCTTGAAGACTGGTCTGACTTGTATATAACAACGTGTTTGTTGGGGCTTGATCCGTGAAAGTTCCTGTAGCACAGGAGGCATCAAGAGACCAAAAGTTCAGGATCAAAATCTTGCAGGTTTCTCTGATTTATTTATGATGCTTCAAATCAATTATAACCATTGTCCCCTAAATCAGTGGTCCAAAGCCTATTGCCTGTTACGCCGCCATAACCACGGGGTAAATCCACGAACAGCTCCGGACTTACATCTCTGAGCTTGCAGTGGGCACTGGGATCAGTTTTTGCATCCATAATGGAGAAAACATTCTGTTGATAGATTGTATTTTGCTTGTAGCAGACCAGAGCATGCTATAGCTTGCATAGTGCCTGGCTGCTGCTGGCTCCGGAGCGGTGGGGAGAGCACCTGTAACCCTTGCAGAGCTCTTTCAGGGCCCTGCTTTTGCTAGTTGTAAGAATGGGTGCTGCCCCCTCCTTCCCTGGGGGTTGTTGCCACTGTCATCATATTTTTGCAGTATTTGAAGTAAAATCTTTATTTTCATTCTGCCTTCACTTTGCATCTCTCCACTGCTGGATGCAAGGGGCAGGAGGTGAGGACTGGCCGAGCAGGAGCGTACTGTGGTGGGGGAGCATCATCCCCTCTAGGTGCACAGTGCTTCCCTATTACCTTTGTGCTCATCTGTTTTTTTACAAAATGAGCTCTAAATGCTTTTACCATAAGTTGGGTTATATCTTTCAGTATAAATGAAGCATATAATTGTGTTTTCCTAACAGCTCTACATTAAAAATAAGTTATTGTGCTGCTAATGTGTTTTCCTTGACAATTTTCCATCCAGTGAGTGCAAGGCTTCTGTCTGAAGCTGTTGTGTACCACCTTCCCTACCTCTTCTTTACATTTTATTCAGCATTTCTAAAGTCGGGGTAAAGCGTTAGCGTGATTCCAGCTTTGATACCATTAACTCCTAATTGGAGGTTTGAACTCTAACGTTCCACCTTCGTGATTTTACACACACGTTTTCATATAATTAAAGCTTATACTTGGGGATGCACAGTTCAGCTGCAGGGGGAAGAACTTATTGCAATAAGTGCTAATCAAACTTTTTTTTTTTAAGTGATTGAAAATAGTGTTACATTGCCTGGTTTTGCACTTATATGCATGTAAATATTTTAATCATCTGCATCCCCCCCCCCCTTCTATTGTTTCCCTCTGGTGGTTTTGTTCTGATGGATGCCATTTCTTCTTTGAAAAATAGCATTGGCCGCTGCGTCGCCTGCAGGCGAAATGTTTGCATTATGCCACAGAATATCTCTCCTCTGCCATAATCTTTTGCATAGATTGGTTGACCTCTGCAGATATAACTAAGTCTCTTCCTGATGACTGTGTGATTTTGGTTCAGCTCTGTGGTGAATGTAACTGTTGGGTAAGTGTTAAATTAGGGCCCGGGACCAGTAATCGTTATTATGGAAAGATTATCTGAGCATCAGTTTATGCTGGTTGCTGCATATGGCTTGTGAGGAACCTTATCTGCAGAAATCAGGTGACTCTTGGTCTGAGGCAGTTTCTTGACCTCTAATTGTAGCCTGGGCACAGGAGGCTGGATTGCATGAGTGTTTAAAATGTAGCTATTTTAATTTTTTTTTCCTGTTGGTTTAGGGACCTAGCCTCTTGCTCTCATGGTGCTTTTTTTTTTTTTGCTTTTTTTTTTCTTCTGTGTTTCTAAGGATCTCATAACTTAGCAGGAGTTAGAAAAGGGGGATGGCAGTATGGGGACCTATTCCCTTGTGAGGTGGTTGATAAAACTTGCTGTGGCTCTGCCCTGAGCCTCTCCTCCCCACTCCTGATGTGCATCTTCGTTTCTATGCAGCTGAAACCACCAACCCTGCGGAGAAGGGCTGGGGCAGCCCCTGCTCCAAAATGGGCAGCCCTGGCACCACGGTGCTCAGGGGAGGTGGATGGAGGAGTGAGCACCGGGCGTGCTGGCACATGCCACCCTTGTCTCTGGTGACGTGCCACTGTCCTCTCTGTCACCCTGGTTGTATTTTCACCCAGGACCGGTCTGCCTGTGCCCCTTGGATCCTGTTCCAACTTGGCGGCCGTGAGGAGCTTTTTTTTTAAAATCAGATTAGCTGGATCACATTAGCAGGTTTTCCTTGCCACAAAATGTACTGATGACTCAGAGTTTCCATTCCCGTCTGGACTTGTCAGGGAGGCTCTGTCCCCTTTCTCCCTGGCTGTCTGTGCGCCACGCTCCTCTTCTCCTCCCCGCTCTGCTCCACTTTAGAAGAAAACCATCATCTTCATCTTCATCTCCTTCTGCTTGCAGGGTGTAGACTGTGCTTGCCTGCGGTCAGGGTTGAGAAATAAGGGCTGCGTTGTGGCTCTGCCATTTATCCTCTGCGTGAACTGGCCTAGGTCTCTGTCTCCAGAAGCAGCGGGTCATTTCGGGGTACCCCAGGCATGTGGGGTTATTTTTACAAAGAACTGGAGCCATCTTGAGTGCTGAGCATCCACTGCACAAGACCCAGGTCCCTAGAGAGGTGCAAGCAGAGCCTGGGACACCCCAAAAGGCTTCCCTCTTCCAAAGATGTGGATCTCCACCTATGGAAGAGTTTCACCTTTCCAGTCTGATTTACCCAGTAGTTTATTCCCCGAGCACCTCCTCCCCCTCCCTGGGAAGGTGGTAGAGCTGTAGGCTCATTAGGAGTTATTAAGCCTTTTGAAAACCCTCATATGCAAGAGTTTTAATGTGAAGGGTGACCGTGTGTAGGGGAGGAGATGGGGCAGGTGGTGGTCACAGAGAACTTGGCCTCACATGGTGCTGGTCTCACACCAGCTTGCTGTCCATGTAGGGAACTGGTGGACCTCAGTCCTGTTCCAACAGCGCGCAGGCTGAGCTCCCTTCTCCCCCAAAGCTGGTCTCTGGGTCAGTGATGAGCTGGGTCATTCCACCTCTACCGTCACCTTTCCTTTACACCATGGGGAAGATGCTGCCAGGGGCCCAGGGACCTTGGGGATGCTGCAGCCAGGGGGAGGACAACGTGGGCTGCCGAAGGTTGGCTTATCCAAGTCCAGCGCTGCTGTACACGCAGAGGTGTTTGTGGGCTTTGGGTCTCCCAGGCTGATGCTGCTTGCTAGCTCTGAATTAAAAGACTTTTTGTTTCAGCACTTAACAGCTACTGAACCCTAAAAATAAAGGTACATTTTTTTCTCTGTCAAAAAATAACTGTTTAGATCCATTCCATGTTTCTCATTTTTCATGGGTGCTTCTTTGAACTGTGGGGTTTTATATGGTGAGCCATCTCAGCACAGTGTGCCTGCCGTGGAAGAATGATGTATTTTTAGGGAATTAGATTTCTAGTCCCTGGTGTCAGAAGAGGGACAGTGTGCCCTGGAGTCATTAGCAAAAAGGAAAGCAACATCGACAGTGTGGAAATTAAATTTATGAAAACTTTAGAGGAAGTTTTGTATGGAAACACTTAATTGAATTATCTTGGTTTGTCTCAGTTTATGCAATGGGCACAAAAAAGCGTCTGGATATCATCTGAAGAAGAAAAAGCAGCAATACTGGGGGAGGGGGGGTGAGGAACATGAACCACAGAAGCTGGGGCTTGTTGTAGCACTGGGAAATGTGTGTTCCCCCTGATAGGATCCTGCTCTGTTTCTCTGTGTAAAACCCAGGGAGGCAACTTTTCCCCTGATGCGTTATCTTGTCTTTAAATAGCATTCAAAGGAGAAGAAGAATGTGCTGTTAAAAAATATCAAACTTTTGGGAACGGCTGGCAGACTTTACCACTGATAAGCATTGTTGATTGAAGATCAAACAGCCCTTGAAAGCAGAAGAAAAACCTTCCAACAAGCGCCATGGATCTAACCCTGCAGCCAGACAGTGAGGTCACGGCAGGCTTCACTCTGTATATTTAGGAACCTGCACTGGAATTACGGTCTGGTCTCCTCTACCCCAGACAGTTGTTGGCGACATGGTGGTTTTAAACCTGATAAATCTCTTAAAGCTGAGAACAACATTTATTAGATGCCAAGAAAACCAGAGTCATGTTTTCATTATTAGGTGGTAGGTTTGGTGTCCCTCCCCCCACTGAAGATAAAGAGTCTCTGCCTAGGAGGAAAGACTGCAGGTCATAAAGTGAACTGAAGACTAGTGGCATGTGTTTTTTAATTAATTGACAACCTGCATTTCTGTGTCAAGGTGGCATATTAATTGTGGGTGGCCATCTGTTTGCAAACCAGATAGTTCTGTTGTGGCTGTGCCAAACGGTACATGCGTAGTATTTAACTGTTTGATTTAAATCAGACCAGAGTGTAGGTTTTATGAAAACTATATTAAATCAGTTTTTCCACTTAAGAGTTGGGCTTTGAAAAGGGGAAAAATATTACTGAAATGATCTTTTTAGCTTCATAAACTTGCAGCCCTTTGAGTAATGTGGTTGGCATGTAGTGACCTTCTTCTGGGGGAGGCCAAACCCTGGTGGGAATAACAGCATGTAACTTCAGTCATCTGTGGAAGTGGGGTACCAGATTTGTATGAGAGTGCAAATGAAACAAATACACGTTTAAAATCATAAAATAGCTTAGGCTGGAAGGGACCTCTGGAAGTGTATTTAAAATAATTCCAATAGCACCTTCTGGGATTAAGATGGCAGGAGAGAAAAATATCAATATACAGCCTGCACCAACTACGAGCCATGGATTTTCTGCTCTGATACAGTGAGAGTCTCAGTGGTGATGGCTGCAATCAAATGCTAAATAGGAAGTTTGTAATAAAAAGGGCTTTAGTTAGAATTAATAAAATGTGAAATGCCTCATTCCTTGGAAAACATGCGGTATTGACTGAGATTTAGAAACACATCCTGTAGGAGCACGAATCCAGATTGCAGGCTCCAGAGCTGGCTCCGGCATCCTTTCCCTGCATGTGTTACTATTCCTGTTAGAGTGCAGGGCTTCATTTATTTTATTTTTTTGGCTGGAAAGGTCATAGTGTGCAAGTTTGAGAGGAAATTAGTGAAGAGCTGGAAAGAAGGGCAGCCTCGTACAAAATTATCATCTGCTTCTCCCAGTCTTGCACCTTGCCATGCCTTGCATGGCAGTGGGATGCCACCCTGCACGTGCGACTTCCCTGCTCTGAGGCTGCGGGCTGTGCTGGAGTCACATGAAGTCCCTTTGTAATATTCCTGTGATGTCCAGTTGGACTGAAAACTGTTTTCATTTTGGTGTTGACAGTATCTAAGGGCTAACTTCCTGAATGTGAGGTGCTGCACGCTAAACCTGTGTGATAGAGAAGAACAAGTGTAACTCTGGGTCCTCTATAAGCTCCCAGAGCAGAGACCGAGTACTGAATTTCAGGGGATATAGGCAGGACCTAAATGTAAAGATGAGGTAGTCATTAGCAAAATAGGATCTTTGTATCACAGGGAAATCCAAGTTTATCATGGAAACTGTTCTGATTTGGACTAAGTTTGATTAATTTTAAGTCCTGCTATCCAGAGCTGTTCTCCACAAGCTGTATGTGAAGCCATAGATGCAGTTCTCATTTGTGGGCAAGCACTGCTCTAAGTTAATTGGCTGGGAAATGTGGATTTCAACATTCTCGTCTTGTGGAATTGTCTTACGATGTTCTGAAGCTCCGCTGGGGCTTCTCCTTTGCCCCCAGAGCTGTAAATCTTGGGTAGCTCAGAGGCAGGAAGAGCATGCTTCTGGATCTGGGGCTTTAGCTTGTGTCACTGTCATCGTGCCATAAGCATGGGAATGGTGCCAGCTTGGAAGGGATCCTCTGCTTGGCAAAAAAAGGTCTCGAGAGCAGGCTGCCTCCTTGCTTAGCTCAGTTATAGTAGGAAGGCTGCGGGACCCAGAAGTTTCTGAAGAGCTGATGTGGCTCTTCCCATCACTAGGTTGCCAGGCCAGAGTGCCAAGGGACCAGACATCCTCAGATGCTGTGAAACAGGGCTGCTCGTTGCCATCCTGCTCTCTGAGCATGGCTGTGTGCATCACGGCTGCTCCCAGCGGCAGTGTGGGACGTACAGCAGGACAGGGGCTAGCTGGGCCACCTGAAACTGGTGGCCTCATCCCTTTGGTCGGAGCTGGAGCCACTAGAGAGACCAAGAGGGAGATCCAGCCTTCTTGGGAGTTTCTGCTGTATTTGTTTGGGGATAAACAAAACCTCCAGTACTGCTAACCCAGCAACGTCCAGGCTGAATTGACTTAAAAGCTACGATGTGAAGTTTGCAGGATTGAATGTTTCCAAGCGCAATGCCTGCCACTGTCAGTACTTTGCCTGATGCAGTGGAGCCAGGCTCCACAGGGCTGGTTAGCCAACGCGATCGGTGCTTTGGGTCCCTGCCCGGGCGTCGCTGAGCTCTGCAATTAGTGTCCACAGGGCCGGAGGCTGCTCAGCGGGAGCTGCTCAGACCTCACAGCTTGGAGCCCTGTGCAAGACTGCTTTCCCATTGCTGTGTTTAAGTGGCACAAGCTTGACTGGAGTGCCTTAATAAAGCAGAAAGTTTAGTCCTACAAGGGTGGGAAGGAGGTGAAAGAGGAAAGTGTAATTCCCTGCTCATCTCGGCTGCAATTTCAGGTTTCATTTCCCCTTGAGGAGGTTTCCCCTATTCCTCCCTGCTGTCCAAGTGTTGCTTCTGTTGTGTTTGTTATTTATTTTCTTTTTAGCCTGGGGGCTGCTGCGAGAGGTGTCTCTTTGCTCTGCCGGCTGTTCCTGATGCTTCGTTTTCCTTGCTAATACCAATTGTTTCTGCCAAAATCATTTGGTGGTGTTATGTAAACCTAGAATCACACGCTAACGCTCGAATCCGGGGGCTCCTAAACACGCTGGATTGGATTCACCCCCGCATTGACTCTGCTGCTGTCAGGCATGTTGTGCCAGGGGTCCCCTTGGCTCAGCAGCCACCGGGGGTGGGATGACACTGGTCATGACACCCACAGCCGTCTGAGCCAATATCGCCATTGTTGCTGGTAGTTTTAGCGGGAGGCATGAAAACACCCTGTAAGTCACTCACGGCTAGGATTTAAGCTGTTTGTAGAGCGTGATACCTGCACAGCAAAGCTTGGGTTTTGGCACCGGCGTCTGTGTTTCTGCTGTTGGGTTTGCAGCAGCATTGGTGGATGTGGTTCTGTGCTAGCACCAACAACTGGCTTGCTGCATCTCCGCACCATCACTGCCCAATGTCCAGGGCAAAGCCTGCCTGTGCAGTCCCCATGCTTGCTGGCAGCCAGCTGATGGGATTTGAACTCCCGGAGCATCTTCATGGAGATCCTGTGCTCCTGCAAAGGCTGCTGGATGCGCATCTCTTCCCCTATGCCAAATAGCGTGGGCCCTCCTCTGAAGCATGCACGCTCTCTTGGTGGCAACTGGTTGTTTAGCTGGAAAGTGATATTAGCAAAGATGTTAATGACTTTCCAAGTGCTGCTTAATGTGACTTGGCAACCAGAATTTAAAAAAAAAAAAAAAAAGATGATATCCACCATTGCTGTGTGCCCAACCTCTTCCCCATATACTCCACTGTTTTTTCAGAGATTAAAAAGAGATTAAATCCTGCTGAGCTGGCAGGTGATGCTGATGAATGTTTGGAGGGGATTAGGGTAAATCCATTCCTCCTTCTGATTTAGCTCAAGATTTGAATTCATTGATAAAATTTGCCCAGGTTACATCTCTGAAACCTCCTCTGAGCTTGTGAATCTGCAGAGGTGTAAATGAAGGCAGAACTTGTTTCTGGAGCAGAAAGGCTAATGAATTAACCTTTATAAGGTTGAGGAATTCTTAAGATAGCTGTACATCTATTCCTGTTGCAGTGTCCAATTAATCCGCACTGCCACAGAATTA
The DNA here is from genome assembly GCF_000737465.1 of Haliaeetus leucocephalus. NCBI lineage: Eukaryota > Metazoa > Chordata > Aves > Accipitriformes > Accipitridae > Haliaeetus > Haliaeetus leucocephalus. The sequence goes on along the minus strand of NW_010973369.1, from coordinate 1,405,377 downwards.
AAGGGTGCCTGGGCTGGCTCCTTGGCTGGGGGAACTGGCCTGATGCTCCTGCTGTGCTCCTGCTGTGCATGGACCTGCAACAACCGACCTGCATGGGCAGGATGCCATGTTCATGTGTCCCTTGAGTTTCAGCTAAACAAATGCCATCTCTCAAACTAGGAATGAAGTGGAATGGGTGCAGCTATGCATTGGGGTTCAGGGGCTAGATCCAGCCAAAACTGTGTTGGTGTCCTGGCTGCTGTTTTTCTTCTGTGGTGGTGTTGCAGCAGGACTGGAGGTTAAAGACGATGTTCTTCGCAGCCTCCAGCAGCTGTTGGACCTTCTAGTATATCAGCATGCATCCTACAGCACAAGCACGGTGATGGTGGGATTCCAGAGCGTGCCCTTATAAGGTGCCCCAGCATCAAAAACGTTGTCTTCAGAGGAGCACCGAGACCTGCAGTGTTGCCATTTGGACCGAGGACCAGTTCTGTGACTCACACCAGCAATGTGCTGGGCATCCTGCTGGGGCTGCAGGAGAGAGCACAGCTCTGCAGCAGTTCCAAGGATATATTCATTACAAGGCTCAGCAACAGCACCAAGCAACTGTCCTGGTGGTGGGAGAAATGATAATAGTCTTCACTACTACTTCTCTGTGTTGTACATAGTCAAATTAAGTTCTTGAGGATCAAAAAGACCTGCTTGGGAGCGCAGGGGGTGCAGTGGTGGAGCCTGCACCCTGGAAGAGCTTTATAAAGTAGGGCAGTGCACAGCAGGGTATGTGCTGCTGGAGATCTGCACTGCTCCTGGCATCCACGGGAGATGAGGAGGCAGAGAGAGGGAAAAGCTTTGTGCAAAGTGACCTTGGCATTTCTGGCTTTTGGAGAAGAGCTCGCACTTGCAGCCCTGTTTGGAGCCCTTACCCTGGGAGTGCTCATGCAAGGGGGCTGTAGAGTGGCTTGGCCCTCTCAGGATTTCATACCACCTGCAAACCCGTGCCCACCTTGGTCCTGAATTTCCCTGCAAAGAAATAACCACCAGAGTAGTAACAGTGGCAGCTTTGGGATGCTTCAGAGAAGGTGAGCCTGTAAGCAGCAGGTGTCTTCATGCTGCTTAGCAAAGCTGACATTTAAAAATCATCTGGATGCATGTAAAGTTGCATACAGACCTTTTTGACCAAGGAGATCAAACGTGCTCATGCAAAGCCTGTCTTGGAAGCCTGAGGAACCTCAGAGCGTGGCGGACCCAACATACAAATATCACAGAAATCGCTCAGTAACTTTGTGGTAACTCTGGAGGTGCAAGAGACAGCTGGCTTGTGTCTGATGTGTCTGCTCACTTCAAAGCCCGTTAGGCTGCAGCTGCTAAGGGAATCCACTGAAATTTGGCTGCTGCTACGGAGCTCTGCTCTATGTAATTTGAGGACTTGTGTATCTTGTGAAAGGGAGTGCTGTTAATGCTAGTGCAGGCCAGGTGCACTTACCCTGAGTGTGATCTGAAGTTCCAGGCTCTGTCAGAGATGGTCTGAACAAGTAGTATCGTGGCATGGAGAATACGAGGACCAGGCTTGCTCCCTGTGGAGCAAATCTGTTTGCTTCCTCTCAGTTGCTTTGGATTTATATGGCTATAGCAGCAAACACAGACCCCTCCCAATCATTATAGATGCTGGTGGGATGGGTAGGAAAAATGAAGTCCAATGGTAAGTCACAGACAACTAGGAATACTTTCAAGAACGTAATACTTGGGAATAATTTAGAAATAACTTTTTTTCTTCAGTGGGTTATTGGAATATACACTTTTCTAGAAAGTAGGGGGAAAGAGAATTTGAAATTAAATATGTTATTAAATAGAGCTTTCTTAACTGTCATTAAGCAAGAGGATTTTCAGGAAAGTGTTTTCCAGTTTCTTTATCGTTTTGCTGCACAAGCTGGTGTTTGCCAATAAGTGTGTCTCCTTCAAGAAGAGCAAAAAATAATGTTAAATTCACCATATGGTGGAGGAGAACATTTGGTATTCATTTTTTGTTATGATGGTAGTTTGTTTAAAATAAAGTTACCTTTGTATTTGCTTAGTTTAACTCTAAACAGGAAAATAATGGCTGTTGTAATGCCTCTATTAGAGGAACACTGTTTTAAAGTAGTTTGGGCTTACATTAGTTGAGTGCAAAATGAATTCTTTCTCCGGAGCAAATAAACCCAGGTGGGGTTGAGTGCTGGGAGCTGACAGCTTGATGTGGGGATGTGCACTGCAGACAGGTCTCTGGGGGCTGATTCTTGATGTAATTCTTCATGCTCCGTCTCTTCCCTCCTCCTTTCACTCACCTCAGTGAAGCAGCATCTCGCCCCAGCAAATTGGTTAAAGCACTTATATCTGAAACTGGAAGGCACTGGGCAGTGCACGGGGGTAGGGGGTGGGTAGCAGCAGTGCTAACCAGAGGTGGAGGGAACCAAGAAAGTTTAAATGTTTTAAAGGTAACCTCCCCATATGTCAGCACATGAGTAAATAGACTTTGGTGAAATATCTTTTATTTTCTTATCTGAACACCAACTTACACCTGCGATTTGGGGATTTTCTTTTTTTTGTTTGTTTTTTCCTAACTATACCCAAGTCTGACAACATGTGATGGGATGCAGTAGGAAAGTGCTCGCTCCTGATGCTCTGTGTGTGTCAGTAATTGTATAAGATAGCTCTTGGGTGTGCGAGGTGGCTTGCACAAACAGCGGCCTGTCTCAGCGCAAAAGGCTTCTGCACACCCAAGTCCAAGCCACATCCCAGAGCCAGGTCACCAGAACTGCAGATGCACACATAGAAAGTGAGCGGAGACCTCTGAGAGCTTGGCACAGGTTGGTTTTCAAGCAGTGTCCAATGATGTAATACGGCAAATATTAGGAAAATAACATCTGGTAGTTCTGCTGTCTACATGCACATTGCAAACAATTTTTCGGACTGGTGTAAATGCTCACTTTAGTCACTTAACAGTGTGGTAAGAGACTCATGCAGTCAAGGCCACCTGCTTGCCTTGCCTCTTTTCCTTTCACATGAAATAATGAGGACATTTTTTTGTTTCCAATGCAATAAGTGACACTTTAAAAGTAGCTAAATGCATTAGAAAGAGAAGTCAAGATCTCTTTGTGCAAAGGTGTCAACGTTTTTATTTTAAGCTTAATGTTGCAGTTAGCTCATTATCTCTGAATTGTAAAACACAGGTGGGGATGACTTGGATATCCTGCTGAAGGGATTAACTCCCGACTGTGGACAGGAGGTGGTTTTTGTGAAGGGTTGCTCATGATGTGCTGATCGTGCAGGTCTGGGCTCTGGAGCTCTGGTTCTGCAGCCTCCCCAGGGACGCAGGTTTCCAGTGTTGGATGTGGCAATGCCCCTTCTCTGTCCAAAAGTGAAACGGACCTCATAGCTGGTGTGAAGCCATGAAACTACAGGTGATAAAAGTGCTGTGCAAGCTCCAGCCCTTGCGTACGTGGTAAGGATGTGCCCAGAGGATGCAAACCTCCCTGACTGCGTTGCGGGCAAGTGCATAGTAGTAGCAGTGGAGGGTACCAGCTCTGCATGAGCAGAGGGGACGGACAAGCTCTGATGGCTTTCTTTGTGGCTAATGTGGGTACAAGGCTTTGTTTAAACTTTGGAGATCGCAAAAATTGGATTTGGGTATTACTGCAACTATGTGTGGTTCAGCAGAATTTCAAGGCCCAACTGAAGTGGGTTCTACTGGGCACTGAGCAAACACCTGGTAAAGGATGGTCCCTAAGAAAAATAGCAAAGATGGACAAAGAGTGTGTATATAAGGGAGATAGAAATTATATCGCTACCAGAGAATTTCTTTCCAGGATTATTTTTTAGAAGAATCTCGGTGCTGCATGTTCTGTATTACCAGCATGTCTGGTACGTGGTACCTGAGACCAGAGCATGGTCCTGCACTGTGTGCTGAGGGAGGCCAGTGTCTGACATGAGACTGGTTCTCCCTGGCCTGCTGCTGGGGAAATCATTGTTCTTGCAAGTCATACTCTTGGTGAGATTGCTGCTGGGCTGTGGCATCTCCCTTCACTTCGGTGGGGACTTTGCACTCTGGGAAATCATTAGACGATTGTAAGAAAGTACAGTTATGACGCAAGTGAGAAAGCATGGTTTAAGCTCATCTTTAGCTCCAGAAGACCTCTGGAGACATAGATGCTGTCAGCATCCTACAACTGTGTTATGCACAGTCTGATGCAGACACCAGCAGTTTGCATCAGGCTGCTGAGTTTCAGCAGCACTGACTTCAGAAGAGGCTCTAAACCAAATAGGACTGGTCAGACATCCCTGGTGGGTTGCAAAAAGGGGACTTCAGGCATCAAAGAATCAATTCCACCTCTCAATTCCCTGGGCACTATGGTCGATTAATTTGTGATGTAGTCTCCTGAAGCATGAGGCACGTGGTTTATGGTTTTACCAGCATCATCAAAGCTGAAAAATTCATCAGTCCTATTCCTTCCTCCTAGTGACCACACACTTGGCGAAATTTTCACATTCTTCCTTCCTCTTTCTCTCTGTGTGAAATGTCGCACCTTCTCATTGTATTGGCTTTGCGTGGCAAGGTTTTGGTAGCGGGGGGGTTACAGGGGTGGCTTCTGTGAGAAGCTGCTGGAAGCTTCCCCTGTGTCCGACAGAGCCAGTACCAGCCGGCTCTAAGACGGACCCGCTGCCAGCCAAGGCTGAGCCAAATCAGTGATGGTGATAGTGCCTCTGTGATAACACATTTAAGAAGGAAAAAAAGTTGCTGGGACAGACAGAAACAGCAGCCGGAGAGAGGAGTGAGAACATGTAAGAGAAACAACCCTGCAGACCCCAAGGTCAGTGAAGAAGGAGGGGGAGGAGATGCTCCAGGCGCCGGAGCAGAGATTCCCCTGCAGCCCATGGTGAAGACCATGGTGAGGCAGGCTCTCCCCCTGCAGCCCATGGAGGTCCATGGTGGAGCAGATATCCACCGGCAGCCCGTGGAGGACCCCACACCGGAGCAGGTGGGTTCCCAAAGGAGGCTGTGACCCCATGGGAATCCCGCACTGGAGCAGGCTCCTGGCAGGACCTGCGGATCTGTGGAGAGAGGAGCCCACACTGGAGCAGGTTTGCTGGCAGGACTTGTGACCCCGTGGGGGACCCACGCTGGAGCAGTGTGCTCCTGAAGGACTGCAGTCTGTGGAAGGGACCCACGCTGGAGCAGTTCGTGAAGAACTGCAGCCTGTGGAAAGGACCCACGTTGGAGAAGTTCGTGGAGGACTGTCTCCCGTGGGAGGGACCCCACGCTGGAGCAGGGGAAGAGTGTGAGGAGTCCTGCCCCTGAGGAGGATGAAGCGGCAGAAATAACATGTGATGAGCTGACCGTAAACCCCATTCCCTGTCCCCCTGTGCCGCTGGGGGGGGTTGGTAGAGAATCCAGGAGTGAAGTTGTGCCCAGGAAGAAGGTGGAGGGTGGAGGGAAGGTGTTCTGAGATTTGGTTTTATTTCTCATTACCCTACTCTGGTTGATTGGTAATAAATTGAGTTAATTTTCCCCAAGCTGAGTCTGTTTTGCCCGTGATGGTAATTGGTGAGTGATCTCTCCTGTCCTTATCTCTACCCACGAACCCTTTGTTATATGATTTTCTCCCCTGTCCATCTGAGGAAAGGGGAGTGATAGAATGGCTTTGGTGGGCACCTGGTGTTCAGCCAAGGTCAACCTGCCTCACTCGTACAAAACGCCGCGGAGAGCATGTGGCTGCCTGTGGTACGGGAGCCCCGGGTGCTGCTCTGAGCCACACTGGGGTGTAGCTGCGGCTCTCCAGGCTTGTAAGATGCTCCTGTTTAGCATGTTGTCTTGTTTCTTTTCCTTTTGGGAACCTGGGGAAAAAAAGGATAAAAGAGGACCTCATCTACTTTTATGCTCATCGTCTTGCTACAATGGTGAGAGGGTTAAAAGGAAATGCAACCATTGAACCATTGTCGCATGGGGTTTTCCGAGAGCTGGAGCAAGATCCATGTTGTTGGTGTGAATATCATGAAGTGCATGTCTGTCTTGTGTACGCGTGAGCTGTAGTTTATGTGGGAAGAATAGCGCTGATAGAGGCAATTTCCCCAATCCGGTGAATGGCCAAGTGCCCGCTGAGCGGTGGCATCAGAGGAGGGTCCCCTGGTCCCCAAGAGGGGCCAGCACGTAGCTGTTGGCTTGGGTTGGGGTCTCTGCATCTGCCTGGGGATGAGGGAGCTGTGGAGGAGAGGAAGGCTTTAAAACAAATGCAGACTGTCCAACAGACGTAAGCATATAGGTGTGAAGACAGACTTTTCTGTTGCATTGTGCTGTTTTCATACAGAGGATTGCAAAGATCAACTCAGGACCACTGCAGAGACCCCGCTCCTCTGCCCCATCCGCACCTGGTGGGGAATTCCTTCCTGGCACAGAGGGGGTACCCAGCCTCCATCTCTGGGGCTGAATCTTGGGCATCCCTCAATGACATGAAGCTTTCTCTGATACTTGGGGACTTCAGTTCGCATTACCATCTTCATTGATCTTAGGCATCAGTGGCATGTGTGAATGGGAAAAGGTGGCAGTTCCAGTTTGCCCACATTTGTTAAATTTTGTATGAGCACACCTCATTTTAAAAAAAAAAAAAATTAAAACATAAGGCTGAGAGATGGGTGAATTTAAGTGCTATTAAGAGATCATTGATAATGCCCAGCTGTGTATATTGATTCAGCTGAGAGGCAGCAGAGCAGCAGCAGTTCAGCAGCATTGTCTCATTTCTTTTGCAAGTGCAGCTCATGCCTGGGCTGCTGAGCCACGTCCCTTCATAGCGAGGGGTATCTGGTTTCTCCTGTCTCCCTACCCTTTCCTCTTTGCTTGTCCCACCTTTGCTCCTTGAGCCCTGCCAGCTGCATCCGTGGGGACAGGGGGAAAGGTTGCCCCAAAATGTCTGTGCTTTGGTCAAGATGCTACTTGCTGCTGGACACGGCTGGGGCCCCGCAGCCCCAAAGCTTCTGGCGTTGGGGGTAAAACAGCTCCTAGCACTGCTTCTGCCAGTGTCAGGAGGCTGCGGCCCGAGGCCAGGGTGAGGGGCCTCACCCGGAGGGCGTTTGTTTACAGGCTTTAGTTTGATCCCTTTGCAGCTCCTACCACAGAGCCTTGATGACAGTGAGTGCTTCTCTCCACCAAGTCACTTTTGGTGGTGAATTAAATCATTACTTTTTCTTTTCTTCCTCTAGTATTCAGTGTTCTGAGCTAAATTAGAATAGAAACCTTTTCAAACCATTCCTTTAATAAAGTATTTAGTTAATAGATGATGCATAGCTCACAAAGCTTGCAAGAATCTGACACGGGGTATCATAATATTATGATATTTAACAGCAAAACCTACTGCATTATCAACTTACCTCTATAGCATGGAGGAGGCAACAGCTGAGGCATAAAAACTAATGCTTCAGTATGACAGAGCTAAAATTGAACTTGGCAATTACCGCGTGCATGATTCGCAGTATTGTGATGTGAAAGCTACTATATAAATCAGCTCCAGTAATCATAGGGTTTAAAATTAGTCAGTTACTATTAACTCTGCCAGTGTTAGCATATGTTGAAGAATTATAAAAGTGAAAGGTATGGAATATCTAAAGTACAGGTTTAAAGTAAACCACTTGAACAAGCTCCCAGTGGGAGGATTTTAAGTTCATGCAGAAGTAAGGTTTTGGGTACTCTGACAAAGGTTTGTGGAACACATTTAATTGCACATTGCAGTCTAATCTTTTGAATGCTTAACATCCTTTAGAAAGCACCTTTTCATGTTCCCAAGACTTTCACAGTTCACAGAAGGTAGAGTGATGATTGAATTTAATTTTTTCTCCTTTACAGAATTTTTTTTTTTTTCAGAGCAGTGCTATTCAGATAGTTTGCAGAGCTCTTCAATGCCAGGCATAGAAAAAAGGAAACAGCAGGATAATGTTTTAAAATCATTATGGGGAAGTGAAAGGCTGCTCTGAGCACAGCACAGAAATTAGCAACTGCTATGATTGGTAAATTTTTATTCAATGCAAAATTCATGGAATTTGCTGCCATGAAAAATACGGGAGTCAAGTCATTTAATAGGATTCTAAATTATGTAGGATGCACAAATATTTTATATGGGGCACAAAGCTGCGTGTGTTTCTGTAGGAGAGCAGAAGCTGGAAGCAGCTCTGCTGGGGTCAGATGGTTGCTTTATTGTCCTGTCCTGTTCCCTTGCTCCTCTGGTTCATGTTAACGTTTTCAACTTAAGTTTTGAAATAGCACTCTCAGTCTCGGTGACACATGACCGTGATGAACATACATGGGTTTATAACCTCCGAAAGCTTTCGAAGAAGGGTGAGGATAGGCGGCTGACTTGCTGCAGGGTTCGTGCCCCTTGATCCAGACTTGCTGCGACGTGTCACCACGCAGTACCTCCTGTACTTGCAGGGGCCTCGCACTTGCGGCTTTTGTTGTTGGGGTTTTGCTGTCCATGGGTAATTCTGAATGAGTTGCATCCAATGTTAGAGTGAGGGAGGAGGAGATGGCGCACTCCTCCCGGATCCGACAGCCTGGCCTGGGCTGCTGTGAGCAGCGTCCTGAAGGATGCTTCTGGCACTTAATCTCATTTTGAATGCCTCAGTCCCTGGTTTCTCCCTCCAGGGAAGGCAGGCTGTACTCTGATGGAGTTTCCTAGCTGGATGCTTTCTTTTCCTGCTAGGGAATCTAAAAATGCCTTTCCTTAACTTCATCTGTAGTTCAAATTGGGCCCCCCGCACCCTGCACTCCTGCCTCACCCAGGCAGCATCCCCTGCGCTCCTGCAAGGTGCCTCCCACCCCTCTCTTTTCTCTTTCCGTGTCTGACCTTCAGATGCTAACACAAGTCATGATGACTTTTGTGGGTTTTCTTTTTCCCCACTTGCCTCCTGTCCATACTGTTTTGTTCGGTTACAGCCATATCTGCTTCCAGAACAGGCAACTTGTGTCTTGTTTCTAATTCCAGTGAAGTGGAAACGTTGCAGCAAATCTGTGTTTTAGTCTTTCTTTACTTTTAGTCCCCCCATGTGTCCTAATTATTTAGTGCAACTCGTTCAGCCAGTGTTTTTGAAGATGCTCATGCTCTGGCAGGGAGAAGGATCGGATGAGACTGTCTTTTCTCTCTTTCTCTCTTTTTTTTTTTTTTCTTTCTTGCTTTTTAAATAGAGAAATAGGGAGAGCGGTGTACAGCAGGACCATGCTATGCTCCTGGTTAACCTGCAAGCAGCACGCAGGAAAAATGCTTTGTTGATCAAAGTGCAGCCCGATCAGATGGAGGGATGGAAAAGTTGACACTGAGGACTGTTTGGGTGCTGCTCCGGAGCAGCGCCTGCACCTGATTACAGAGTTAGTCACTGTACTCTGGGATAAAGACTGAAGACTGTGAAGGTCACTGTGCACAGATGAGCCTATTTGCCATCATACTGGGGACTTTGTATTTTGGAAATAGGCTCTGTTATTTGTCTCACTAGCAGCAAGGCGTTACCATATCAGTCAGAGATAAACCTTGCTGTGTTCCGTTAAAGGATTTTGAAATATGTAATTTTCAATTGGCTGATACAGGTTAAATTGCCCCCATTCTCTCTGCCAATAACTTTAAGATTCAAGAAGAATTTATCAGTACATTTAACACTTCCATTGAAACTATATTTCTGAGGTTATGGAAATGAGCTACAAATGAAAGTCACAACTCAAAAAGCAGGAAACATGCCTGTAAGCGAGGAAAAAGCTGTCACTGGCATTGTGAAGAAAGAGAGGTATAAATAGGGCATTGGGTTAGAAAGCAGGAAATCTGCGTGCTGTGGGTTTTACTTGGAATTTCTTCTGGTGACCCTAGATAAGATTGTTAACCCGTGTCTCTGCAGACAGTTGTACATGCTCATTTATGGGCTCTCTTTCTGGCTTTTGGGATTGTCTGCATGAGCTAACTGTTTGAAAGTGTAGCCGCTCCATCAATCATGGTTGTGTGGTTTTCATGCTTAGGAAGGATCACTTTACCAAAGAGACTGGATTTCTCAATATTTCCTGTAGAATATAATTTAGTCCAGTCCCCACACTGCATCGCTTGGGGAGAGACAATCTCATGGTGAAGGGTCTGTCCTTTCAAGCAGGAGAGGGGAGGGTGGGTGTCACAGATACGGTGGCATTCCTACTGCAGATGGCCTTAATGCAGTCAATGACCACAACTTCATGTTTGGTTTTATTTTTATAAAGAAGATAAGATAAATAGCGTAAAAGAGGAGGGACTTTTTCTTATCTCCATGGTAGACTCAAGAAGACCCTTTCCATGTGAGCCAGTGCCATGGGCATCCGAGTGTGTTGGTCCTGGCTTGCAGCCCGCACAGAACTGCAACTGAAAGGGCTTCAGTCGTGACACAAGGCTGTGTCCTGGGAGGCATAACCTGCCAGAAAAGGGCAGGTTTCTGCCCAAAACACGCTATGGTCTTTCAGCCACCTATCAGCACTGCTGAGTGTGTAGCATATCAGCAAAACATGATCTGGTATTTGTCATGCCCTTCTATATATCTTTGTTGAAAGTGGGTATTTTTTTTATGGTGTACACCAGATATGGTGATAGTCTGGGGGGAAACCATCAAGGTGGAGAGCGGCAATGGGAAAGCCAAAGAGATGGTACAGATCATTACCGCTAAACGAGGTGCTGTGTAGCATCCCGTTCATGATAAGATGTGGGGATGTGCATTACATCATGTCCTCCGTGGTTGGAGATGCAGGCATTGGAGCATCGGGGGGTGTATATACACCAACGTGCTTCAGAGGGGATGCTGCCTCCCCTTCTGCCCACTGCCATCTGGAGGTGCGTTGGATTGTGTGGTGGGGTCCCATTTCTCGGGATGACCCAGTACTGCTCCACTAGCCGGCCAGGGGGATGTGGCCGTGGACAAGAGCCATCCCACCGTGGCGTTTAATGTCTTAAAAACCATACTGGGACAAAACCACTACTGTGAGAAGGGGGCCTGGCCTCTCTGACACTGATGCTTTCGGTTCCCAGGCTGACAGCTCTGGTGCATACAGAAGTCAGGGGGTCATGCGGGTCATTAATAAAATGACAAGTGGATATGGTAGTTCTGACTGTTACAAGTTGTAAATTTGGTCTAGTGAGTTATTTCAGGCTTGTGCAGTCTAAAATTGTCTTACAGCCTGAAATCACGTCTCCAACAGAAATAATAACCTCCCATCTCTCCAGTCCCTGTGTGCTCTATAATAAACAAATGGTGACTTCCCTGAAGGTGTCATCCCGGGAGTGCTGGCATCCAGGAGCGCTTGTCTCAATGGATGAGATGCAGGAATCGGGATGTTTCCCACACAGCTCATGACTGTAAAAGTTGGTAGTAGCACTTTTTTTTTTTTTTTTTTCTGCTTCGTTCTCTGAAGGTTTAAAAAAGAAAAGAAAAAGTGATGAGAACCTCGTACCTGGGCAGGGGGGACTGATTAGCTCTTGCAAGCTGAATCTGAATCCTTCAGAGGAAACCATGAAGGATTCCCCATGTTTCTTGTTCTTTGATGTCCCTTGTACCATCTTGCTGTGAATCCCGGTGCTTTCATAGGGAGGTTCCTAGTGCCAAACCTGCAAGTTGGTGACTCAGTGCAGAGAGTGACTTTTCTGCCTTTGACTATGACTTAAACCCCCAAAGCTGAGCGTATTTGGAAAAGATTTTGCACTGCTTCCAAGGCCCTTTGCAGAAGCTGTAACCGAAATCAGTGGGGACAGAGCAGTTGCACCCCCTCGTAAGCAAAAGCAGAATTTGTCTCGTCTCCGGAGCAGGCAAACATTTGCTCTGTGGGCTCTGCTGCAGCGTGGCTCTTCTCTTTGTACAGGTTGTTTTGTTTCCTGTGGTGTCTGTGTTGCTGTTGAGGCAGTTCCACGAACCTCCTGTTTCTCCCAGGGCTGTTTGCATGGCAGGTGTTTGCTGTGATAAAATATTGACGGGGAGGAGGAAGGAAGGCTTTGTTCTCTCTCTGTCCCTATCTCTCATTATTTTTCAGGTGGGAGGTACAAAAAGGGCCACATCTTGATTTTTAAAATCAGCCAAGGTCAAGATAGAGAATCTGGAAAATTTCTAGAATTTGAATATAACTGGGTTTTGGTGCAGCTTGGGATAACTCTGTTAAAGCCCTGCCATTGTTTGGGCATGGATAGAGGAGCAGGGCAGAAGATGTAGTGGACAGTGAGGTATCCCGGGATGTGTATTGGGTATGCAGCAGCATGTGCTGGCCTGTGCTGGATGTCCCAGCAGTAAAGGGAACCATACCTGTCCTGTGCTGCCCCAGCAACGCTGCTGGTCTTCAAATGCCCCAAAATGCAGCATGTTCCTGCTCATGTCATCTTTGTTGACGTCATCAAACTGTAAGAAAAACCAAAAAAGCATTATAAAAACCTATGGACTCCTTGATGAGCAGAGCTGCTCACTGACCTCTGGACCGCCTGGATCCTTCCAGTGCAGGGTGAGACCCCAACATGATCCCTGCCTGTAGTATGTGGTGGCCACAGGCTGAGCCCCGAGCCTTGCCTGGGAGCCTGCCTGGGAGAAAAGGGCTGGCAGATGATGGGGAGGTGTCAGAGCATCACCCGTTTGGCGGCTGGGCGAGTGAGCTGGTTTGCACCCGTGTAGAGTAGGAGTAAGATAAATGGGCAAGAAGAGCAGGCAGCATTGAGGAGGAGAGATGGTGAAGGGAGACTTGGGGGGGGGCTGGGACAACAAGCTGCATGTACTTTCATTTTAGACTCATTGTCTTGCTGCTTTTGTGCTTTTGCCCAACCCTCTCCTGCCTGGTCTTTCTGCCAGTTCTGATTTTCTACCCTGGCAGGCTGAGGCTTTCCCAGGTGTAACTGAAGATGGAGCATAGTGCTTATAAGGTGAGTTTGTATTCAACAGAGATACTGAGTATTTAATACCAACCTGTAACCTGCAAGCAAGAGAGCTTCTCCCATGACGTTGTAGGTGGCAGGCTGGGAAACCAGGGCCCCACTCCATCACATTTCTCTTTTTCTTCCTGCAAAGGAATATGTTGGATGCTCCTTCCCCCTTCCCAAAAAAGAATAAACACTGATGCCTCTGGACCAGCTGCTTTGTGGGCTATCAAGCAGCATCCATACGACCATGGTGAAATCGGGAATGAAGGGGAGAAATCCAGATAAGACAAGTACGTTATGTGGAGGCTCTCCTCTGGCAGGGAAGGAGGAATCTTGCTGCAACAAATGCAAGATTGAATGGGTTTTGAGGAGAGCTGTGGAAGGGAATTACTGGGTTGCATGCATCACAGTGGCCTCCAGTGAGACTAGTAAAGCTCCCTGGGTGGCTGTGCCTGCTCATGTAAGCCATGTGCTGCAGCCTGCCTGCTCAGGGCCCTAGGTTGGCCTTTGGTGATTTTTTATTATTTTTTTTTTTTAATACAGAAACTGAAAAAAACCCCTGCTTTTGTCTTAATTGAAATAAAAAAACAGGAGGTGAGTGCCCCAGAAAGTTCACTGTGCACAAGCTTTAAGTGGCTGTGGTTTTTGTTTCTAGCTAGCTGTAACTATCCGATGAACTGTTTCTGTTGGGTTTTTTCCTTTTCTGGGTTTTTTTTTTTTCCTTTTCTGTTTTCCCTGCATGAAGGAAGACAGAAATTTTTCTGGCCAGTTTGTAACTGCTGTTCCCAGCTCTTGCCGTTAGTGGCTGTGTTCATGGCTGGTGTAAGTGAGTGTGCTCTGAATCCATGTGCATGTGCCAGGTCTAAATGTGACCTCCAGCAAGGATATTAAATGACTCTAAAAGCCTTTCTATAGTAGTGCGTGTGTACACACCACGGGTTTGGCATTAGTATTGACTGATGACTAGAACATGAGCTGCAGGATGAGGATTGCAGGTTGTCATGCCCGGTCAGCTGGGCTGGGATTTCCAAGTGCCTGTGGGAGTCAAGTACCTCCAGTATAAGCATAAAGTACTGTCCAGTCTTCTGCTAAGAGTCTGAATAAAAATTCAGTCACTCTTAATACTGAAGAGAGATGTACATATGCTCAAGCCAAAAGGACAAACCAGTAATTGATACATGGGTTTTATTTTTGGTCATTCCAATGAACACTTCTGCTTCATACTTTTTTATTTTCCTCTCATTTCTGTGTACCTTTTGACTTGCTGTTGCTGTTCACTATTGCTCATGTGCTGTGCTGCCCAGGGACTGCTAACACCCAGCAAGAGAGATTGTCAGAGCTGATCCCCCAGTGTTTCAGCCATTTGCAGTTCCAGGCAGTATGTGTTTTTAACTTGTGTCATTACCCAGACAACTTGGCTTCTGCTGTGGGGTGTTTTGAGCTTTTTTTTGAAGCTTTGCACACAGTGGTTATTTCCAAAGGAAAGGTGTTGAACTAATTGGCCTGACCAGCTGCAGCAAATCCTATAGTGCCGGATTACTTGAAACTAGAATGATGTGACTGCTTGACTAAGTTGGCATGTGAGTATTGAGAATAAATCCTAGAGGGGAGACGACGATGAAATTCAAGATCTGCTGTAGTTGGAAAATGGGAGATATGTGGCCTCTTCAATATTCTGCTATTAAATGGTGGTAGCAAGGTGATGCTCTTTACTGGAAGAAAAGGAAATGCAACAAGTGTTTACCTTGTTGCAATCATATATCTTGTTGAGAACGGGGTTTAGCAGCTTTTGCTGATTCAAGGAAGTGATACTCTACCTGGGGCTGTCCTTACAAGATGACTTTGTTCTCTGCAGCCTTGCACAGTCTTTAAGTGGCAGTACCAAACTACCAGTGTAATAAAACGTGGATTAAAAATGCCTAAGTCCTGTCTAAAGCTTTGACTCCGGTATTGCCAGCAACTGACTGGAGCATTGACTCTTAGTTTCATACTTCTAACACTTGCTTGTGGTTTTTGCATTGGCCTTATTCCGGTGAGGATATGCTTAGTGTTAGTCATTACTCAGGGTTGGCATTGAAGTAGCCTCAGAGAGAAGCTGCTCGTTGGTAGTGCTGCTCACACCGTGCGTCCGCTCCATCTCCGCGTTTTCGTCAGTGTGCCTCGCTGGAGCAGGCGGTTGGAGTACGGCATGGGGATGTCTCCGTCCTGCCCCCCTGCCCAGGGCCAGGTACACCCCCAGGGCAGCTCCTTCTGCTCACTGGCTTTGCTCTCACCCTAAGAGATGCCAGCTCCTGCCGTCATTGGCATCTCATTACAAAGAAATGTATCTACATGTTATCAGATGAACGGGAGAACGTTTCTGATAAAGATACAGACAAAGTCCTCAGATAAGATTCTCTCGAATTACAAGGCCTCTCTGAAAATAGCTTATTCTTAAAGGTTTTAAACCACTGTTCTCGCGTGATACGAGACAGAAAGTCCTTGTGCATCAGACCAGTAGCAGATGCCAATTGAAGGACGTGCTGAATTACAGTCAGTCCGTGTGCCAACAGAACGGGCCAAGTTTGTAACCCTGAATGAGGTTCCTGTGTGACTGATTCTTCTGTCTGTTCACAAATTGGGTGTTGATGCTGTTATATTTTACTGAATGTGTTTGCCTGCAGGTATTGTTTAAGGAGTAGTTTTGTGTGACTGAATTCCAACCTGTTGGATGTTTGCAAGCAGCTCGGTGCGGTTATTCATTGGTTTTCGTGTGACTGGTGCTCAGCTGAATAAAAGAATGCTCATTCCTTCAAGTGTTTGCAAGAAGCAGCTCGGAGCCAGGTTGAATGAGCAGCCTCAAGCATTGCTCTGCGTCCTCTACATCAGGAGAGGTGAAAGCAAAGTCACTTCCTGGAAAGGAGAGAGAAAAAAAAACCCATGTCGTTAATTAACAAGTCTTGTTGGCAATTTTATTTTTTTTTTTACTTTATTTTAAGGCTGCCACAGCTTACCACTTCTGTAGATCTGTCCTGGTTTCAGCTGGGATAGAGTTAAGTTTCTTTCTAGTAGCTCGTACAGTGTATTTTGGATTTAGTGTGAGATTAATGCTGATAACACACTGATGTTTTAGTTGTTGCTACGTAGTTCTTATCCTAAGATAAGGATTTTTCAGTTTCCATGCTCTGCCAGCAAGCAGGTACACAAACAATAAGCTGGGAGGAAGCATGGCCAGGACAGCTGACCCGAACTAGCCAAAGGGATATTCCATACCATAGAATGTCATGCTCAGTATATAAACTGGGGGAAGGTTGACGGGGACACGCAGATCGCTGCTCAGGCATCGGTCAGCAGGTGGTAAGCAATTGCATTGTGCATTGCTTGTCTTTTCTTGGGTCTAATTTCTCTCTATTTGTTACATTCCTTTTCATTACAATTATTATTGTTATTATATTTTTATAATTATTGTTATTATTTTATTTTAGTTATTAAACTGTTTTTATCTCAACCCATGAGTTTTACTTTTTTTTTTTTTCTGATTCCCCTCCCCATCCCACTGTGAGCAGGGAGGAGTGAGTGAGCAGCTGCGTGGTGCTTAGTTGCTGGCTGGGGTTAAACCATGACAAGCCCTTGCTGGCCTCTTCTGGGGATGCCTGCTATGGTCAGAGGGGTGTTGCTGGCAGGCACCCCAGGCTGCATCATGGCTGTCCCACCTGCCAGCCCAGGATGTTGGGGTCAGCACTGACAGCCATGGCAGGTCCGACTTGGTGCCACTCCTGGGAGCACACCACTCCTGCATGTGCTGGCCCCATGAAGCTTCTCTTAATGGAAATACTATTTATTACAGGAAAAAAAAACACGTTAAAGAAATTTAGCAGCAATGAGACGATCGCATTGTGTGTATGCCTATCCTTGTTTTGCTTACCAAATATTTGGCCATCCTACCTCTGGTAGGTCCCATCTCCCTCGCAGTCACCAAGAGCTGCATCTGGCTGACACAGCTCTGATCCTTTCACTCACAAACGACTTGTCCTCCTGGCTTCGGGAGCTGGGTCTTGTTAAAACCTGCCTGTGCCAGCCCTTCTCCCATTCCTGGGACAGCAACACATCTTAATTCTCCATAGCCTGCTGGGGTGTTCAGGTATTAACGCTGATATAAGCTCTTTGCCCCTTCAGCTTGTGATGCAGAAGCACATCATTGCCCTGCAGTTACTTTCTTATGTGCTCTCCCTTGAAGCTGGAAGGGTGCACCCTGCGAGAGGGACCGGGGCGGCAACACCCTCATTGTTTTGGCCATCACACACACAAAACACTTGAAGTCATCTCTTGTAGATTGTTATCCTGCAGTTCTATCGCGTCCCGTAACCACCACCTTCCTCTTCCGATAGCAATTGCGAGAGCACAAGCAAAATGCAAGATCTGATGGTGAAGGGCTGTGAATTCCCAAACAGAGAGGGTTTGGGGGTTTAAAGATGACTAGCTTTTATGCTTCTGTGTATGGCGTGTGGCTCTGGTCCAGCATGGGACTCAGAGGGCAGCAAACTCCCCAGCTGGGCCACGTTTTGGTGTTGATTTAAGCCTTTCCATAAGGCATGAGGTGTTTGCAATGATACTGTTAATTTAGCAGACCTTTAGAGTGACTGCTGCCCTGTGATCCGTATTAGTATAACTTCGTACCCTCAGGCAGGCAGATCAGCATCCACACCAGGGAGTTTTAGTGGAAGTAGGGCATCCGCGTCTAAACAGAGATGAATGAAACGATGCAAAAACCCATGTGAGGGGAAGCCAAAAGCCAGCAAGCGCCATGGGCTCGTCCCTGGGGCTGCATTTCGGGTGAGTTCGTGGCGCAGCTGGCTGGCAGGGACACGGTCAGTGCTGGATGAGATGAGATGAGCAGGGCTCTGTCTTGGTTAGCAAAGACTACAAAGAGCAGATGTATTACCTATTTATGCAGCCTGGATCCTGGTGTGACGGAGCGCAGCACAGAAGCTAAAAATGACAGTAATTAGAACGGATCCGCACTCGGTGACCCAGAGAAAAGTGAAAACCTGGGAAGATAATCATGAGCGAAAGAGGCAACACAAAACAGAAAATGGTGACAATTTGAATGAGAAAACAAGCTCCTAAAGCAAACTAGCTCCTGGAAATCCCATTAACGCTGACAAATATCCAGCTCCAGGATTCGGGAAGTATCACAGTGAACATCTGTTCAGGTAAATAACAAGGACAAATCCAGTTGCTGTTTGAAAATGCTGCCTGCTTCTCTGTTTAAGGTGAGTCTGTTAACACAGGCCACCTGTTAAAATCGCTTGCTATCATTACTGTGCTAACAATTATAATATTCTCTGTGGTTGGGGATTATTGAACACCTGGCTCCCGGCATTAACTGCAGTGTGGCACCACAACCGCTCCCGCAACAGCAGCTCTGAGGATAACCCATGTTCTTGGCTTTAAGGATGATAGATTACTGAAGAGTTGTTGTGTTTATGAGCCCTCTAAAATGGGCGAGATTCCAGTAAATTCAAGTCTGGATTCTGTTCTAATTTGCTTGCTGCTCCATCCGGATATTTCTGGTCAGGTTTTAAATCCAAACAAGTTTTGGTCCTCTGATGTTTCTTGAAACTGTTTTAGGTTGGTTTGTTTTTAACAAGGAGGCCCAGCTCGTGAGCTGAAAAAGATCTCAAAGGCCCCATCTGAAGTTGGCTTTGATTGCACTCAGTTGAGTGGAGGGACTGATTCCATGTCTCCATTTCGTAGGCATCCAGAACAAATAATTTGTAGCCATAAAAATAACCCTGAGAAGAAGCCCTACTCATCCAGGAGAGCTGGGGGGCTCGGGCTGGCTTTGGACTTGACAGTCCTGTTGACTCTCTGAGGTCTTCTGGTTGGCTTTGACTTTTGTGAAGATAACTGGAGGTGGTTCAGACTTCTGACTACTCCAGGGACACATGGGATCTTTCATGCCTTTGGAGGACAGGCTTGCAGCCTTGCCTCTTGCATCCCTGGTGATATTCCAAGTGGCACTATCTCGGCTGCTTTGGTGCAGGAAAATAATGACGATTTGGTCTGAGTTGCCTCTCAGCCAGAGAGCAAAGCTGTGTCATGAGTGCCCGGCTGTAACTGGACAGGGAGAAGATTGCAGGCTGATCCATGTGCACAGGGGGTGGCAGTTATTCAGGGCTGGGTGGATGCTTTTCCAGGGCTTTAGTCATGTGTGAGGCCCATTCACGTGTAAAGGAAAATGACATTGCACTTGAAGCGCTATGCATGAGTTGAATGGACCAACGCAGCTGTTTCTTTCCCTCTGCTCACTGGAGCCATCTTCTGAGCAATAGCTTGGGTGGTCCTGCTCTCACTGGTACCCTGAAAAGCAGCAGCTTTTGTCCTCAAAATGTTTGCAATTCCCACACGGGTGGGGGTATTCCTCAGCCTGGGAAGTGAGAGGAAGGTTCCAAGCCATGGTGGACTCTTCTCCCAGCAGTTGGCATGGGCTGGACACGGCCACAGTGAGACAAATCAGGACCAGGAGGTGGACTTGGGCACAGGCATCGAAAGCAACATCATCTGTTAGAAAAGGAAAGAAATTCAAGCAGCTCTGGTGTGCTCTGGGAAGCCATGAGTGTTTGTAGGGATTTACTGGGGATGTGAGGACAAGTTTTAGTCCAGCGGTTAGTCTGGTGGTCTTTTGACAGCAGGAGGTGACATGAAAGGTGTAGCCCTGTCACCCCTAATGAAGGGGGTGGGAGCAGCTCCATGGTGAATTTTGGCTCATGCTGGATATTAGCCTCTCGGCGCCAGGACTAGTGGAGAAATGAAGCAGGAACTCCCCCTCTGGAGATGTCGCGTGTCTTGTAGAGTGTCTCTGGACCTGCTGAGAGCCAGGGCTCTGCAGGCTGCCATAGCCTGAGGCTGAGGCATACCCCCACCCCTGTGGGAATCACAGACATTTGGGGGGACAAAAGCTGCTGCTTTTCAAGGTGCCAGTGAGACCAAGACTACCCAAGCTATCACTCAGAATTTGGCTTCTGCTTAATTTTCTCCATCATTAGTCCTGGAGCTGAGGGGCTCATATGGCTATCCTTGGCATGGTGACACACCATGGGATCCCTTGGAGAGCTCTGGGGCAGGCTGGCTTGGCCATCTTGACTGTGATGTGCAACCCAACAGGTCATGGGGCTCAACCAACCAGGACTAGAGATAGCACTAGAAATACCTGAGCGTGGGGGCTTGTAACCTCTTATCTAAAGGCCCACAGCGTGTGTACATGTGTTAAGAGAGAGAGAGAGATGGTGGGCAGAAGAGGGTATAAACTGCAAGTGAAGGAACACAACTAAACAGCACAGGCTGTTGCCTGGGTTAGGGTGTTTTGGCTGAAGCATGGTGTGCAGAAACCAGCTCAGAGTGAGCAAGGTGTGCTCACTTTGATCCCCGGAGCAGTGTGGGCTGTGTTTTCAGGACCTGATGCTGTCCCTGTGCAGGCAGAGCGTGCCTGCCATCCTCCATGGGGATTTTTGCCTGCAATGAGACTCTAGGATTTCTCTCTTGGCTCTAGTTGCTCGCCAAAGGCAGTGGGTGCAGCAAGACAAACCTGCAGGAAGGGAGAGTTGGAAGAGATCCTACTTCTTTTCTATTGTTTTGTGCCAGTAGTAAGAAATTTTTTTTTTTTTTAATGTAAAGTGAGTTAAATATTTCAGAAGTGCCAGGGCTGGGATGGGACCCAGCACACGTGGAGAACAAAGTATGTCACCGAGTCCCTTGTCTCCAGGCTGGCTGACAACCCTCTGTTCGGGCTAATTTTTGGTGTCATCAATCACAAGTACCAAGACAGCAGCCTCGCGGTGCCCTGTGTGCACTGCGGAGCTCATTGAGTGACCTGTTAGTGCTTTCAGTTAATTCTGGTGACATATTTATAGCAGGGAGATCTACAGCACCGATTTCCTACAGGACACATCATGGTTTGACATCAGATTAAGTTATAGAGTACCTTGTCCTGGCTGGATCAATGGGTAGAGTCAAACAGAGCCTTGTCTACATGCAGATGAGGAGGATTAGATTTACATCGGCAAATGTCAGTAACGGCTGGTTTTCCTACCAAGGGAAGAACAGGCAGGGAAAAATTTCCCTCATTAATAATTGAAGTTTATAGAGGGGAAAAAAAAATGAATGTATCATATACCGCTCCTGCAGATAACAAGGCCCCGCTTTTGCTGATAATTCTGTCTGGCAGACAAGTGCTAAAAAATTATTATGATTATCACTGGGTTTCTGAATCTGTTATGAATCTTCTGCAGCCATGGAGTATTTTAACAAATGCCCTTTTGTAGCAGAGCTGGAAATACTACTGGTAGCACAAAAATGTCCATAGGAAAATATGGACAAAATAGTTGGAAATAAGAGTTGGTATAATTTGCCAAAATGAGGAGGGTAACAAATTCTGGTGTGGACTTTGTAAAGCAGGGTGACTGGAGTGGGTGGCTGTTTCCCTCGCCAGCGCCCAGTACAGTGGGTGCTGGAGGATGCCTAAGGGCACCAGCAAGCTCTTCTTCACCGATCCCGTGGGATAGCGCTTTGGGCTCACGGAGTGTCACAGTGGTAGTGCTCCAAGAGGTTGTCTGCCCAGGGGTTAGTGAAAGACCTCTGGAAGCAATTAGAAGGGAGCTTTTTAAAGCTCTTTGCAATGGAACATGTGAAAAAGCAAAAGCTGTGTTTCTACAGGCTTGAGAAAGAGTTTTCTGTTCTTTTTTTATATTTTCAGGGAAGGCTTCTAGTGGTAGCACTGGGTTTACATGTGCAAGCCATACCTGCGGGGCTTGCTGGCAGGGAACCACTTTCCCATCGTATGTCCGTAAAACATTTTGGTCACTCTTCCTTGCTGCTACTCTTTACGCTGCCAATAATTTCTCTAGAGTGCAAAGCACTAGAGGTCGTGGTGCTCTGCAGTGAAGTTCTGTGCTTCGTGCTCACTCAGCATCAGAGCGCCTTAATCCCAGCACGCATTCAAACAACAACAGCTCATGTAAATCAAGCAGGAAATAATACATGAAAAGAAGTGAGCATGAATTTCTAATTAACTAAATTTGCAACTGGTACACACAAGTTAAAGGGCATGTGATTTATCATCTGTCAGTAAAAATATTGGTTATAGCTTCTGCTTTCAGTACTGTAGTGTGTGCGTAGCTCAGCTGTGGAGTTAAAGGGCATCTGATTTATCACCTGACACCAGCCATACTGGTTAGAGCCATCATGGCTGGGATGGCAGAGAGAGACCACATTCCCATTTTCACCAAATAGCTATTTGCTTAGCTATTCCTCCAGTGGAGAGATGTGTGAAAGACTTTATTTCAATAAATACATAAATAAAGGAAAGTGATAGTAAGAGCTGCTTTTCCCCAGTTGAAAGGGAAGTCTGGAGCACAGGAGAGCAGCCGGTTTGACCAGCACAAGGCGAGGCACAATGAGCCTGGTGGTTCCTCAAGTATATATTGGTGGGTGAGAACCCTTCTCTTTGTGTTACAGGGCTTCGCGTCTGATGTTGGCCAAAAGTGGCCTCCCTTTTCGTGTCTGCAGTTCACAGCCTTTGCCTGAGCATTTATTTGATTTGTGATAGTGTTGAGGCCCTAACAGGGCTCACTGATAGTTAATCGGATCCACAAATGGTCATGGATGCGCAGTTAACTTCTCTTCTTTGTGCCTGGATGTTTAAGTGGGTACACTGAGACCAGACTTTAGGAAACCCTTTTAATTCCAGGCTCTTTCCTAGATATTGGGAACCTTGGTTGTGCTTGTGGGCTTCAGTGGGGCTTAAACTTTTAGTACTTATGAAAACTAGATCATTTTATTGCTAGCAAAAAGATGAGCAACCTCACACAAGCTGTACACTGTGTCGATAAAACTGGCCCATTCCCTGTTGGATACCAATGTCATTGGTTTTGATGCAGAAAGTTCAGTGCAATTTAAGCATGACCAAATCAGCCCAGTTATCTCCAGATGTCAGATGATGGTTACCAGAGGGCCATGTAGAAATCTGTGTGAGCCAAGCGTTGGTTGTACATGGAAAGACTGGCCAAACTGAATTCCACCCTTCAGTATCAATAGATACTTGCAATTGTCACCGCATATTTTTGTGTCCATGTTCTCCTCTTTTGTGATCTGGTAGACTCAAGGAAAGTTTTGAGGTTTACGTGCTTTTTTTGAGTCTTGCATGCTCTCTGAGAAAAAGCAGCTGTTGCTAAAAGTGGAGTAGATGAGTTTCTGCTCTTCCTCATGAGCCCACACTGAAGCTGTGGTCCTGCCAGGCATAGGAGCTGTGCTGCTGGAGAAGACTAGCTGTGAAATGCTTCTTCCTAGCTTCTTGTGACCTTAAATGGTTACAGGACCCTTTGGGTAACCTGTCACCTTCTGGGGTTCAGTGTGATCTGCCACAACTTCTCTGTCAGGTTTCATGATTAGCGCTGTACAAGCGTGGTTTGGGAGGTGTGAGAAACAATGCCAACACAGTTCATACAGTTTGGGTGCACCAGAATGTAAACCTGTTGAGTCTGGATCATTTTAACATTGGCTTGCCATCAAATATTAAGATAGATTGGGCTGGGGGGGGGGGGGGGGG
>NW_010973369.1:1351969-1381895 GCF_000737465.1 Haliaeetus leucocephalus | reverse complement strand
GGGGGGGGTGGGTGTGATATGACAGGTTTTGGAGTATCTAGTGTAAAATATTGAAAACTTTTCTATAAATGTTTGTGCGTGTTGTCGTTGCTGTTGGCTGCATCAACAAGAGGATCAGTAAGAAAGCTTTATGGACCACAAAAACCTCATTACATAATGTCTGGAAATACAAGACATATATGGAGTTCAAGTAAGAGATACAGTAAATCATGAGGCTCTTGAGGATGGAGGAAACTCTTTTAAGTGGGCTTTA
Organism: Haliaeetus leucocephalus; assembly: GCF_000737465.1. NCBI lineage: Eukaryota > Metazoa > Chordata > Aves > Accipitriformes > Accipitridae > Haliaeetus > Haliaeetus leucocephalus. The sequence goes on along the minus strand of NW_010973369.1, from coordinate 1,381,642 downwards.
ATTACCAAGCTCGAAAAATCTCCTAACCCAGCGCTGAGTAGAAATTGGTGCTGACTGGAAGGGCTGGGTGCTGAAGCTGATGTTTTCAGCTGAATCAGTTCCTGGATGAGGCCTCCAAAAAAGCCCTCGGATGCTGAGCAGAAGCTCACAGTGGTGGGAAGCCACGTTCCTCACCTCGCTGTTCCCCATCCTGTGGCTGCAGGTGAGTTAGAGCAGCACCGAAAGGCGAAAGGTCCCATGAAGGGCAGGGAGTGAAGTCCTGCCTCCAGCTCATCGCCCTGCTCTTTTCTTGGGCTCTCCAGTGCAGTCTTGCCCTGCTAGTTACACTTTTTTCATATGTGCATCTGATTATTAGGTTTGGTCCTTGTGCTCCCCTGGACCCATATGTCAAGGTTTAGTTACTGGGTGGGTGTGGGGGGGCAGTGTTAAGTTTTTAGTTTTCCTCCTTCTTTGTGCTCCTCTCCTGAGTGTTTTGCAAATCTGGGCAGTTATCAGGGCAGCCAAAGTGCCCCCTACTAGCAAGGGAAATACTTAATCAGCTTTGTATCTTTTCTACATAAAAATAAAAGTCTGGCATGGCCTTTCACGTAGCCAGGGTCTCGGAGGGGGTGAAGGAATGAAAAATGGGCAGTGTGATAGCATTTTGTTACTATCTCAGGTGAAGGATGGAAGGAATCGAGGTAACACGTTTATTTGATGGGGAATACTTTGTGTACTTGTGTAATCTGTTCATCTGAAAATTAAATCACTTTCTTCATCTTCTGTGCCATTGATCTTGGAGTCATTAGGGAAAGTACAAGCCGTCATTGTGACATGTCCCCCTGCCTCGCACAACCCTCACAGAGGAGAACATGCATCAGCAGATGCTTTTATTTGCGTGAATCAAATATGGGTCATGCTTGTCCCCAGACCATGTTCACTATAAGGAAATAAAAAAGAGAGGAGCTGGAAGACTCTTACGAATGTTGTTTATTTTCCCTAATAGTTACCTTGTCCCTTGTTTTTTGCAGCTGCCTGCCATGCAGTGGGGTCTGCTCTGCTGCCCTTGAGCTCGGTTTTGAGGCTGCAGGCAGTTGGGTACTTTTGGCTGTGAAGAGCTGATGGAAGTGGGGCTGTAGGGGGGTGCAGGAGGCTGCCTGTGCAGAGCAGTACCTGCCTGGCCCTTGTGGTCCTGATTCCCCAACCCTGTACAAGCTGGGCTTGTACAGCAGGAGAGGAGCAGAGAGAAACTAGGGGCTCAATGTTTGTGTTCATGTACATGTATGGTTATATATGAGGGAATGTGTTTATATATGTATATATGTGGACATAAATATGTAAGTATATAATAATCAGTGTGTGTGTGTGAATTTGTGTGTGTGTGTTTATATGTCTGCATGTATAACTTCCACAATATTTTAGCTCTGGTGAACCTCGCTTACTGTGTTTTCTAATTGCAGAAACACAATACATTTGTGCGTTAGAGATGCAGAGAAAAATGAAAATTTGAGAAGTCCATTGGAAAACTTAAGCAATGATTTATTTAAACATTTGCTCTGTAAACAGAATTCAAGGAAACCTTATATTTTTAGGTAGGAGCAATACTTCACACACACACACACACACACCCTTTTTCTTCCCCATCCACCAGCTACCTGTGTGTTTCCTGACATTCCTTCTGAGCACACCTGGGGATCGCTGCCCCGGTGCATACACCTGCAGGGACAGTGCTACCAAAATACCCTGCGGGCAGCCCTGCGCATAGGGGCTGTGCCTGGAGCCCTCTGCACTTCTCTCTGCGCAGGTCCCTCCATCGCTGCAGAGAAAGCACAAGCTGTAGAAAAGCGAAACATAATGCTAGATGATAAGCTAGCAGTTGAGAAGGACATGGTTTTTGGAGGTGTCCCAGCCTTGCTGTCCATTGTGGCAGGAGTGGCCATGGGTGCTGTGCCACCCCCCCTCCCAGGGCTGGCACCCTCTCCCAGCGTGTCTGCTCTCAGCTTTCCAGAGAGGAGCTTTTGTGCTGCTAAAGCTGTTATTTAAAACCCTCCTCTGCTGGTTTATTCCAGCTGTGAGCGGTCCCTTAGAAACCCCAGTCTGCTATTTGCCCATGAGTGCTTTTGGGATGAAGGCGCAGCATGAGACCTGAGCACAGCCAGGGAGTGATGTGCCATGGAGGGGAATAGATAAAAGGAAGGTGGGTATTGAAAACATTGGGCAAAATAACACAGCACATGGTATTTAGGATTGACTCTTCCAGCTGCCTTGCAGTTGTTTTATCACATTTAATCGCTCCGCAGCAGGGATGGACACAGTTCCAAAAAGCACAGGCTTGCTCCCCACCATTCCTGCAGTGCTGCTTCCCCTACAACAATCACCCTTCTTCTGAACTCCCGGATGGCTTTCCTCTGTCAAGCAGGGTGCCAGGTAACCAAAGGCAGGTGCCAAAAAATCAGCCCCATGTTCCTACCAGTGCAGAGCATTGCCCTGGGAAGCAGGGCAGGCAGCGAGCGCACCCCACGCTGCATGCACCCTGTGCTGCATGCATGGGGCTCGGTGTCTTCCACCGCTGGGAAGCATAAAGAGAAGAAGGGAAGGTGAAAGAAACAATAATATTTTTACACTTACTGTAACTCAGATTCAGTTTCATATTTCATTAATTATTGTTTTGTCATGTTAAGAGCCTAGGGAGGAAAATATTAATCACAGGTTTTGCTGAGTGCTGTTTCAGTAAGTAAATTAATTTCAGACAGGAAACTTGTTTGTGTGGATATTTGGCTCCTTCCCACTGTCGGCAGGCGAGCTCACCGTGCTTCCCGGCACCCCACCGAGCCCCGGGCCATCCCCCACCCACTTTTTGGCACGTTTTGGTTGTAGCATTTGTCTTCACTGCAGCAAGCAGAGCTTGCAGATCCCGTTGGGTTTTCTTTTGCTTGTTTTTGTTTTCTTTTTGTTCTTTAATAACTTGTGGCAAAAGCCAAGGCAAAGAGATGCCTTTTCTGGCTGGGGCAGGAGCAGTGGAGGTGGTAGAGGCTGTGGGATGCTGCAAAGATCCAGGCTGGCCTCTGCAAAACTCTTCTGGCCCATGTCGCAGCTGTGCGAGAGGACTCTAATAGCATGGAAAGAGCATGGACCCATTGCTCCTATCCCATCTCCATCCTTTCAATCCCAAATTACTGCTCTCCAGTCACCCGGCTGTATCCCACAGCCCTCCCCAGGCACAGGGCTGCACCAGGGCCGTTTCCTTCTGTGCGCCATCATCTTCATTTGCCAGCTCTTGGCACTGGGGAAATTCCAATGACATGTTTGCATCTTTTTTTATAAATCAAAGCCAGAGTTTCTTTGTCAAGGAAGAGAGCCCTGAGGTAGATCTGATTAATGGCATGCAGCATGCTCCCCCCCTCCGCCACCCGGGATTATTCCCTCCCTGTCTTAAAAGCAAGTAAGGAGCTCTGTTGGTTGTGCATGGATCTGAGCAGTTACATCTCAGCTACTCAAAGCAAACCTCTCAGGTGCTTATTTTGGGAGAGGGCTTTGCATCCTTTCTCACTTCTGGAGTCCGTGACCCCAGACAAAAATAAATACCATCTAACTGTTCCTGCTCTGGGTTATTTCTGGCAGCATCGCCAAGTAACTGAATTTCAGAGGGCTCTGTGTGTGTGTGTATGTGTATATAAAACAGTAGATCTCAGTAAGATAATCAATTATATGCAAGAGGAAACCAGAACTTTTTCCATTGGTTTTATCAGATATTGTGGTCAGTCAAGGCAATTCAAAGCAACTCAGAACCCTATTACATTCATTCTTGCTATAATCACTCCATCTCTGTTTACCATATTCAGTTAAAGTGGCTTGTTTGCTACATCCGCTCTGCTGCCAAAATAACCTCATTTACTCTTGCAAACGGCTTCTGTTGCTGCTGCTGTAGTGTTCCTGCATTGCAAATATATTCTTGGCCACAGCACTGAGGTTTGGATATATTGTTCTTTGAATCCTGCCGTGGACTTGATTGGTTGGCATTCTCATTCACTTTCAAATACCATTTGAATGACAGGAGGTGGTTTGTTGGGTTGTTTTGGAAACACAGGCTTTGCTTTCACCTGCTGTGGAGCTGAACAGTCTCTGAGCTTGGGGCTGCTTCGTTGGGGTGTTGGTGCTTTGTTGTTTTTTAATGGTTGCCATTGTTTTTGTTGTTTTTGCAAATTTCATCTTCAAACAGAAGAATCTGTTAAAAATACTCAAGTCACTGCTTAACGGAAAGTTGGACCCAAAGTTGGCAGGAGTCTGCTACAACTGCAGCAGCGTATGCAAAGGAAAGATTTGTCTGCATGACATGCAACCATTAATAAGCGGCAGCTGGCGAGCAGCCTCGGCTCTGTGGAGCTGTGTCGTTCAGCTTGTTTCCTCCTGCCCCTTGTTTTTGCTTTTGTCACGTGCTTGAAGCCCTGCTGTGATGGCTCGGTTTGGTGCAAGGTGTTGGGGTGAAGCTGGAAGAGCTGTCGCAGTTGGGGAAAGGGGGAGGAGGGGAAGGAAACCTGGCCAAAATGGCCAAAACCTGGGAGTTTGCCTCTCATCCTGTCTCTTTGCTATGGCTCAGCCTTTGCTGCTCGCTCTGGCGGGTTGCCTGAGCTTGGCCAAGTATCGTCCAGTCCTATGGCCATCAGCGCTGGTGCTGGATGCATCTGAGGAGGGAGCAGCAGTTAACGACCTTCCCACTTGGTCCCTTGACCTTGGCGTTAGCTGCACGTGGAGGTCTGTCTGGTCCCACAGGCTGGGGCAGCAGTGGAGCTGGTGTTTTGGCAAACGGCTTGGGCAACATGGTGACCTGCGCCATCCCTTTTGAAGGAAAACGCTTCTGCTGCTGGTTACTTCATCAGTGATGGATGATGCTGAGACAAAGAATGACGCGATACACCCAGCTTTTCTGCTCATCTTTTGTGCGTTGTTAGTGCAACCACAGTTGCCTTGTCCTGACTACAAAAACCATACTGATGCGCAGCAGCTCCCTGGTCCCTGAGGATCGTGTGCTGCTCTGTTGCCTGTCACTGCACCTGGGACGGGGGGAGCAGCCGCTCCTGAGCACCAGGAGGCTGGACCTCATGGTGGGATTTCATGTCTCCTTGCTGGGCACCTGGATTTGCTCCCCTCCCTCCCAGCCAGGCTTTGCCCCCCTGGTTGAGGCAGTTGAGGTGCACCATCGCTCGGTAGAAGGGAAAAGCTTTGTCTCTTTGAAGGTCAGGAAACAGCTGTGGAAACAAAGACCCCAAAACAACCCGAAGCAGGGACAGGTTTTATAGTGCTTACAGGTTTCTCATGCTTCTTGGCTCAGAATGTGATTTTAGTGCCCTGAAATGAACCGTCTTGAAAACACTGTGGGGTTTTTTTGGTTGTTTTAAGTTGGGGGAGCGAAACTTCTCATAGGTATAAATCTAAAGCCAGAGGTGAATTTGTCCTCTTTTGTTTTTCTATAAGTATTATCTTCTGCTTTGAGATACATTATTTTTTTAGCCTGGCATGCTGTGAAATTCTGCTTTTAGCTATCAAAGCCTTGATTTGTTTCACTATGAATCGTGCCTCTGACCCAGCCCCAAGTGGGAGCTGCATCTGCATTACAGAACTTGTTATTTGGAGATATGAAACTGAAATGGCAGGACACAGTTTTGTTTGCAGAGGGTTTCTCCTTCCAGGAGGCGTGCATGCTTCGCTCCTTGCAGGAGCATTGTGAAAAGTCTCGCTGCTGTGCTGGAGATGAGCGCGGTTATCCATATTTTATATGTGGGGAAACCTATAGCCTGTAAATGAGCTCATTTTGGGTGAGATTAGAACAGTTTTTCCCTGTGCACTGGGGGGATCCTGGCCAGTGCCTACTGCTGTGCTTTCCGGGGGGAGCATGGGAACAGCCCCTATGCTGGGGACTCGCATCCCTGCATCGAGTGATTTGCCAAAATTAAAGATTTTATATGTCGTCATCAGGTCTCTTCCACTTCCTTTTTTGACAAAACAGGGTCTCTTCCATTTTTCTTCTATGAAATATCTCCATGTTTCAAATGTCCTTTCCTGCCCCAGGGCCTTGGTTTCCCATCTTGCTACCCTTGTTTTCCCATCTCTCCCCTCTGAGAAGCGGGGAGTGGAGCTGAATTCAGCACCTGAAGCAAGTGTGTGCTGACAGGTTGGGTAACAACATTTTCTCTATTATTTTCTGACCTGTTATTTTTGCACTCTATCATTTTGATATTGCTGTGCTTTCAGTAGAGGTTTGCATGGGGCGGTTGACGTGATAGTTGGTCTTATCGCTTAATGTTCAGTTAATTTAAACCCTGCTAAAGTCTAGAAGGATTTCAAACCACTCCTTCCTGCATGGACTGTTCTGCATTTGTCAGCGCAGGGTTTCTCCTGCTCTGATGTTGCCTTCTGCTTGGTTAGGTGGCTCTGAAATTCCCAAGCCTTCCTCATTTGTAATTAACCTAAATAATGTTCTTTTCATCTGCAAACTTTGTTTCACTGTGCAGCCTAATTTCCAGGTCATTAATAAAGATATTAAGCAACAGGAGACCTGGTTAAATACTTCTGTTGGTGTGTTGTTAATTATTTCCGTCTTGAAAAATGTCGCATGCTTAGTCTTGTCATCATCCTCAGCAGCATCAGGTCTGCATACAGCATCACCCACATCTAAACCCAGTTTGGTTAAACCGAAGCACAGCTCACTATGGGAACTCTTCACGCAGTTGTGGTCAGTCTTTTATTAATTTAAGCTTAAGTCAGTTCCTCACAGAACAACTGTATTTAAATGAAATTTCAGTTGAGAGCATCCATGCCAGTGGAAGTAGGTGCAAAGAAAATGCACCTTTATTGAAATGGCTTGAACCTCGTATCGAGGTAGGTTCAAAGCTTTTCATCTCTCTTTGTAGAGAGCTCTGAGAAGAAACCTTGGAAAGCATCAACACGCCTGAGCAGCCAGTTCTCCTGTAACCCTCGGTCGCTGAGGGTGAGCTGCAGGAGAAGTGCCGTCTCCCCTCTCAGAATTGCCATGCTGTTTTGCTGCAGTATGGGAGCATCATGATCTCTTACACGTCCTCTGGGTCTGTTTTGTTGTCACAAGTCTTCCTCACTCAACGATAAGATTTAAGTTGTCCTGATTTGCAGGTTTGCTTTCTAAGCCTCTCTTAGGGACAGACATAGCGTTTGCCAACCTGGAGCACTTCTACAAAGCAGCTGATTTTGCTGGTGATTTCGTGCCTGTGACATTTTATAGGTTCCTTTGGGACTGCTGGGCAATAACATTCATGGGTTTCAACTTCTAGCAACCAGACACTGCTTTACCTTTGTCTTGCAGGTGAAAGAGCCAATGTCTTAACCCTCATGCATCTGCAGACTGGACAAATCAGTTCTCGCCTTCTCTGGGGGAAGATAGACCAACCTCCTCAAGAGCTCTGCTGCCCGCTGTGTTTTACCCTATTCTTTAGCTGTTGTTTGAGATCATCCGTGAGTTGTGCATAGAGGAACCTCGCTCAGTGCTTGTTTCTGGGCCTGGTATAGAGGTAATGCCCACTAGAAATTTTTTCTTTATTCCTCACTGGCTCAAGTCCTCCTGGGATGTTGGGGCTGGGCATCATGCGAAGAACAAATAAGCTGCTGTGGCCCCAGCAGCGAGTGGGAACACGTATCCTTGGGAATTACCCAATCCATCCCCTCTTCTGCTATCTCATCCTTGACCATCTCTTTTGTACTTAAAAAGAAGTTAATACAGGTATCTCCTCCATGCTTTGGGAGGCAGGGGGGAATAAGGCTGCTACAAACAAACTCATTCAGTCTTTTTGTGTTCCTTGTGTCTCCTGTCATCCCAGCAAGGTCTTCTGCCAAAGCTTCTTCCTCCTGGAATGCCTCCTGCATGCCTGGGTGTGCTTCTCCGTTGCTTGGTGCTCAGTCCTCCCACTTTCCTGCTCACGGGGGATGTGTTACAGCAGATGCTCTTTTCTCCAGGCTGAAGCCTCCAGTATTTCACAGCAGGGCTTGCCTCTGGTATAGGCCTTGGGCTGGAGATGCTGGCATTGGTGTTTACCTGTTGCTTTGACCCAGTAGCTCAAGGGCTGTGCTTGGACAGGAAAAGCTAAAAATGATCTCGCTGTGGCACAAGCTGGAGTTTAAGCAGTTGATAAAATGCTTCTGTACATCTCGTCCTGATGGGATGTTTGGGGTGAGTGATGTGAATTCCGAGCTCCTGTGCCCTGGAGCTGTGCAGGGGCTGCCCTGGTCCTTCTGCCCCAGCAGCATTGGAGTCCCCGGCTGGGCAGGCTCGGAGAAGGGCAGAGTGGCACAACTGACACCGTCCTCTTTGCTGGCTGATCAGACCGTGGCTTAGCAGTGGTGGGAGAGCAGAAACTCCCCAGGAGGGAGACAGTGAACCTAATTTCTGAATTCAGAGGCAAATAATTAAACACACTCAGCTGTCATGCTGGGTCGGGGGGCTGTCAGGTGCAGGCAGGTGTTGGTGGGCAGCATGTGCCAGGCTGCTGCGAGACCCAAGAGATGGGTGGATGGAAGGGATGTAGCAAAATGATGGTTTCTATGCTGCCTGCAGTAAAAATCTCCACGCAGACTGAAACTACAGCCCCGGCGGGCAGCAAAGGTAAATGCGGTTTGCACATAAAGTGTTTGCTTGGGGGTTGTCTGCGTCAGCACTTGCAGTGTCCTTCAGATCTGACCATGTTGCATTGTTGTTTCCGCTATGACATGCAAAGATTTATATATATATTTTTACACTTAATATATTAATACACTATTTTTCAAGAAATACAAACTGATCTTTCTGCTCTTTGGGAGATTCATTATGTTCTGTTTAAAGGAACGAAACTTGTTTTCCTTTCCAGTAAGCACACAAGTGTCCGGTCCCACTTACTGACTAGAGAAGGTGATTAATTCTTCTGTTTTTGTAGTCAACAGCGAAACGCGGTCTGGTGATACATAACCACCCTGCAGCCTTGCTGGGGCTGAATTATCTGGCACAATGGAGCCTATAATTAGCAGGTGGAGAAGATGCTGCACGTGTAGTGTTGGAGGATTGCAGAGGGACAGGTTGCAGGGCAACCGAGGGAAACAAGAGATTATGGCCAGGCAGTAAAAAATTAAGTGTTTTCATCTCTCCAGGATGCTTAAATCTTTATAATACAAACTCAAATAAAGAAAACCTTCATTGATGTGATGGAGTTTAACCAAGGCAGACTCTGCGACTGTTGTACCACATAGCATGTGGCACTGGTATAATTCCTGCTGCTCCCTGTGGGTTCAGAACAAGGAGGATTCTTTCTCTCAACAGTTATGAAAAATTTGGAAGTGGAAAAAAAAATCATATCTTTTATAGAGGTGCGGCTGAAATATAAATGAAACATATCCACTGGAGGGCCTGGAATATTGGTGTGACTTCCAGAATTAGGATGCAGAGTGTTTGGTGGAAATCACTTTCACCCACTAAATGCTTTTGGAGAAAACATGAGAGCTAGTAAATGTGATTTATTTTTTTTTTAGGTGTCTGACTTAGGCACTGTGAGGACCTGAGCAGAGGGTCCCAGTCTCTGGAAACACAGGGTTCAAAAAGATGACACATCAAAGCTGAACTCGAGTATCATCTCATTAAAACCCTGGGTCTGAAGGTGTAATGTCTTGATCTGTTTTAACAGCACACCCTTCCCTGCTGCAGAAGGACCATGAAATCCCTCATAAGGCTTAGGGCTGCAAAAGCCTGTGACGTGGTACCCATCCCTTGTCTGCCCTTGATGGGCATCACAACTCTTTGGGAAGCAGCAGGACTAGGTACAGCTCTGCTGGTTGTCCCCATCAGCATGGCCCTACCTCTACATTCACATGCTTGTGGGGTGGCACGTATAAGGAGGTCCCTCTTATCCCACACTGCTATGGCAAGGAAGGAAAAATGGCTTCTCCTACCTATGCCTTGACCTTGTGGGCAAATTCTTCCCCAAGGCCATGCTTCATGGCAACACTGTGCAGATAACTGCTGCTTTGTGAGCTCTTTGGTCGGTGGGTCCAGCCTTCCTGAGCTGGATACGCCTTTGGAGATACACTTATGATCCTGTGGCTCAGGAAGAAATTGCAACCAAGGAAGAGGGAAATGCTGGTGTTTGTGCCCTGTGCTAGCATACCTAGTCACCTTGGCTGTCCTGGTTTTGACCAGCAGTTAAGAATGAGCCTCACAAATGAGAGCGTGAGCTCTTTGCAGAAGGGTTTGTCCCTTTGTGCAGTGCCTGGTAAAGTCTTTCTGGTGCCTGACTGGGGTAGGGCAGTGCCATGAACACACAGTTATGGGACAGTAAATGCTGCTCAACCCAGCTGGTGCAAATGGGGTGGACAGCCTGGGAGGTGTCAGAGGGACTGCGGACCCAGCTCTTCAGGCTTTTCGCAGTACCTGCTCTTACAGCCTCTGTTTGAAGGTGTTGGCTGCAGGTGTGCTTGGGGCCAGGATCCATTCCGGGGCTGAAAGCATGCTTATCGGGGGGGAAACAAGCTGTGGATCAGTGCACAGCACCCCTCAAGTGCGCCTGTGGGAAGTGCATCATGACAAGGAGGGCTGCTTGCAAAGACCCGGCCCTGGAGTCCCTTTGGTTCTTCAGAGGAGGTTTGCTCCTCTGCGGGAGGCCGAGGATAAAGCCCATGCAGGTGGCTGCTCTGACAACCAGACCCACACGAACATGGAGAGCAATATTCCATAATACCTCTCACAATCGTTCCTTTAACAGGCATTGCTTGGATTATGTATGAGAATTAATAAATATTAAAGTGGATTTAAGAAAACCCTTCAGTGTCAGGAATTGCGACTGCCAACCAGAGCAGGCAGGTGCTTGCAGCTACCAGCACCAAGGTGCATCTCCTCTGTGCATCCCAGTGGGCTGAGCACGAGCTTTTCCCCCTCTTGCAAAGTCCGTGTTGGACTCTTCAGGGCCATTCTGGTGGCAGCTCTGGTGTCACCACCATGCCCGTGGCTTCACCGGACGAGTGCCGGGTGCTGGAGCAGGAGGATCTCGATAGCAGCTAACTTTTCCCTTTGCTTTGTTAGTGCAGCTGTGCTGATTAGTGGGCTGCACCCACACAAATGAGAACAGCCAGGCCTTTGGGGTTCCCACCCCATGGCAAAGCCGGCAGCAGGCCAGTTTGGGGAATTTCAACAGCAGTGGAAGGGGTAGCGCAGCCATAAATCCTGCATGATTTGAGGGTAAGGCCTGGGTGAGAAAGATGGGAACTCAGCTTGTCAAGGGAGCTTTTACATTTTCCCTTTGTCAGCGTGAGTTAATGTTGAACAGGGCAAATACTTCCCCGCCAGAAGGAGCCTAGCGAGACCTTATTTGTGAATATATGAATAGCAGTTTTGTAGATAGTGCATCTGAATTTATGAATGATCTGACACCGACAGGTTGAAACGAACTCTGTAATTTTATTGTGTTAGATTTAGTAGGTCAGACATATACATGCTAAGTCAAAATGACCTAGAAAACCTTTCTAGGTCAAACTATTGCTTGAAAAGTTGTCTTTTTCAAAGGCAAGGCCATAAGATTTTATGCTTACTCTGACATATTTCCCTTCTAACAGTGCAACGTGAGTCTTTGGGACATGGCAGAGAATTTGTCAGCTCCACTGAGAAGATGGAAAGAAATGTGAAGAAGGGGGATACTAATTTCGTAATGTAACGAGGCCTTTTCTGGCCACCTCTCTTGTCCTGAGATAGTATGTTGGATACTTGGCCAGCAGGATTTTGGGCTAGAAGTTGCAACGTTGATTGTATTAGCACCTTGGTCTTTCCAGCAGTGCTAAACCCTGCCAGACTCCTGGGTCCAGCAGCAACCAGCAGCTCCAGCCTAACTTTGGAGCCATAACCCTTAATTAGATGGAAATTATTTATTAGAAGGAGCTTTTTCTCCCCTAAAGAGGCTCAGGGGAGGCTGATGACATTTGCACACAACGACTGTCTTCACCAGAGAGTTGGAATGGGGCAGAGCCGTGCTCTGCTAACCCGGGCACCACGGCCCAGGAGTTGTGGGGGTGAGTGAAGTCAGATGGACCCAGGACCTTGATGTTGTTGTCCTGCAGCTTATGCCTGCCCTGTTAACACTGCTGCAGTCTGAGCAGATGCAGCTTTCGTGCCATTAGAAGGAAGCCTGAACTTATAATAAAATCTCGGCTGTTCATGTGCGTTACTTCTTATTTCAGAGTGCAGACATAACCGTGGCTCCAACAGGAAGATAAAGGGCTCCCCTCCACCCTCATCTAGTTTTGGATGGACTGAAAAGTTTTTGGCCAGTAGTGCTTGCGGTGATGCTGTGCAATATAGCTGGATGAGGACCTAGGGCTGCTGTTGGGCAGGAGACCAGCTGTTAGGCAGAACACGCACAGATGCTGGGCTGAGACGGCGGCGTCCTCAGAGGTACCCGAGCAGGAGTCCCACTTCCTGACCGTAGCCGAAGGCGAGCAGCACCTCTGTGTGCTGTTTGCATATCATGCCCACTGCCTTTGCTCCCCGGGAAGGGTGGCCGTGCCCCATTTCCCACCCTGTGCCCAGGGCTCCCCCCTGCTCCCCTCCACCTGCCTAAGCCGGGCACGGTTAACCCCGCAAGCAGGGCTCGGCACTGGCAGGCACTGGCACAGGGAGCATCCCGGCGGCTTCTGCCGACGCTGCCCTGCTGGCATTCCCACCGGAGTGGCACAACCCAAACTCCACAGGTTGCAAATCGTTTGTTCAGCCGAGCCATGACCTACTTGAAAGTAGCTTTTGCCATCCCAGGAAAGTGGGTAATCGGAGGCTGCGGTGCCTTCTGAACAATTACAGCTCACAGCAGTCCAAATGAAAATGTTTGTTGAAAACAACATGTGCATAATTAAGGCTTAATGAGCCCTTGTCTGTTTGGAATCTGCAATTAGATTTATAATAGAAAATACTAGCAAATGCCAAATAGCTTTAAAAGAAGGCAAGATAAAAGATAATTTTGCTGCAAATCTATAGTAATACTGTAATTTAATGAGCTGGAAGTGGTGCAGAGAAAGACTGTAAAAGCTTTGGACAAGTTTGTATTGTGTGTGTTTATCTTATCTGCCCATTTCCCTATCTATAAAGCTGTCAGTCTTGCTTTTAACTGCTTGGAAAAAGGCAGGACTTTGCTAAAAATCAGGAAGACTCCCTTTGTTTATTTTTATTTAAGTCATTAATTAGTTGGGCAAAACTGCTTTTTCTCTTTCTCATCAACATGCTTTAAACTTCTTGTTAGGGTTAATAATAGTAATAATAGTAATAATAATATCTCTATTAAATTATTTACAGTGAAGCAGGGGCATAATAATAATCAGAGGTGCCTCTTTCTGATTAGTTTCATTGATGTTATTGAGTTTTCAACTGTCTTTTTAAGACATTGAGAATTTTCAACGCTAAGGTGTGTATTTTAAGAAGTAAACTTGAGGCCGGCTTGGCTGCAGTAAGCACAAACTACCTTTTCACCCTAATGAAAAAAAGTTACATGGCAGTAAAATTTGCTGGAAAGATTGATAAGATGAACAGAGAGAGGTCTCAAAAAAAAAAGAAGAGCTGAAAGTAGAAGTGCTTGAGAGAGATGGTTTGTTAGGGTTTTTTTTTTTAATAACCAGAAGTTGAAGTTGGGAATGAAGCGGTACCAACTTTGGATACGATGCGTGGACCTGGCAGGGAATCGAGGCCAGTGCGGTGGCGGGGTGTTAACGTGCACAACCCCCTGGAAACGCAGCCCAACAGCTTCGACAACCTAACACAGCACTTCATAAAATAGGATGTACAAGGATGTGGTAATGCTGCCTGTGGAAATACCTTTCTAATGTGATTTTATTGCCCGTGTGAAATGTCGCTGAGCTTCAGCTTCTGTAAAACCATGGGTTTGCATGTCTTGAGTCTCGGCGTGGGAAGTCACAGCACCGGTGCTGCGTTTGCAGCTTTGCGCATGCAACATCTGCAAAGTTCAAAGTTGTCTCCCTGCTACCTTTCAGCTGGCAAATTTTGGCTCCAGCCCCTGATTTCACAGTGGCGATGAGCGCCTGGGCCCCGAGCGTGTCTGCATGTTCACAGCCCTGCTCCTGACCGGCCACAACTGCTGCCCCGCGGGGTTTTGCTGTTCTCACGGACGTGGGACGCACGGTCAGAGCAGCCCCAGTGGCTGAGTTATTTAACCCAACCATGCAGCACGCTGCTCTGGTCATCATCGAGGGCAGAGCTCCCCCTCCCAGCCCTGCAGCTGCCCCTCGCTGCTTGGGGCCATATTTCAACTGCTCCTTGCACCAAGCTTGCAGTAAAATTGCCTTTTTTTTTTTTTTTTTTGGTAGAGGTCAGGATTATTGAGGCTTTTTGGGTTTTTTCCTCAAATGGCTTGCTTGGCTTGCAGCCTCTGAGGCAGTGTCTGGCTGTGTTGGCCCCATCTGCTTGGCCCCACAATGATGCCTCGACGGCAGATCTTCCGGTGATGAAAATGCAATGTTGCTTCTTTGCTTCCGCTACTGAAGGAGATGGGGTGATAGATGGAGGCTGTGGACACCAGTGGGGTCCCCTGGGTGCAGCACAGGCTACTGAAATGGCTTGGGGGCTCCTTGCTGTTTGTTTAAGAGGATAATTGCAGTTTTTGTTAAGAGGCAGCATCATCAGCATAGTCAGAAGGAGGCCCATGTGCTGGAGACGATGCTCTTTCTGGCAGAGTAGGGATCTGAAATCTGGCCACCTTCAAGCCTATGAGAGTCTTTCATCTGAAGAGTGAGGAGGTTTGGGTGAACTCCCTCTGCTCCCCGACAGGGTCAGCATGCAGGTTCAGACTCCCCTGCACATCTTTCCCATGGCACAGCAGCCAAGCGTGCTGGGATGAGCTTACTGTTGTCCTGTGTACATCAAAATACGCATTAAGGTTGTGAGTGGTCCGCATTGGTTTGATTGTGTGGGTTTAGAAAGAATAGCAGGGTTGTGATGCTGGCAGGATGAAAGCCGGTTCTCTGATACAGGAAGCTGTATGCTGTGTTATTGTTTATTATTTATTTACATTGGGCCTCCCAGACTCTTGCTAGGATTGGGATCTAGTTAGGTGATGTAAAAACGCTTACAGAACATGGACGTGGAGTCTACGATCTAAATAAGAGAGGGAAAAATGCAGAGAGCTATACCGCTGTAATGAAAGCGGGCAGTGATGATGCTCCCAGACTTCTAGGATGTATTTTCAGAAATTACCTTCCTAGCATCCTTGGTTTGGGGTTTTTTTTGTCTTTAAAGGAGATCTCACTTTTCATTAGGATTTTCTTTTTTTTAGTCATGAACATGTCCAAGTGTTTAAGGTAAAATTATGAAATGGATTGTACTTTGTCAGCCCGTTTTTTTTGCAAGTCATACTATGTACCGCTGCAAGAGTTATTTGCATACACAGTAGAGTGCAGAACCACAGAAGGCAAGTTTTCACTGGTGCCAAATATTTGTGTGTTTGAAACTACTCTCTAAATGACGAGCATGGAAGCTCTCTGAATCCCTCTCCCCCCCCCCCCATTAGCTGGTTTTGCATAACGCTCCCCATTCTCACCAAAATTGTCTTGAAAATCGATTATTCTTCTCCCTTACACTTTGAAACAGAAGAAAAAAAGCATGATCTTGAATTCTTAGGGGCAGAGATGTGATTTCGCTTTCGCTAGTGGGGCAAAGCTTCAAATGATGAAAGTGTTTAGCAAAGTACCTGCCTGCGCTTGCAAGTGAATAGCGTGTGCTCTGGGCTGTGCTTCAGACCTGGCTTTGCTGAAGGAACAGTGGCTGTAGAGAGAATTAAAGTTACAATTTTTCTTCTTGAAAGGCAATTGAGTAGCACCTGTGATTTTTGTGAATTTTCGGAGGAGTTAGGAGATATTTGGGAGCCAGGTTGTTAACCTGTACAGCTGTCAATAAGGTGTCGGGATCAGAAGCACAATACATGGTCTTAAAAAGTTAAAAGCTTTAAGCAATCTTTACATTGCTCCTCTGACAGCTCTCTTCCTCTCTGCGACGTGCACTTGTGTACTTATTTATTTATTTACTCTGCAGTTGAGAAAAGAGAAATAGATTTCCAAAATTATTCCCGCACTGTGCGCGTACGTCAAACCCAGCGTAACCACAGCGACTGCTTGTGCGGGGCTGCTGTGGCAACAGCTGCTTCCTTTGCTTGCTCGCACTGCACTTCTCCTTGCCAGTGAATTGCTTTTATTCAAACCAGGCGTTTGCTTTCAGCCCCGGGCTTGGGTGGGCATCCAAACATCGCTGCCCACACAGGCTCCCTGCTCGCTTCCTGGGCCAGGGGGACAAAATTATAGGATGGCAAAACTTTCTGGCTTAAGGTTTCTTTCTTCCCGACTGCTCCTTTGCTTCCTCAGCTATTTCGGTTCCGGTGGCCACGTGTACCCCTCTTCAGCGATACCTCTGGTTGCAGTGAGGGCTGTTGTTCTGGTGTCGAAATCGGCATCTCCATAACAGACTTCCAGAGCAGAGCCACGCTGGTAGCTGCTTCCGAGGCAGACAGGTATAAGCTCTATTTTTATCTCAACCCCAAGGTTTTATCTTGCAAAAAACAATGTACCTAGGTGCCTTTGACGCTGGCACTGTTCTCGCACAGAGCCTCCGTGGCTTCTTTTAGATCTTTGTATGTTTTCTGCCTCTCTTAGTTTCCTGTGAATTACAAGTGTTACCAGTGAAGCAGGCAGTGCAGTTAAGTCTCATTATCACTTACTGTATTTGTTTCAGACTGTCTACACACCAGCACGGTGCCAGGAAACATGCTGCATTCATTTACCTTCCTCCCTCCCCAGCAATGCACAGGGCACCAGGCATTTACAGTGCAAGCTGGTGCCTTCAGCTCTCTTGGTTATTCAGCTGCTAACGGGAGAAGGACCCTCTTAGCAAAGGCCTGGTATTTATTTTTTTTGCAGATAAACTCCTCAAGCACCTGCATAAGCGTGATAAACAACGCAGGATGTGCTTGTTGTTTGGTTTCGAAAAGGAAGTGATGTGCATGCCCAAGCCTTGCAGCTACATCGGTGTGATCGTATCTTGCAAAATAAACGGTGTTGAGTATGGTCAGCAATGGGCTGGAGAGGTCCTGGGTGAAAGCAGGGGTGAGCTGGGAGGATGGGTGTCAGGAGGTGCTGCTCACCTCCCAGGCAGCCTGTTCTCCTTGTCTATGCCCAAACTTTGAGAGAAATCGTGAAGGGTTTGGTCTGGCCAAAGCTGTGGCTCTGGTGAGCTCTCTGCACTGCGGGAGAGGAGGAGGATGGAGATCTCCCGTGCATCCGCTGCACCAGGGCTGCTCGAAGCGCTGCATGACACCTCTGCCAGCCAGCGTTACATCGGGGTGCTTGGCAGACCGAAAGCTAAGAACTAAACACTGTCAGCTGAATACAATCAAAATGTATTAGATCCAGATCTGCCTTCAGGGGCAAAACCTGCTAAGTTGAAAAAACCCATTCCCCTCCTCCGTGCACAGCGGAGGTGTAAGCATGAGCACCTTTGGCCTTTAAATTAATAGCGCGTTTCTCTGCGCATCGTTCTTCTCCTTGCTGCGGCGGGGAGAAGGACAGGAGGCTGGAAAAAGGAAGCTGGCTTTGCCGCTCTGCTGTCTGTGCTGCCTTCGCTTCTTTTCGGAGTCACACGTGAAAGGGTTAAGCAGAATTTTGATCTCGGCAATATTTTCATGCTTATACATTCTGTTTCTCATTTCCATGACAAAGATGGTAGGAAGAGCAGAATAAGGTACAGAATTTGCAGAGCAATTTTAAGACTGTAATGAGAACAGAAAATAGTAGGGGGAGAAGAATTGTAATTAGAATATGAAATGGGAAAAAAAAATTAATCTATTTCCATGTCAGTCTTAAGACTAAATTCTGCTGCTCCCTGTAGCTTTCAGTGGACGGATTTTTTTTGTGTGTGTATATGCAGAGCTTGAACTCCTTTGCAGGCTCTGAAAGGTCCAGGTAAATGAGTTTAAGTCCTCATTCCCCCCAAATAATGTAATAACAATAATTTCATGTGCAGCATTCACAGAAAACCAGCCAGATAACTCTTAGATAAATGAATGCTGCCACTTGAATAGTGGTGGGATTCAGGATCTCTCTAGCCATGAGTACCGGAGGATAAAAGGGGATGTTGGAGGTGCTCTTGGGGCAGAGGTCCATGCAGCCACCTGGATAAGCCTTATATGCTCGCGTATCACAGAAGCACCCACACACCAAGTACTGCTGGTTGGGAGGGACATTTGCGTGTCCCAAGCCCAGCCGAGCCAACCAGATGAGATTGCACAGCACCTGGTCCAGCTGAGCTCTGAGTATCTCCAGGGATGGAGATCCCACAACCTTGTGGTCCAATATTTGACCACCCGCATGCTGGAAAATGTTTTGCCTAACATCTAATGAGATTACATCTACCCAAGGAGCTTCCAGCAGCCCACAGGTCAGGGTCACCTTGAGCTTAATGGTTCAGATTTACTATTCCCCTCTAATTTGTCCAGTTGCTAGATCCAGTTGTCTGGATCCATCTAGGCCACAGCATCCTGCAGTAAAAGGTTTTGCTCTTGAGTCCTGTATCAAGAACTTCTCTGTAAGGTGATTAATTCCACTAGCTAGTGATTTCAGTGTCTGCCTCCTTGGGTTGGGCTATGAGAACCAGAGAAGAGCCGTTCCTGTTCTCATCTCATGATTTCATGTACATCTTTGTCGAGTCCCTCTATATCTATCACCTCTTTTCCTCAGCCACATACACCATTCCGCCCCTTAGATCCTCCCTGCTGTTGCCCTCTCTCCTACTCCTAACTGTACAGATGGTAAAATAATGTTTGATCTTTTCTTCTCCATTCTTTTCCTAATTGCTCCTAAAAGTTCAATGGCATTTTTGGCAGCTGCCGAGGACTGAGAGAAAGTTAGAAGTGATCTCTCCAGAACAAATGCATGATTTCTCTCCTGGACAGTAACAGCTATTTTAAGGCCCATTGTCGTCTCTCTGTTGTTAGGATTGTTTTTCTCCAGTGCATTACTTTGCATTTATTGACATTAAATTTAATCTTCCATTTCCTCACCACCACTCAGTACTGTGAGAGTCTTAATGCAAAGCCATTCAAAGTCGCTCTTAGTTTTAACTAGCCTGAATAATTTTTGTCTCATTAATAAAGTTGAATCATTCTAGATCACTTATGAACTGGATAGATTTTAGTGCAGATGGATTGTGGACCATGATCCTCCTCTTGCTAAACCTAATGAGTATCTTTGCATTGGCTGTGAGCAAGAGGACCTTCCCTTATATCCCACAACAAGTTGGGCTTGGTTTTTACAAGCTTTTTGTTGAGGAACCTTGTGAAAAGTCCAGCCAGAGAGATCATTTTCCCCTTTCCAGGTCCTTGTTGAACCTTCAGCTAACACTAAAGTGGGCTGCGAGGCACGACATCCCTCGTCCCAGGTCTCTCTCTGCTGCCTCGGTGGTGTGGTGCAGCTCCAGATGGTTTCACACTGACAGAGTCAGACCCGCTGGTCTGGCACCTTCCCCTTGCCACTCTTGTTTCTTTTGGAGTGGAGGCAGTAGGCTATGCGCTGCATTTGTTAACTTGCATTGCTTTAGAGCGGATGGGTGAATGCCACTTGGCCATGGAGGTTCCTCAGGATTTTGTTGGTTTCTTTTTTTTCCTACTGGCCATCCCAGTGTGGGTCTTTCTAAGGACGATGCTCTGGTGTGGGAACCACTGAAAACTCCTTCAGAGTGCAAGCCAGTGCAGATAATTCCTTTATTTCCCAGCTGGTTTTAGATTCTTGACAGTCTTTGTTGTACCTCGGTCAGCCCTTAGCACCACCAGCTGTGCAGTAGGTTTCCTGCTTCTGGTATGTTTGAAACATAACTGCTGTTAGCTTTTGTGAATTGCTCTTAAAACAAACAAACCAACGAAACCACTTTTTACTATATGGTTTTAAGCCTTAAGACTTCATCTGTATCAATCTGATTTTACCCTAGGATAATCTGAGAATATTGACGACATGCAAAAAACCCAGCCCCCACAACGCCCAGGTGACTCTTGCAGATACTCAGCTGTGCAACCCGTTGTGAAAAGGATGTACTGCCACTGACACCTGCTGTGGTGTTGTGCTCTCTTTTAATGACATTTGTCCTGAAGCAAATTGCAGCGCGTGGCCAGCCCGGGCGGCCGCGCCGTGGCTCGGCTGGAGATGCAGAGCTTTCCTCGCAGGAGGGTCCTGGCTGGGGGGGCGGGCAGGGTGGTGGGTCGTAAATCTATTGCTGAACTTCTGACCCTCTTTGACAGGATCAACTGAGGGGCTATCCAAGCATTTCAGCGGACAAATAAATAATGCTAAGTAGATCACTTTGGGCCAGAGGTTGTGTAAAGACCTTAATGGGGAAACTGCAGTTAAAGAGATTAAGCTAACCTCAGCGATGTATTCCCCGAAGAAGCGTGATGCTAAATTACTCCTATAGGAAATCACAGCGGCAGCTTTGCAGGCAGCAGCATTGACGGGGCAGGGCTGAAGCGAATATTTCACGTCCCAGGGATGTGGCAGAGATGCGTACTGGCAAAGGCGATCCTTGCCAGCATTGGTGGTGTTGGTTTGGTGTCGGTGCCCAGCGCGCCCATAGGGCTGAGCCTGGTGTGCAGGGGTGCCGCATACTGTGCAGGAACAGCATCATGGGGATGCGGGGCTGGAAGTACCGTGGCCAGAATGCACTTACAGCAGAATGTGGTTATGCCACCAAAATAATGCGTGCCTAAAAAAGAATTAATTGTGGAAAAAACTACTTTTCTAAAACTTTCTAAAGAGTTATATTTCTGCATGCTGGGTAGGGCGCCATCAGAGGCAGCTAAATAAACTCCAGCAACACATGGGCTGCAATAATTTTTATTTTTTTTTAATGGGGGGTATTAAATATGGCATTGACTGCGTTATGCAAGTTTTCTTGTATCTTAACTTTTATTCACTAAAACCTTAAAGGCATTTGTTGCATGGCATTATTGTGAGTCACTCTATGTCATGATGCTAGTGGTGGCTGAGGTGTAGCTTGCTGGGCACCGAAACCAGCTACATCCCAAGCATCTGTGGTGAAAGGTGATAGCCCCAGTGCACCCGGTTTGGAAATGAGGTTGTCATGAGAGGGGACCTGCTGCCTATCTCCTGTGTCCTGGCACAAGGAGGGAAAACTGAGAGACAAGTGCTTATAGCTCTGAGCAGTAGGAATCACTGGAAGCATCCAATTTGTTCTTCACTGGGCATTTAATAGCTCCTTGGTGATGATGGCTTTTAGTAACTGCTGGAATTTGCATCAACAGACCACTTTTTAAAAGCCTCAGATCCTCAGTGAACTTACAGTTAAGGTGCTCTGGTCTAGTATTGTCAACAATGAATGTTAAATTTTAGGTAAGACACCTCAAGAAAAAAAAACCAAAACAAAAAAAACCCAAACCCCACCACACTTAAAATAAAATTAGTTAAGAAGTTTGGAAGATTTTTGAGATCTTGCAGGTGTCATTGAAGCTATTCCTGGTGTGAGTGCTGTCAACATATTTCTTACAGAGTTGAGGTTTTCATCTCAGCTCGTGACTCTCAGGAAATAAAAGGATGTGATGAGATTCATAATAAAATTGTACAAGCTGGCAGTGCCATCCATGAGAAAGTGACACCTTCTCTGAATCTTGGCAGGAGGTTGTGTTTCTTTCCGCTGGGTCCTTCCCAGTTAACAAACATTTATTCTCCATGTTTGCACAGAGCCGGAGATCACACAGCTGCTTGGCTCTGGGGTCTGTCCCAGCTTGCAGCATGCATTTATTTTTCTTATTCATTTTCATCTTATTAACACTGGACCCATATGACCTCTGGGCACATTTACAGATTTGAAAATAATGTCGTATCACAAAAATAACAAACCAAAGTGAGTCTAGAAAAGCAATAAAAATAAAGTGCTTCGTAGAATATCATCAGAATCAAGCCTCCACTCAGCTCCCTGTACGGGCTCGTGGATGCACAGCAGCACTCTGCCTCTGCAGCTGCGCTGCCAGCTACAGCTCCCCTGGAAGAGCCGTAGTAAAAGAATTGTATTTTTAAGTAAATTCGCCATGAAAAACTAAATTTCAGAGGGTGTTTTCTCACAGAATAGAACTGTCCTTGTATCTCTTGGACCCAAAATACATGGGAGTGTGTCCCATGGAGAGGTGCTGTCTGGAGGCACAGCTCTCTGTCCGTCACCCTGAATTCCTTGGGACTCCCTGGCTGAATGGGGTTGACAGTGTCCGTGTGCTTATCCATCGGTGCCAGGCGAAGTCACCTCCTGTGGCATGAGATTGGGTCACACCTGTGCTCCCAGTCCTTCAGGTTGCAGTTCCTGTCACCTGCAGATGAAGGCAGCTTGCTGGCATTCATTTGACAGCATGCTTTTGTTGCCAGAGTTGGTAGGAATTTGAGCAGTTTCCTCTGAGGGTTTTTTCTTTTTCTTTTTCTTTTTCTTTTTCTTTTTCTTTTTTTTTTTTTTAAATCTGGTGAGTAGAGTTGTTTCTGTCCTGAGCATGTTATGTGAGACAAGTTTTGAGTTGGGATTTAGCAAAGTGGGGCTTCATGGGTCCTTTTTGAAGTAGAGGTCCTTGATTCTAGTAGTGCTTGTAGGCAACCATCGCTAATCTAAGTCAGCGCAAGTTAGATAAAAATGGGTCCAAGTCTCAGATGAAGGAAAAGCAATTCATCACGTCTACCTGCCTCTCCCAGTTTCTCAGCTTGGCTACACAGGGTTTGCACTTCCCAGGTTTTTAAGCGAACAGCATGTCGTGGAGGCAAAGCACTACGAGCTGAGAGTGATCTCGGCTCACCTCAGCTTCCTGCTCATTTCATGCGGGAGAGAGTGAGAATTAGCCACAGCCACTGATTTGTTTAATAGGCTGCTTCTATTAGCCAAAGAATAACAAAAATTAAATAATTACAAAAGAGCAAATGGATGATTAAGACAATTGCACGAGAGTATGTGCCTTTCAAGTTAGGACTTGAAAATGATACCTGCCACTCCACATGTGCACATCATTCGATACAGGTTTGGTCAGTTTTGGGGGGCACAGAGGGTGATGAATGGATGCACCCAGGTCTGGAACTGCCTGGGAGGCTTGCATGTATCGGGAGTTAGACCAAAGCGAAAAGGGAGGAAGCATTTGTAACCAAAGGCAAATATTAAAATGTCTGTTTCTGCCGTAAATCTACCTGGAATGATGGCGCTGATTGTTTTGAAGTGCATTCTGTAGCGAAACAATAATGAGAAGAGGGAGAGCACATCACTTATCTGCTCTACCTGGCTGGTGTATAAGTGGCAAACATCTAATTGAAAAAATATCCTGATGGGAGAATTTCTAATAAATTTGTTTGCACCCTCATAGCCTGGAGGAGAGGGGAAAAAATCCAATCAGCAGTGGGGAATTTCCAAAGTTTCCATTGCATTTCAAGTCTTGATTTTCAGGCTCGCTGCTCAGACTGGCAATCAGAGGCACAGTAATTTTGAAGGCAGGATTCATTACAGTTATTATGAAGGCATCAAGGCCAGAAGGAAGCATGGAGCGGAGGTAGGGGAACAGTAGAAAGCCATAAAAAAAAATACATTCTGACAAACAGAATGATATAGAGAAAGCAGAGTGCTTGTCCTGCCCTGGACCTCCCCAGTGAAAGATACTTTTTGTTTTCTGAATGTCGATTGCCAGGTGAGTTTTGTTTTCTGGAGAAGAGCTGTTTCAAACAGGTCTTAGTCTAGATCTGCAAAATACTGTGCTGGAGGAGGACAAAAGTTAGGTGTGTGTTTGCAAGGAAGGGGGGTGGATGGATGTGTATCATCTGTGTATTTAAATCTCTCAGAGGGGCAAAGCTTTTACTTAGGAAGGAGCTCTTCTTTTCCTGATGTGGAAGTAAATATTTCTGCAGTGCAAATTCCTGACCAGTTCCAGGGACAGAGAGAACTATTTCCCCACTGGAATATTTTTCTCTCTCTTCAGGGCTGCTTGCTGGAGAGCTCTTGTGCAGCTCACCTGCATCATCTCAGTGTGCAGTCTCAAGACGCAATAGCTTTTAAGTGTCCCGCAGTGCCATGCAGCGTGTCTGTGCAGCCGACCTGACGCAAAGCTCTGGCACTGCAGATTGGAGCACCAGAAAGGGCCGTACATCCATGTGGTGCACAGCCTTGAGGTGTCTGCTCAGGCTCCAGGATCCACCTGATGGTTTTTTGGTGGGGTGGTCCCCAAAAGAGCTTGGGAGTGGGACCTCAGGACCATAATTCTGCCTGTTCCAAAAAGACTGACTCCTCAAAACCATGCTGCTGCCCCTGCCAAGTCAGAGACCGGCTCCTCCTGCAGAGCCTGGGTCCAGCTGCCCCAGGGCTGAGCACCTCCACCAAACTGTGCCACCTCTTCTGCAAATTCAGCCTTCTCCACTGGGGTTGGTTGGGTTGGCAGAGGGTATTTAGGCCGTAGAGCTGACTGAGTCTCCATGCCTGGAAGCATGGCAGCTCCAACTGGAACTGTGTTAGCAGGAGTTGGCTATGCCAGCGGTCATTTTACAGGTGGAGGGAAATTCAGTTTAAAGTGGATAGCACCCAGCTGGCTTCTGGGAGAGCTGCTTGTCCCAGCAAGCCTGTAGGGCTGGCTATGCTCGCTGCATCCCATGGCTCCTGCCTCGCTGATGGGTTTAACGAAATCCTGCATTTGCACAGGGATCCCCTTCCACCCTGCTGTGGCTGCTATTGGTACTAGTTAATGAGTGTCACAATACCCGTTCTAATTTTGCTGCTTTTAATTGGTTTGCTCTGCTATCCCAGAGGATGGTTTGGCAATTAGAGGGTGTCTGAAGCCAAGCAGAGCTGAGTTACCCCCACTTGGCTTTACTAACTCTGCTGACTTTAATAGCTAATCCTGTAGCACTCTGAGAAATTGAAGTGTAATTAATAGTCTACACTGAAAATCTTCACCTGATTTTATTTAGATTTCTCTTTTATTTTTCTTAATATGGCCCATTTCTGTTAAGGCATAACTGGTATCAGCTTCCTATCAGAGAGTGAGAGGACGTGCAAGGGGTGAACAATCTTCAATTCATCATCTGGCTTGTAAGGGCAAGAGGGTTGGCTATTCCCCTTGTTAAGTATATGGTGTCATTCACAGCTGGTACCCTCATCCTTGTCTCGGGAGTGTTTTATGGCATAGCCCATTTTATTGCCATAATTAATTTGTGAACTTAGCCTTGAGAACTGCCCCAGCCATACTTCGAGCCGGAGACAATCCTGGAGGGCTTTTTTCCTTCATTTGGAATGGGAGCAAGTGAAAAGCTTCCGTTGTAGCTAATTAATGAGAAGAGTTTTGCAGTTCTCCATGGGGATTTTGTAGCCTAATAAGTGGATTAGCAGCTTGGAACCGGGTGAAGGGGGCAGGTGTGTTTGCAGGAGCCGTGGGGGCACAGGCGAACGCACTGTGCTCAGGCTGCCCTGCCTCTCGCCCAGCCGTGGAGGCAGAGTCCTGGCAGAGCAGGCAGGGGAAGTGGAAATGGGGCGGGAAATGTGCCTTCTTGCAGCCAGAGTTTGCAAAGAACAACAAACTATCAGTCTGGGGAATCAGGCTTTGCATAGAGACCCCTTCATATATGGTCCGGAGTGGCTTTCTGCATTGCTCCTGTAGGTTTCCTTTGTGGGTTAAGGGGTATGTAGGTGTCTGGAAGAGGCTTGAATGGGACCTACCTGTCATGGAAATTTCCGTCGATGGAAGTTGGCTTTTTAAAGCTGATCGATGGTCTAGTAGGAATTTTAGCTAGAACTTCATTTGGGTGATCTTTGCCGCTGGGTACATCTGTGGTTTTGCACACGTTTGGCTTATTTGTTTGAATTGGAGTGATTAATTCATTATTTCACTGAAAAAATAACATAAATCTGCTATGTTACCATGTCCCATTGCAAATAACCATACTGAAAGGTTTTAAAGGAGCAGCTCAGGATTTTCTTCTGGGAATTTTGGCTCTTTACATGAAGAGCCAGGAAAGTATTTGGGATGCACGTGACCCTGGTGTACAGATGGTATTTCACTAACTCTGACTTTCTTTTGTCTTTCTAGTTTGATGGGGAGAACATGTACATGGGAATGAATGACAACGCCCAGGAGTTTCTATCAGCAAATCAGGTAAGTGTCAATTTGCTTGGGTGGGCAGTGTGGTGAGACTTTCTAAGGGACTTAGGCTATGCCCAAGCAAAAATTCTAGGAGCTGTCTGTGAATCTGCATTCCTGGGACATCTGGAGGGTGCACGGAGGAGGTCACAGCTGTCAACCCGGCTGCTGCCAAGGAGCAGCAGTGGATGCACTCAGTACAGGGAGAGGGATGCGCTTGCGTGCCAGTGCTGCTGTGTATCGCCGGAGCCTGGCTTCGCCACAGCTCTCCAATGAGGCTGAAAAGCTTTTCCTCAGCATCCTTCACTCAAAATGAAGATGCAATTGGTGTTTCTGCATGCAGTGAGGTTTCCAAGTATCATGTGTAGTTCAGGTGTCTCCTTCCCTCACGCAGAGTATTTCCTGTAGCTAAATAGATTAACAGTTATCTGGCTCAGGGAGAAAAAGGAATCAAAGGTTTCCTGTTTTGGAACTATAAACCCACATGTGGAGGACCAGAATAGAAGTCCTCACATCTCACAGGTGCCTGAGCCTTCAGGGCTCTCTCTGGGCTTGGATACACATGATACAGACATGTCCATTTAGTGGAACCCTAAATATATATAAAGTTAAGCCCATGCTTAGGTCCTGCTGGGAGGTGAGGACTTCAGCACATGCTTACCTGTCCTCCTGACCAGGAGATGAAGAATGGTCCCATCTGCATCCCACCGTGGTGGCCCAGCACGACTAGAGCGTGCTGGGGATTCAGTGCATCTTTGAGGTGCCTGATGCTGCACCGTCGGGGCAAAGTATCTCATCACATCCAGCTACCTTGTGAGGGAAGGTGCAAATTCATTGCCAATATTTTTCAGCATCCCATTTTTGGGCTGTGTTGGGCCGTTTCATTGTGAGGCCCTGCTGACTGCAGCCACGTGCACCATGGGCTCCTCAGGGTTATGTCGCGTGAAGGTGATGCGTTCCAAAATTTTAAAAGCAGGTGTGTGGTGATTTCCATCCAGCTCAAGATGCTGCCAGCTTCCTATTGCCCTGGACCTGGTGTGTGTGGCCTGGAGCGAGGTTATGGTGTGCTTGTGCTGCTGGGGTTTGGTACTTACCGCAGCATCGCTGGGTATTACAAGGCATCCATGGTATATCTAACTCAGATACCAGCAGCGATTAAAATATATGCATATTAAACTGAAAACAGGATGAAAACCTGTCGTTTGCCACCTTAGAGTGCGGCAGTGCGTTGGCTCGTTGCTCGGGAGAGTTGTTCCTGCTCTGGCTTTCGAAGATGGCACACAAAGCCATCACCGCCGAGGCGAGGGGAGAGGGCTGTTCTCAGGTGAGAAGGATTTCCAGAGGGTGGGGAAGGAACCGCAAACTTTGTGCTATTGAGTGATTCAGCAGAAACAAATATGTAGTCAATCAACAACAGCATGTGGTTGATCATTAGAGCCAGGAATTGCCAGAGGTTGAGCTAACGCAGAAAAGAACAGGGTGACCCCAAGCTGCCCCAGCTCGTGGTCAGCCCATCCCTGCCCTGTGCTCTGCAGGGCTGTGCAGAGCCTACAAGCAAGTGGTGGATGCTAATGGGGGCAGTTGTCATAGATATTCTGCCTTTAAAAACTCCCAAGGGACAACTATTTCACAGCCTCATCAGGAAGGGCTGGCAGCACTGGCTCAGCAGCTGGCCACATTCTCTGGCCATGATGTGCCTGTGGGATTGGACTGGACTGGGACCGAACCACAGCCAGGGTGAACCATTTGTATTTCCTACTCTACATCAACAGAAATCACTTCATGGCCCCTGTTGCATCCCGCTTCCCACACGGGTAGGCAGTTGGAGGGAAATCAGAAGTGATGCTGCAGGGTGGGGAATGGTTTGCTGCATCACGATTAAGGAGGAGGAGGAGGGCTGACTTCCGAATAAAAATACAGGCTATCATGTCGTGGAGGATTCATGTACTGTTTGAACCTGGGAGAAGGGTAAACCAAACCAGGTTAGATCCCTGGAACCTGGGAAATAGAAGTTTACTCTTCATTTGTTCTCTATTTACTTGGTAACCTTTATTTCCTATTTTGAAATAGCAGTTAAGGATGAAAAGGGAGGAAGTATCGTTCTCTTAGCAGAGGGTGAGCAGGGGGCAGGTACCCCCCGTTACAGGGGTGGGTTTGTGCACAGGGGCTGTGCTGCTGCTTTATCTCCTGGAGCAAAAGCCCTATCAGGAGTGGGGACTGACATGAAAAATAGATACAGCCTTCTTCCCTCACCCTCATTAGTTCTTCATCTCCCTTTATTTACCTGCACATTGTTCACCAGAGCACACTTTATAGCACCAGTCATGACTTTATTACTAATAACACAACTCTTCTATTTAAATGGGGGTTCCAGATGTTTTTTTATTGTTTGCTAAACCTGTTGTAACCTGAATGAGTACATTAAACAGCAGGAGCGTGGTTTCACAATCTTGCTTGAGAGGCTGCTAAATCACCGGCCCCGAGATGCCTGTGCAGCACACACGGGATATCGCTCAGCCCTTGGGATCCTTGGGGACAAAGACAAATCATACACACTAATTACTGAAGCCATCACACTGTAATAGATGGGCCTGGTGGGTTGGGGTTTTTTCCCTATTTTTGTCTTAAACTGGTTGCACTGGGCACCATTAGGCATCTGCAGCTCTCCACAGCAGACACAGCTTCACACTGAGCCCAGCTTAGGTGCGGGGGCTGGGACCTCCAGCATTAATGGTGGGAAATCTTAGCTTCACATTGCCTGTTTTAGGGCACGTTTGCTTATTTACCCTAGTTTTGCACTACACAGTGACCTCCCCAGGTACCAGCATGCTTGTGATGGCCTGGGGTGAGACTGTCATGCTGAAATCCCCTGGACCTGCACAAGGGCTTTCAGCCCCTCTGTGCCTCAAGGTGGGACAAGTGGGAAGGGCTGGGCAAGCAAGAAATTAACCTCTGTATGTGGCTTCATTTCAGCTGGAAAATTTTTAGGGGTCCACAGATGGAAGAGGTTCGATAGTCTTTGTTATAGGAAATACTATATTACCTTGCAATTTTTCTTTCAAAATGCCTAGAAGGAGTTAGGTGGAAAGCAGAATTCAGTTTAGGGAGAATTCACTTCTCCCCCCACCCTGATTTAAACCTTGGGGGGGGGGGTTAAATGGCTCCTGCCTGTCAGTGCAATGCTTTACGCTTTCTGCCAAG
Source organism: Haliaeetus leucocephalus (assembly GCF_000737465.1). Lineage (NCBI taxonomy): Eukaryota > Metazoa > Chordata > Aves > Accipitriformes > Accipitridae > Haliaeetus > Haliaeetus leucocephalus. The sequence continues at coordinate 1,352,297 of NW_010973369.1, read as the reverse complement.
AGATCCAGCAACTGTTTAAGCTCTTGAGTCATTCTTTCCCATCACACAGATAAGATTATTTTTATTTTACAACTGGAGCTACCGAGGCAGTGTGGTTAGGGCAGCTCCTGTGCTGAGCAGTCCTCGGGTGACATCACGCTCCTGCAGCACCCTGACATCAGCTTATCTCAGCCCCTTGTACGGTTTTGGATCCTAAGGAGTTTCTGCAGTATCTCATGGCAAGAGTGTGGTAAAGCCAGGACCAGGGTCTGCTTGCCTCTCCTTCATCATTCCCTACCCTGCAGAGCTGCTAACTTGGCGGGGGGGGGGGGGGGGGGACACGAAAACC
>NW_010973369.1:1290214-1351959 GCF_000737465.1 Haliaeetus leucocephalus | reverse complement strand
CCCCGCGGACGGTCGCCGCGGGGGGGGGGGGGGGGGGGGAGAACAACCAAAAGCCCCTCAAAAAACCCAAACAAAACACCATCCAAAACATCTCAAAGCCAGCTGATCTGCTCCTTTCCCTCATCTTACCTGATGGGATTGCTTATGTGCTATCAGCTGCATTTCTTGTTGTCATCTCAAAAGGGGTTGTTTTCAGCTCTGAGAACGAAATGCAGAAATACAGGAGCTTAAAACATAATGAGAGCGCTGACAGATCCAGGCCCATGCCGGCACAGCCTGCTTGGGGAAAAGAATTCCTCTTGTTCCATCAAATAGAAGGGACATTTGACCCCAGAAGTGAGTCAAATGTGAAATGTAATTCAACCCCCAACAGGGGCCAGAGTATAAATGCAACTTGACATCTGATCAAACCATCACGGACATTTGACCCCCGAGATGAGTGAGGTATCTGTTGTGTCTCATGAAGTCGGCAGAGCATCATTCCTCACCCCTGTCAATTTTCTTTTTTCCCCCCCCCCCCCCCCCCAAACAAAGACAAGGAATTAAGTAATGCAAAAATCCCAGGGAATGGACAGATTACCAGCCATATGATGTACTCTGAAAGATGAGTAAAAATGCAGTGGTGCTCTTAAATAAAAACACCCTCAAAAATGAGTAAGAAAAGGCATTTATTAAGGTCTTTGTGATAGAGAGAGTAACCCCAGGAAAGGCAAAGGTTGGGAAATTCCTCATGTAGCTGGACAGGAATGAGGTTGGTTTTGTTTGGCATCAAGGCTTTTGCACTTGCAGGAAGACTCAACAAGTGCTTTATAAGCATGAATTAACTACACCAGGGAATACCCTGCAAGAAGGTACCATTATCCCACATTAAGGGTGAATAAATGCAAGAAATACCTTGCCAGGGAGCTGGGGATGATGTGATGCAGGGTGTGGGAACAGCCAACCCCTGGCACGGGTTTGGGAACAGTTGTCCCTCAGCTTGTTGGGAGCAGGGATGTGACTCTGTGCCTGGCCCCTGGAGGGACATTATGGAAAACCTTAGGGGAGCGTTTGCCACATCTCTCCTCTCTCCATGGCAGGTCTCTGAATGCTGGCAGGACAATGGGCAGCTTCGAAGGAGGAAAGAGCTGATTACTTACCGCTTGGCATTTTTGATCCTGCACTCTGCCTAATCTCAGGAGCTTTCAGTGCATGGCTTATTCCAGCTGAGCAACGTGCCTGTTCCTGTACCAACAAGTTAATTTGTGTGACTCCTCATGCAAATGCTGTTATACATCAGTATAGTCTATTCAGGCCGGGGAGGTGCATCCACATAAGCAACATTTTGCTATTGTAACTGAGAGGACAGATAGGACCCCACTGCTTATACTGCGAGTGTTGAAAATATGGTAGTTAAATTGACAGAAAGTTATTTGCACACCATTTCCTCCTCCTGATGCTGTTCTTATATGATGCTCTTGCTGGCACACTCATGCTGCCAATCTGTGCATCAAAAATGTCAGGTCTTGGCTGCCAGGAGCCACATCTGTCCTGTGGACATGCGTAGGGGCTGCAGGTTTGCACCGCAGCATTGAAAAAGCATGATTTCACCCAGCCCTGGTGAGACATCTGATGTCAATGACCCTGCAGAGCAGCAAAGAGGGCTTTAGTTTGGGCTGTGTGCACTAGGGTGAGTCTGGGTAACTCAGGGATGGAGCTGCTCATGTTTATACTGCTGAGAAAGTAGATCTGTGGGCATAGGTGTGTTTGTATATGGCAGCATGTGCATAAAATAGAAGGTGGGTTTTTCTCTGGCTGTGTGCAAATCGGCAGGAGCTCAGCTGAGTGTGGGGGTTACACTGATGCACCAAGGGAAATGGAGTTAAGAGAGATTATATTTGTCATGTGCACACACACATATACGACATCTGTCTTCAAATGTGTTCCTATATAAATGTTAGTGTGGGGTTTATACATGCCTGCCCCTTTCAGCACGTGTGAAATCCATCTGCCTATGTATCCGTGTGCTTGGATGTGTATAAATCAACATTTATCTACTGTATCTATTGCCCTTTATCTGTTTATCTCCATACATCTTCAAGCTGGGGTCTGTATTAGCCATAATAGATACAGTAAGTCGCTGATCTGGTGGGTCAAATGGTCAGGGCTCTTTGATCAGCCGTCAGGATACATTACCACCAGGGCCTCTGGTGGGGCTTGAATTACAACTTACATTTGACTCATTTCTGGGGTCAAAACGTCCCTCTTATTTGATCGAATGACAGAAATTGTATAATTTGTATATATCCCTGAGCCATATGTGCTCTGAGTGCCACTCTAATGTGTTTTATAAAGGCACAGCTGTCTTGGTGACTTATTTAAAATGGGATTTTGAAGTAGTGTTCTTGCCATTTAATGTCCTCATTCAGGGTTACACAAGGTTTATCAAATAATAAATAACATTTAGAACATTCATTTTAGCATAACAATGGGTTTGCTAGTTATAAGGAACTGGACAGTACAATAAAGCTGTGTTTGGTAAATAAGCAATAATGTAGAAAGCAAGTGATATCATAATTAGAAATTAATGACAGTGCGGGAAGCTGCAGATACCTTCCTCTCATTCTGCTAACGCTCCAGACTAGACAGAGCTCATCTTGGCAGCCTCTGCTATAAAATATGCCATCAAACCTTGTCATAATACTGGCAGACGTGTTGTCCTCCCACCTCCTGGGCCTCCCACCAATCTTGACTGAATTGCAGCAAAATGTCAACAGTTGATAAAATAAACCTGGCTCTGGAGCACATCCGCGCCATGCGATTGTGGGGGTCCCCTTCCCCCCCGGGGACCGAGGACCCAGGATGTGACGACTGCAGTCCTGAAGTGGCCATGGAGCCCCAGGCAGCGTGAGGGCAATTCGGTGCTGCTAATGAAGATGTCAGTCATCCTCCCCTGGTTCTAGGCTCCTTCCTCCCTAGTAGAAAGGTGTAAAACAGGACCAATATGGACTTTGGGTTTGCCTCCATCAGTGGCTTGGGTAGAGATGCTCTGTCACTGGCAGTGAAGCGACAGCATGCAATTGCTCGGGCATAAAATGTTCTCATGTTGGTTGATCCCTGACCTACCAGGACATGTGAATTTGGAGGAGTTTCCAGCAATTGGTTTGTCCCTGAAGCTCATAAGGTGCAGCAGGTTCCTCATGGTCACTACAGCCGCTGTCCCAGGCCTGGGTTTGCTCCAGAAGAAAGGCTAGAAGAAATCAGGAGACCATACATGTGGCTGAGCCATACCTTAGGGTGATCCTTCTCTTGAGTCTTGTCATAGTAAAGACTGCACAGCAGAGTGGTGGAGGAAAAATTAGAGCCCACAGGAGGTTATTCCTCGTGCAATTTCCACTCAAGTCCCCTGATGAACTTTTGTGTTTCTAAAGAGTCTGATCAGTCTTTGCACATGAAGAAACTTGTGTTTAACTTTGAGGACACATGTCTCGAGGTCTTCATAATCTATTGATTTTGCTATTGAATGGTTTGATCTATTGATCACAGGAACAGATGATAGTCGGAGGATGGTCAGTGTTAGAGAAAATCACTGATATAAGTAGAAAGATTTAAACAATGGGGAACCTGTCCCCCAGGCATAGAGAGCTCTGATGCTCCTGAATTTCCAGTACTCTTGCGCTCCTTGGGCTTCACTCTCGTGCCTCTGTACAGCATCCTGGTCTCTTCCAATCGGCAAATAGTCTGTATTTTTGAAGTCTAGAGTCAACTACAACAGGGGCAGAGTACACCTTAAAGTAAAAAACCTGATGACTCCCCAATCCCTTTACAATGATATCTTGCAAATATTGCTAGGACATATATACATAGAAGGCCCCTAGTGAAGAGAAGTGAGAGCTTTTTATGGCCTCAAAGTTGAAAGAGAGGATTAAACAGAGTTTGGCAGTGCAGTGGAAGCTGGGAGTGCGTGCTGCAGCAGGCACCCATGCTAAGATACAGATTTTGCTCTTTCCCTGCTGTTCTTTGAGTAATACTGTATAATTTCATATGTTGTGCTAGAGAATAAAAAATAGAGGGAAGACATTGATAGATATTAAAAGCCTTTCTCAGCAGATGATTCAGGAAGAATCTCATGTACTATTTTAGAATGAACAATAGACTGTTACATGTCATTTATTATAATGAGCAGCTAATGGAAACCCTTCCAGGCGGGGTTTTGGAGGTGAGCACAACTACAGCTGATGATCCAGGTTTGTGAATTTTGCATGAACTCCTATGTGACAGTGAAATTTTTGAAAGGTGCAGTCAGAAAGCGATTCCTGTAACTTAGTCATAGTAAGAGAAGCTTCTATTGCTGGTGGAGGGTCAGCTGTAGTGCTTAAATAAAATTACAATAAAAAAAATCCCTTGGTATTACAAGCAGAATGAACATCATCTTCAACCCTTGGTCTCAAAGGATTCCTAAGTTGTTAACAATAGGGTGTTTGAAAAACAGCCACCAAGCATCACAGAGTGAAAAGCTAATGTAACTGAGCAGTTCCTAGACCGAAATGGATAGTCTCTGTTTCTATTGCATTTACTCTGGGGGAAAAAAAAGAAATAGCATCTTATACAGTTGAAGATATCTGTCACATGACACAGAGTGCCTTGTAGGAACAGAAAACTCTGCAATTGTTGTGGTGCTTGAATTTCATGCATAGACATTTCATCAAGGAACTTGCAGTTCTTGAATAGATTTAGGTTTAGGGGCAAAGGCAGGATGGAGAAGGAGATCCTCGGGTGCATTGGAGCAGTGGTCGGAAAGCAGAGGAATAACACGCACTGTGGCTGGCAGCCTGAGGGCTAGGCACGACATCCACCACTCCTCCAAGGTCTTCCCGGTGCTCGCAGCCAGCTATGCCCTTGGGTCAGTCTGAGCAGTAATTTTTCCTTCTCTTTCCCAAGTCTTTCTTGGATTTTCTGGGATCTGAATCATCTCAGAGATTGTTTTTGACCCAATGGTAAAGATTGTCTGTACTAAGCAGCATGCCTGATTGTAGCCTGCAGTCTGCGAGGTGTGTGATCAAAATGTGCCTGAGGACCTTCAAACAGAGCTGATTTCTTTTGCAGTGAAGAAGTCCATAAGCACCAAAACATTTAAAAAATAATAAGAAGAATAACCCAGTCAAAGCAGGAGAGTGGTCCAGGGCTGGAGGCAGCCCAGGTCCAGCCCATGCTCCACCTGCCCGGGATGGTGGGTACCTGGCAGCTGGCAGAGAGAGGGCAGCAGCAGGACGATGTGTATCCCACTGAGACACAGCATTTGCTGCTGCTGTGTCTTGATCCGAAGTTTTACATATAGAAAATATTAATACCAGGATGAGTTCTGATAGAGGGTTGGACATGGATGTTTCTTGGTGCTGAAATGCCATGATGCCCACCAGGGGGGCTGAAGGAAACGTGGACCCGAGATCACAGAAATGCTCCCTGTGTGCTGGAGGGTGAAGGAGATGGAGTAACTGGGACTGCTTCAGAGTACCATGAGGCACAGCTGAGGTCCAGTCAGAGTAAATAGCACTGAAGGCGATCTGCTGGTGTGCATGGTGACTCCTGTGACATGAGGATGCATGGGCTGGCTATCCAGCAATGCTGATGAGTTTGTAAAGCCAACAGCTCATAAAATAGCAACAAAATATAGAGGAAGGTGGTGTGCAGTAACCTTTAGCCAACAAAGTGTCACTTTATCAAAGATTACCCACTGTGTTCAACACTGCTTTAAAGGGACTGCACATGGTGTACACAGAGCTCCTGCCTTTGATGGTCGGTGTGCCCCAGGGCAAGGTGGAGACCTACACGTGGGGGAACCTGGGGCAGCTCTGGAGGGAGCAGGTCACCTTTGAAGCATAGGTATCACATTAATATGGTGCTAATGTGTGCTTTAAACCACCTGACGGTACCCCTCTGGTCAGGTACGGCTGCTCCTGGGAGGGTGCTTGGTTGTCCTTGAATGGTGGCTGTTACTTCAGATAAAGGCAATCCCGGAGCTTTTATGCACAAGCTGTTTCTGCCTTCAGATCCTCCAGCATCTTGCACTGTGCTAATTCCTCGCTGCTTGTCTGCCGAATTACCGGCTGTGACACAGTGTGATTGGAAGCCAGGTCTTTACATGCTAACGACTGATGCTGAGCTCTGATAATGTGATAACATCACTGTCGGTTAGCTGTGATGAGCAAGATTTTCTACTGCATCCTGTTGGGGGCTTGGTTTTGGCTCCTGTAGAGGTTGGTTTGCCTCTTTAATGGACCTCTGGGGAGTGGCTTTGGAAAATTTTGTTTATTTGTGGAAATGTAGCACCTTGGGCTGCAGGAATATGAAAAAAAAACCCAGCCTGTTGCTCTTGTGATTTCCTTTCCCAACTGATTGATTACTCCTTCTCTTCTCATCGGAGCCCCAGCCTGAGCCAGCGTTTGGGTCTGCCGTCACAACAGAGTGATTAACTGGGGAGCCACTTCCAGCAGGAAAGCATTATTTTCCACTTCAGAGTTTGGACAAAGGCCTGTGCAGAAAGGAAGACCCCTCTGTAGTCTAGGCTGGCTGCAGAATGAGCCCTTTTCTCCATGTTGGCTCTGGGGCTGCCCTGGGCATGTGCGAGGTTGAGCTCTACTCCAGCCCCACAATGGCCTGACCCGCTCAGCAGAACATCTTGGGGCTCTGCAGGTACTGGAGGATGACGAGGGTCATGTATCCCAAGTACGGCCATCCACCTCCTTACGCTCAGAATTGGGTGTTCACTCCAACCTCTACTCGTTCGTGCGGTTGGGCAGAGCAGTGGACCCAAACTGGTGTCCAGCAGTGCTCTGGCAGCTTGCCTGCAATCGTGAAATGGTACCCGACCCCTCACTGCTCTGACAGAGTGGAGGGACCTCATGGGGAGCCAACCCATGTGAATGGGCTGGCTTGGTGCCTGCACACAACAGGTTGCTTGGGTTAGCTCTTCTGCTTCAGCTGCAGGATTTGTGCGGCAGACCCCTGGGCATCCCCCTTCCTGAAGCCTGAGCAGTTCAGAGTGGGTGCAGCTGGCAGGTACCTGGGCAGGGGAGCGTGGGTGCCGTGGGTAACCCAGGCAGGGGAGCATGTGTTGTGGGTACCCAGGAGGGGAGCATGCACCATGGGTGCCCGGGAGAGGGGAGCGTGCTGATGTAGGTAACCAGGGAGAAGGTGAGCGTGCGATGTGGGTGCCATGTGTGGGGAGCGTGCATTGCAGCTACCCAGGGAGGGGAGCATGCATGCCACCAGTCCGATGTGGTTCTGCTCCTTTGAGGAAGGCTTAGATCTTTCCCTATCAGGTGATGCACTACACCAGGCTGGTCAGAGCTATGATGGGAACCAAAAATCAGAGGTATTTAGGGATGCGCTAGTCTTTCACAGGGAGGTATGCTCTGGCACTGGACCCAGCTGAAGGACCGCTATCACAGCAGTCTTAGCTCCTGCTGGCGGGGTGAAGGGTGGCAAAGCTGACCCAGAGCTCTGCATTTGGCCCATGCACCCATCACCCATATTGCAGTTCTGCCGAGGACCATGCTGGGTCTCACTCCTCGGTGACACTGCTTTCATGACCAGCAGCCTCTGAACAAGCCTGAATTAAATTTATCTTAAACTGGGAAATCCATCAGCAGCCATCAAAAGTGTCTGAGCTGATGCTGTATAGCTCAGGTCTATACATCTGTGTACACTGTAAAGGGCAAAATATGACTTAGCTTTTATTACTTTAATTAAAACATGAGTGAAGAATATGAGATTCATATTAAATTGTATTTTCCTGGCTGCTGTGTGAAGGAGCTAACTGATCTGATTACCATGAAGATTACAAACTATCAAAGTGAAAAAGAGCTTTTTGCAAGTATTTCATATTAAACCTTCAAACATAACACTTTAAGAATAATTATAGTTGTATTACTGGAAAATGATTCATGAATTCTGAATAAATATAAGACCCTTAAAGGGAAATGTTCCAAGACCACAGTTTTCGTTCCAATCTGATGAAATTTAGTATCATTTTGCAGCTGTAGAATAAAATGAAAAAAAATATGTACATAGACTGTATTGAGTATATGTCAGACTAAACTAATGAGATTTTTTTCATCAACTCTAAGCACGCACACAGACAAATGGAATAGCCATTCTCATTTTCTGTAATAGAAAGCACTGAAAGAGAAGGCAGAAAGGATCTTACTGCTCACAAGTCTTTATTCTACCCTTGATTGTTAAATAATATATTTTAAGTTCTCATATCTTGACTGCAGAATGTTTGAACTGACATTAATGGGTATATAAGAGAAAAGAGCGAGCTTAAAAAAAAAAAGTGAGGAAGGGCTAGGATTGGGAATTTTATTAGTATTCCCAGTGGGCTGTAATAAAGATACTTTTCACACAATACAGTGAATGTTTACAGCAGACAATTTAGTTTCCTTCCAACAATTATGAGAGAAATTGAATCTCAGGAAATGTTAGTTTTCTCTAAAATTAGACATAACAATAAAGATACCCCTGAAAGTTTATTAAGGAGGGAAGGGAAAGAAAAAAAAAGTCATCAGTCTCTGGAAGACAATTTAACAAATTTATTTTAAGAATTCCAGATGACTTCTAAACAAAACCAGACACCTACGTGGTGCTGAGGGCTCATGCTCCCCATACTGGGCTCATAGCTGGAGGCTGCTTTTCTCTCAAGGAACTCTTTTTCCCAGGCTTCAGCAACTCCTAGTATATTTTGGAAGCAAATATCCAAAAGGTGCTTGTTTCCACACCGGACCTGGCTGGAGGAGGATGCCTGTCACTTCTGCAAGCGGATGGGGCACAAGTAGTAGCAGGTTGTGCTCTTCTGCATGCAGGTCAGGGTGCTACAAGCCTGGGAGCCTGCACCAATATCAAAAGGAAGATGTGTGGTCCTCACCTACCCAGCCTCATGCCAGGGCAGGGTTCCCTGCACTGAACGCGTGAAAGGGAAACATTATTTACATCAAAAGTAGCAAAGCTGTAGGAGCTCCATTTGATAAAATGAGCGGGATTTTTGCTCACCCGAGTGTTAGAAAGTTGAAAGCTGTGTATTTTTGCATGAATATTTGCATGCCTTCTTGCAGGTGCAGTTAACGTTGATGCTTGTGCAAATGCAATGTTCCATCCACCCTCCCTGCACAAGTGCAGAGCTCTGTGTGCAGTCGCATGTGGGTTACATGCACAAAGGACTGGTTAGCAAAACACTGTGAGCTCAGGCCTTTTAAGTTTTTCCTGAGAAAATTGGTCATGAAATGTCAAGAGAGGATTTGCAGGGAAAGGATGGAAATTATTGGGCACTTGAATGCAACTTCAGGAATGAATTTATCATAGTCACACAGAGATGCTAGGGATCAAAAAAGGAAAGCCACTCTGTAAAATGCAGAAGACTCTGAAGCTCTCTGAGCAGCTCATGCTATGGTGTTTAATTTTTGAAACACTGCGATTTGAACATGCAGTATAGTTCTTCTACTTGCCCTGGTTTCCAGACTTCTGCATCAAGCATTACTGCAACATCCATGTTAAAGACACCTACTCTCTTCTACTTGCACATTTTTTCTTTTGTCCATGCAATCCTTGATTGCCGACTTCTGCCTCGCTCTGTTCCAGTCTGGAAAGAGATTCCTGTTATTTGATATCAAGAATAGGGATGGGAGGATAAATGATGAAAGCCAATGCAGCTTATCTTGCAGCCAAGCTTCTCTGGTAATCTTCCTTGAAAGGATCTGTCCCATTTTGATCATACTTGGGGCTAGACTGGGATGATGCTTTTCAGTAAGACCAAGTAGGACTCTTGAGGTACCCAGTTTGGTGCTAGCATTAGCAATAGAAGCACTCGACTCTTGAGTCGTCACAGGTTTGTGGAAATATCTAGGCTTTGTGCAGGCTTGGATTTGAAACATGGCAGCTGACGCCCTTGAGTACACTGGGCAAATGTGAATTTTTACCATGGGGTCGATGTTTTGGCTCTGTTACCTGCCTCCCCTGCCTCTCCATTAGCATCTATCTCTCATTTTGGCTCTTCCACTTCTGCCTGTTTCCCTTGGAACAGTTCAGGTTCTACCTGGCATGTTGTAAACTAGTAAAAATAATAGAAAAACCTCTCCAGCTGCTTAAGGAATTAAGTGTTTCAGTTAGTTTGGCCTCCGGATAGCTGGGGCTGGTTTTCTTCAGACACAGCAGTTAATGGAGTGCCTCCCACCTCATGCCTTGTGTATTGGGTTGGGTCCCTCGTGGTCATGCGATGAAGGTCGTGCTGGTGTTGATGTGAGCCCTCTTGCACCTTCATCTCCTCTGCAAAGCTCTTCCCTGTGTGAACAAATGCTATCCGTTGCCTCTAGGGCTGCCAGTGCCTACAACAGTCCTTTCTCACCGCCAGCATTGGAGGTGATCACTGCTACAGGTTTCTGGCTGTGACCAGCAGATTGGTGTCCTGACTGTCCTTCTAGATGGAGAGTTGTCATTACTTTAGGGAAACACTGCTATTTTGATTGTTAATTTGATGGCTTTCCTTTTTGCCCTTCCTCTGAAGGCATGGTACCTACTCTAGCTATTCATTTTGTCCAGGTTGCTTAATGCTTTAGAAGGCATTTGATGAGTATGTGTGATTTAAGACATAGATGAACCACTCACAGCAATGTGTGTGTTCCTGCCTCTTTTAGATACCATACATAAGCCTCTTTTTATTAGAGAAAAAAAAAAATTGTTAAAATTTTTAAAGATAAAATCTGTTTGTTTCCCAAAATTCACATATCGGAGGCTTAAGACTGAGAGCCTATGCTGGGGATTTGGATATTTGGCCGTCCACCATGTTACAGTTCTCACAATTTGGTCATGAGTCTCTTGGTGCTTTGTGCTTTCCCTAACGCCCTGGCACCTTTGTGCTCTTGTGACATGACAGCTTCTGCTTTAGAGAAGTGAGTGAAAGAATAAAATTCTGGCACTTGAGGTTGTGGAGGAAGGCTTGTAATTGTGGTGCTCAGAAGTTCAGTAAATGCAAAGGAGGTAAAGAGAGATCCTGGGTGATTATCTTGACATCTCATGGACTGGGAGGATTGACACGTTGATGAGTTTTGCATATTTAGGGTCTGCAAGGAGTGAGGCATCCTGATCCCATAGGTAATCTGTCATATCTCCTTTGACCAACCAAACCCAGGTCATACTTCGCTGCAGACAGACAGCCTGCCCTGGTTTTGGAGGCAGCGCCCACCCAAACCAAATGGTTGAGATTGAAATTGGGTAGATGCTCTTGCCGGCTCATCTCAGGGTTTACTTTGGCAAAGCTGACTCAGAGGTATCTGGCTTTGGCACTTCTTCTGCATGCTTGGAGCCAGATTCTGGGGCTGAGGGTCTTTGGGATACTGTGGGAGGCTGATTTATTGTGCTGGTGATTTCAGTTAATTTCCTTTTCCCATTTCAGCAACTTCCTGGCAGTCTGAAATGTTTTGCAGTGGATGGAAGGGTAAAGGATTTCAAGCTCCTCTTGGGGATAAAGAGGAGAGAGGGGAGGGAAAAAGGTGGCATTTTACAAAGCGTTGATATGTTCTTAATTTTAATAAAATAAAAAAAAAAAAGGTAAGCAGTACCTTAGCTGCTAAGGCGACAGGCACTTAAGAAGCACTGAATAAATACATAAAATATATTTGCTGAAGGCATTTGTCATTGGAAGTTTAAACATTAAACGTGCCTGCTTCGTCTGATACCGTAATAAAGCAGGGATGTTCAAAGAGCCATTAGTGGTGCTCTGACTACAGCTTTACATCTTCACTATATGTACCAAGAAAGCCGCATTATATCAGCAATGCCTCAGTGAGTTTTGCCCCCAGAAAGGAAAGTAAGTGAATTCTGGGACGGATTTCAATGTGGGCTTGGGCTTTTTTTGTAGTGCATTTCCCCTTTCATACTGATCAATGTGGATGTTTTGGTATTGTTCCCTTGTAAAGTACTGGGGCAGATCCATGGGAGGCAGCAGCTCTGCCATTGTCGTGGTATCCCCAGGCTTAATAAAAGCTGGCTCGGGGCCTGATGAGACAAATAAACAGGTTTGTGTATTTAGTTTTTTAAATTACAGGATAAGGAGGAACACAGATACTCAATCCATTAAGAAATAACTAGGTGGGTGATTCACTACCATTTGTGTAAATGGCACTAACTCTGGTCTGCCTGCACAATTTATTAATACTTCACAGGAGGAAAAAAAATTATTTTAATCTCATAATGGATGATGAGCTGTGAAATTGCTTCTGCAGCAGCTGGGCACCCTGGGGGAGGTGCTAGATTGCACCACATTATGCAAGCTCTCCCCACATCTCTGCCTTCCTCGTGCTAATCAGACACGTCAAATCTGGGCAATGGGGAGGAGGGGTGCCACTGCTTCTGTTGGATTTTATTACTTTTTTTTTTTTTTTTAAATATATGTAGTTTTCTTGTCAATTTGCTTTGGGGTCCCAAGTCTGACTTTGGAAGCGTGTGGGCTCCAATCTGAGTGCATTTGTGGTGAGTGATGCTTTGGGCTTCAAAGGTCCTGGCCTGATCTCTGCCACCACTGGCCACGCTGGCCTGGCTCACAACATTAAATAATTAGAAATTTAGCAAATATACTGGGGCTGACCCAGTTTGTGATTTCATTTGGCTGATACCCTGGCTTTGTAGGCAAGAGTGCCAAGAGCTGTTACTGTTGAACAGCAGCTTTGCTCTGCATTCGTAGGTTTGGACTGGGACCATGAGCAGTACCAACGCTCCAAGTGCTGTGAAGTTTTGTTTGTGTACTAAAAGGACAGCTTGGGGTTAAGTACTTCGGTTGCACATGGGAAGATGGTGCATATGTATAGTGATGAGGGCAAACCAGGTGTAGCGTAGGGCCACTTAGGAAAAATGGCAGCTCCAGCAAGGGATTTGCAGCCTTTGCTTTTGCAAGCATGCTGGTGGTGTACTCCCAGTTGTATGTGCAGGTCTCTCATGCCTTGCAAACACCAGTGCTGGTGGCTGCAAGCGTGCCCTGGTGTGCGAGGACTGCACAGGGCTTCCTTGGAAAATTCGTCTTTGCTGATGAGAGAAAAAAACAAAAAAAAAAATCGGGGCACATCTGAGAGAAAAAAGACGATTCAAGATGGGTTGTGTTGCCATTATGGCTTTGCTAGAGGATCTTGCTGCAGACCTCTAGGTAAAGCAGTGTTTGCCACAATACCTGCGGCACAGAGTATGGCTATGCTGGCCATGTGCAGTGGGCTAGCGCATATTCTTTGAGATAAAACTCTGAAAAACTTGCTACAAAGCATACATGCAAAGTGTGGCACAAAGACTTTTTTTAATCCCTTAACCCCACACCTTCAGTTTTGAGCATAAGGGAAATACTCTCTAAGATGAAAACCAAAGGAGGACAAGTATGGTACAGAATATAGTTTCCTTCCTGCTCTGGGTCCTTCTGGCTCGACTGAAGCCAGGTTGAATTAATTTCTTAGAGTGCTTTTTACTAATTCTTCCTTGCATGCACTCCATTACTGTTTTCAGGCTGCCTTATCTCTTGACCTGCTTACAGTGCATTATACATCATTATATAATGTACCCTTGGCTCAACACAAAATTCCAAATCTGTACAGTCCAACAATGAATTTCTGTGAAGTGCACTGATCTTATTATGCAAGTTCAGTATGCCATGAGACAAAAAAGGCAATTATGTAAAATCTGTACTCCTCAAATAATTCCCAGAAATGCATGATATTCTTGGGTAGAATATGGATCATATTCCTCGTATTCACTTCCAGGCGAGATACTAGGAAAGAAAAGAAAAGGTTTTATATTTGTCTGGCCCAGTCAGTCTGATTTTAGATCCCCATTGGCTCCTATCTCACTGGATGTGCAGTCCCTTCAATACATTTTAAAAGCAGGCAAAAATCATTATAAACAATTTTAAGGAGGTTGATTGTGAGACAGATGACAGAGGCTACACTTTGCCGACATGGAGCAGAGCTTGCACATCTCCTAGCTTTCCCTGGAGCACTGCCACGTTTGCTTTGAAAGACTAGGGAAGAATAGCCACAAAAACACACCGTGAAATGAAACAGTTCTCTTGTCAGTGTGGGTAGGTAACTAAAACACAGGTGAAGCTAGATATTACTAAGCATGATCCAGGAGCAGCTCTGCATCAAACATGCCTTACAGTCCTGGTCCTGCTTATGAGGATACAACAAAGGGTTTTCGGGAGCTCTGGTTATTGCCGACGTTTGCGTAAGCCAATACTGAATGCTTCTGAAAATGCTGTCAACAGACTTTGAGCCTTAATATCCCATCTGCTTATTTGGAAGTTGAAGGTCTTTGTTACAGGGACATCATGTTGCCATACAGAGTTCAGCCTCCAGAGCTGGCGATGGGGGGTCCAGATGTAGCACCTGCACTTGTGCCATCATGTCAATAGCCCAGCATGGATCTGGACAGCATGGGGCAGAGGAAGGTGATGCCTGGACATGCTCTGTCTCATGAAAATGGCATTTCAGAGGAGTAACGGCAGCAAATCTGCAAAGCGGTAGTTTGGGGCATGTTTTGTAAGCAACCTGGGGAACTCCCTGCCGCTAGATGTTGATGTCAAGAGCTTAATAAAGGCGCAAGGAGGGGGAAGGACAGTAAAACCAGATGAGGCAGGTGAAAGGGAGGGATGAATTGTTCTGTTCTCTGAGGAGCTTCCATAATTGTTCACTAGGGATTTTTATATCTCCCCCAAAATGCTGGCTAGTATTGGCCAATTTTTAGGTCAGCACATTGACGAGCTGCTGGTCTGATTGCTTAAGTGGGTCTTGAGTTCTCGGGAGGACAATATGTGGTCATGGGTTTCCATTCCTCCCTGCAAGTAGTTTTGAGAGCTTTTATCTCCAGGATGTAGTTGGTAGCATGAGAAGGTGGATGTGGAGGGACAGTTGTCCCAGCAGGTTCAAGTGGATCTCTCATTTGGGACATGCTGTGGCTCTGGCAGGGTCCTTCCCTACGCTCTCCTACAAGGCAATTGCTGCCTTGCAGTGAAAGGAGGAAAGGCTGAGATATCTGATGTGGATTACATTTTTCTTCCTCTTTATTCCTGGGCGTAACTACTTCCAAAACTCATTTTTGTCTGTGTCACTGGGGAATTAGAGGTCTTTCTCTCTCTCTTCCCTCAGAAGGATAAACACAGCATTACTAATCCTTTATATACCATTGCATGCTGCACTGCTGCTTCCCTGCATGTATATCTGCCTTTATGGTAACTGTAACCTTTTCTTGAACCAGAGATTTTCCTGAACAAGAGGCCTTTGGGATCTGTGTGGGCTTTCCTGGATACATTTTTAATAAACACAATAATTTGACTGCAAGCCCATTACCTATCCCCTACTTGTTCTATGGGATAGTCATTTCCATGCCTGCAAAAAACACTAACTCATAGGGCAATCAAAGGAAGAATGACAACCAGGACAAAATTGGTATGTGTTGTGATAAACCAGTCCATCTTCAGCATTATGCACTGTAGCTTTATATATTGCCTGTAAATAATGGCCTCAAAAAGATATTAAATCTTTAGAAAAAATCAAGCCTAATTGTAACTATATTTTTGTTTTCCATTTTGGTTTATGTACAGTATATGACTTCTGCAGAGACATTTTTATTCCAGGAAAATGACAGGCCAACAAGAAGCCATAATTGCACTGATTTTTAGAAGTGCCTGCATTACTACAGATCTGATGTACTGCAAGACATGAATCAGAAAAATTCTATTAAAAAATCTCTTGAATGGCTGACACAGGAGTATTATCCACGATGATTAATTTGACTTGGTCATTATGAACACAGACAAGTCTGACAAAATTGCATTTCATTCCCCACTGAATTCATAAAATCACTATACACATAATAAGAAGTTATAGTTCTCTGCTATCCACTATTCTTGACAGGATTCCAGTTCTGGATAAGATACTGATTAAAAAAAAAAAATATGTGGAGGCAGAGAGGCAGTTGGGAGCCTTTTTAAAAGCCTACAATAGGGCTGATTTCTTTTGCTGTAAGTTGTTCATAGAACTCCATTATTTAGCTTTTTTTGGTGAAGTGGTGATGCAGGTCAGCCACAGTTTGGACAATATAAAAACTGACTGTAAGCTTCTATTTACATTGAAGGGGATGCAGCAGAATCACACGCACGTGTTTCACATCATGAATCCCAAGAAGCCCTGTTGGGATGTACCTGAGGACATGGGGCAGGGACCGTCACTGCTGTTGTGTCAGTTTAGCCACAGACACAAATGAGTCCTTACCCAGATTGGAATCTCGGGGATTGTCCATCATACAGATGATTATTAATAACGGGTACACAGATAAATGAGGTACCAATGGACAGGTTGAGGCCAGAGAGTTCCAAGAATGTTGTTTCTGGCTTTGATAGCATGTACAATAACAAAAATCCCCAATCACTTCTCTGGTGAGGAGCATAATTGGGTTCATGCCTCCCGAAATTTTATCTTTCTGAGTGAACTGAGATTTTTTGTTCCCTCTGAATGTTGCTGGCTGGTTCCTTTCACAGTCCCCATCCTGCTGAGCACCACAGCACCACATTGCAGCCGTCCTTTTGCTGCTGTAGCAGCTGGCCAAGGAGATCAAAGATTATTAAGTCAAGCAAGAATGTTTAGGACCCTGGTATCTCCCTTCCATGCACATGTGGTTTTATGAAACTTGTAGAAAAGAGACTTTTTTTGCACTGTCAAATTTGCTTGAAACCATCTGGCAGGCTCAGCTTTTGAAAGACCCATGGCTCTGCGACTGCATGGGATCTGTGTCTATAGGAGATGGGACAAAGTCAACTCGTGTAAAGTTAAAAGGTAAACATCCAGCTCCATTCAAAGGCAAAGCCATCCAGTAATGCTGTGGTTGAGCTGGAGGCTGGCTTTCTGCTGCGGGTCATCGTAGCATGCAGAGTCTGCATCAGAGCAATGCCTGCAAGATAGGAGGAAATGGTGAGAAACAGGGAACATGGAGGTGTGTGCTTGCTCTTTGGGTGAACCCATATTAGTTTGGGATTTAAAACCCCACTACTATGGGTACGGAAGAGGAGCAAAGAGGCAGGGAGAGCCCAACTTTCCCGCAGGTTGCCTGCTGCTCTGCTGTGCTCCCAACCTCCCCAGTGTGGCTGCCTGTTACTGAATATTGTGCAGATGCTTCCAATGCACCTTTGTGTTCATGCAAGAACTCATTTTTCCCTTTTCAACTGCATTCCCATAGTCAAAAACCTGAGCATGTGAAAATTAATGTAGAAGGGGCTGGGAACACTTCAAAGACAATTTGTAGATTGTATGTGACTGACTGTTAATAAATACTTCTTTACAGTATTTATCCAACTCTACCCAAGTAATTCATTGGTCCTGCTATTCACATGCTGGATCTCCGTGTGCGAAGATGAGGCAAATCAATTTCCATTCCTAAGACCCAGAGCTGCTGACGCGGAAAATCAGCGCTACTTCACTTCTTGGCACAGGGCTTTGGGAATCACAGGTGCGAGCGCAGCCCTCCAGCATCCCCCCCCCACCGGAGAAATGGTGCCAAAGGGGTCTGCACCCGTGCCCGCAGCCCCCGGGGTCACCCCGCAGCGAGCACCGGGCCATTTCCCTTGCTGTCCCCAGAGCATTTCTGTGGAGTTTGCAATGTCAAAGTGACTTCCACCTTCTCCTGCCACCTGAACTAACGTTTCTGTCCCTGTGGCTTCAGTGC
Organism: Haliaeetus leucocephalus; assembly: GCF_000737465.1. Classification (NCBI taxonomy): domain Eukaryota; kingdom Metazoa; phylum Chordata; class Aves; order Accipitriformes; family Accipitridae; genus Haliaeetus; species Haliaeetus leucocephalus. The sequence goes on along the minus strand of NW_010973369.1, from coordinate 1,334,235 downwards.
TTTATGCCCAGCAGAAAACCTCTGTGGTTCATGTGCTGGAGAAACATATCAATATCCCGTTCTTGCAGATATGATTGTGCCTGTGACAAGTAATGTACGTCGTGGGAGAGCAGTTCGGAATCTTTTAAGGAAATGCGGGGTAGCTTGCCTTCATTAAGCTTCGATTTTCACTTTTTCATTGTGTTTGGACTCTTCCTCTTTATGGTGGCCCAAGAGCTCTCAACCTGGCATGCCCTGCAGCTTGTGTGAACACTGGCACATGGTGAATCCTTTTATATGTGTGTAAGAGAAATAGGGAAAGTCTCTGTATGACAAAGCAATGTGCTTATCTGGCTTCTGACCTGACCTGATGCATCATCCAGCTTTGGTACAATCGAAATACCCCACAAACCACCTGGTTGCTTTTCTGCAACCCCTTCCCCAGCCTGCGCTAGTAGAGCTTGCAGTGCTGGTGACAAAGGAGCGTTCTTCCTGGGGACACAGCCCTTGGGCCCCAGGTCCTGCTGCCATCCCTGTGTCCAGCTGGGCTCGGGTGGTGGTGGGGGAAATTGCCATTGCTGCTCATGGGAAGGTGTCGGCACCCCATAACCTCCATGTCCTCCCTGCTCTTTATGCACACTAGGAGCTCAAGGTGTAGCCCTTGGTCATACCTCTCAGCCTCACAAATAGCAATGTTTTCCTCACCTTGCAGACTTGCCAGGCTGGTTTTGGTCTGCTTAGACCCATCTAATCTCTGAAGCGTCTAGAGGGTCACACTCCTACAGCAGCAAGCTCTTGCGTTAGCTGCAGGGAAAACCTAGTTAGTAGATGAGGGATGGTACAGAGTCCATGGTGTTTTGTGTCCTCTGGATGATTAGGGTGGGATGGATCACGCCAGCCTACGTATTTCCTTGTACCTTACCAAGAATAAATGTTCTCTCTTAGGCTCATATTTACTGTTGAATGTTATTTGACAGGGCAAATATTTACCTGCAATAATACTGCAAATCTCTATCCTTCTCACTGTGAATAATATTTCTCTGAATCAATGCTTGGCTGCAGCTCCTGGATCCTTGTGGATAATCACACAGAACATGACTCAGTGGAGAATTGGGGTCACTGGACATTTGCCATGCTGCTGAGGAGAACAGTTTCCCAGGTCCTTGGTCAAGTCACATCCTCTAAGGTTAATACCAACGCGCAGTGGAGAGATGGCACTGGCCGGCTGTGGAGTGTTTTGTAAAGAAAGGCAGCGCTTTCTTCCCCTTCCAAGAGGGCAAAGGCAGGAGAAAGCTAAAGGCTTAATTGGTGCACATGCTCAACACTTGTAGCTCCCTCCTGAGTCACCTGCACGGCGAAGTCGTAGTGTCTTTTAAAACATGGCTGTGGCTGAATCACAGCTGGTCCCTCAAGAGCTGCACTGCATTAAGATGTCTGGATGTCCCTTAGTCTCGGATGAGCTGGCCAGTGCACAGGGGTGGGCGGGTGGATCCAAAACACCTCCTCTTTGCTGTCATTGCTGGGAACACTCCCCTGGGCTCAGGCCCACAGTTAGGCAGAGCAGTTTTGTTAATGGGTGGCTGGTGGGAGCTTGCCAGGGCTTGGCTTTACTTGCAGTTCAAGAGGAGCTACAGCATAGGAGCAAAAGATGAAGCAGCAGCAACATTGAGTGTGTTTTTGAGTCCAATGGCAGAGGGTCTGTAGGGTCACCCTGCCCGCCGGGGCATCCTACAGTGCAGAGGTGAGGGACACGCAGGGCATGTTCATAACTCATAGATGTGCTCCATGTTTGCAGCAGAGATGAGCTGTTTGCCATCGACAGACCAGCCCCCAAAGCCGCCTCCTACCTGAGAGCCTTCTCCTGCGCTGGGCTCTGCATGCTGCAAGGCAGATAAATGTCTGGGCTCAGTATACATGAGCTAGAAGGAGTGAAATCTGGCCCAATGCTTTGAATAGATCAAAGTGAGAGCTGGGAAGGGGCGTCTCGATTCCCATCCCTGCACACCCCATCAGTCTCAGGTGTGCTGGTGACTGGGTGCAAACGCATCCAAGGGTTTTGTAAAAAAGCTGAGTGATGTGGCCTGGCTTTCTCAAAGCAAACAAGAAGGCTTCATGGCTGAAGCTCTCACCACCTGCCCTGCTGCCTGCTCCCAGTGCAGCCCTCTGAGCCACCACCCATCCAGCCCACATGGCTGCAAGGCAGCCCTGGCTCCAGCACTGCTTGCCTGACCTTCCCCCAGCGCTGCCTGGTGCAGTCTGCTGATAAGAGCAGAAGAAAAGTGGGATTGTTTCTCTCCTGCCCTGGAGCAGCAGCAGAAACACGTTCCTTTGTTGCGGGTGTTTGCGCTGCTACAGCAAGGGTAGATGCTTGCTGTGAAAATGCTCCGCACTATTTCCAGCTTGCTCATTGCTGGATGCTGACAGGCTGGAGTGAGAGCTCCTTGCTTCTCTCCTTGACCCACAGTAACTTTCAGAGGCAGCTTAGGGGCAAGTAGAGAAGATGTCCGCAACTTGATGAGCTTATAATTCAGGTGCTTATCCAGCTGTATAAAAGAAGATCCAGTTTTACTGTTAAAACTCAGGCTTCCCATGCCTGGGACACTGGAGGCAGACAGAGGGACCAGCTCATTCCCCTGTAAAGCTCTTGTTCTCCACCCACACTCTTGATTCAGCTCCATGTCCATACGGGGCACCCTTTAACTGCAACTCCTGCTTCTTCTGCCCCCACAAATATGCACCACAGAACCACCTGGGCTCTGGTCAGCACAGCTTTGCTCAGGGTGTGCACAGCGCTGTTGCTTGAGCATGCATGCAAGAGGCAGGGACTCCTGTCCTCTCTCTTCATCCTCAAATAGCTCTGCTCTCCCTGGTTGGCCAGGGCCATCCTGCAGTGCTCTGCTGTGTCACCCTCTGTTCTCACTCATCCTACCTCCAGGGACTTGCTTCTGCCAGCTCCTTAGCCCTTTTCCAGCCCCACTTCTTCCCTGTCCTCCCTCTCATCCTTCTCCTGCTGCACAAGCCATTGTGTCCTTCCCCACTAGCCTTTTGTGGGTCACCTGCAGATCCTGGGAGTTTTGATTGCCTCCTATCCATCTCTGCCTCCCTCTCCTGAAAAGCCTCAGGGAGTACAGGAAGCCTGGGAGATCTTGGCATATTGTCCCTATGGTGGGGAGCAGCGTTGGCAGGAGGCCACATGGGGTTGTCTCCAAGACCCTCTGGTGCTTTGGGAACACAGGTTGTGCCTGCTGGTCCCACTGCAGCTCTGGCAATGGGACCTTGCTGTGTAAGTCACCCTGTGCTCTTGCAAGGGGTTCATCAGTTCTGACTTTCCTCTCGAATGCAAATAGCATGTCCCCAGCCCTGTGCTTGTGAGCTAGGAGGGAGCAGCCAGGAATGTGGTTGCCTGTTCTGATTCCTCTTGGTCCTGGATGTGGCCTGGGTGTCACCTTGCTGGAAACCAGAGCCTTTCTCCCCATTACAGACTCCTCCACATTTTCCCATGCCAAAGGCATGGATCTAGGGAGCAGTGGCCCAGCAAGGCATGAAGAAAGGATGGTGGGGAAGCTGCGTGGCATGAGCACAGCAAGACAGATGCATCTTTTCATGTCTCCACATCACTTCCCCTTCACCCCTCTGTCCTCTGACTCTGAATCTGGAGGTGGACCGGAGATGCTCCAGGGACCCCTGTTCAAACTTGTATTTCAAGAAGGAAAAATTAGGTTTAAATATGATTTTGCTGCTGTTGGAGGTTGGTTGTACCTGCTGCAATGCCATCCTGTGGCATTGCTGTGCAAGTATGGGGCATAGCCCCAGTGCTGTGCTCAGGGCAGTTTGGTCCATGCCTGGTGCCTGGCCCTGCAGCACAGCCTCTATAGCAGAGACGCATGGGGGTCTGAGGGCAAGGAAGGAGTCAATGAAGAGGCAATGTCCCCCCCCGAGAGTGCTTGGCTCGATCCTCTTGCTCCATCCTGCTTGCAGGCAGAAGCAGGGGTTTGCCACTCCAAGCAGCGCCCATCTGCCCTGCAGTGCGAGCCGAGAGAGGGGGTTTGCAAGAAAAGGTTTGTTGTTTCAGCTGATTTCAGTGTTTTAATTTGAAGAGGAATAATGTGTAATCACAACAACTGTCATCTGTTTGACAGTGGAAAATCCTAGATCTTCTGTGCTTTTTTTGTGTACCGTAACGGGCAGCCTTTTAGCAGGGCGAGCTTCTCTGCACTCGCGTTTGGCGTCCTGGTGGGATGAATGGGTTCAGACCAGCTCACTAATCTAATTTGTAATTTATCCTTATAATGTATAATTGGCTGTTTAATTTAATTTAAATTAACATAAGAATAGAAAATATAATCTGCAGCGTAGCCCACATGGTGGTAGAAGGGAGTGTTGGGTGTTACTGGCAAAGGGTTTGAGATGGCAGCTTTTGTGCACATGGCGTGAGACCACCCTTCATGGGGACAGAGACGTCACCTTGGACGTGTCAATAGGCACCACGTGTGACAATAAATCACCTCCCTTTCCCACCCTTCCAAGTGTCTATCTGTCTCATCTCCCTTCCTTATCTTTCTAGCAATCTATTTAAAACATACATAGAATAAACGTGGCTTGCTTTGGAAAATTGTTTGTAGCAATAGGGTGTAAAAGCTGGCAGGCGCCGAGTCTGATTATGTTGATTGGATATTGTCTAATCTGATTTTGATTGTGTACAGCTTTGATTGTAATTTTGATATGTCTGCACAATACTGTAGCTATTCGGAAAGCTTTGTGATTTAAACAGGTCTTTTTTTTTTTTTTCCCTGGGTGGAATAGAACAGAGGCAGAAATGCGCAGGGGGGTGAGCAGGGCAACGGGGCTTCCGCACTCCTTACAAAACCACCTCAAAGCCCTTTGGTGAGCTGCTCTGCAGCAACACAAGGAACTTGTAGTTTTGAAGAGAGCTTTAGGAAACTTTGAGTGGGTTTTACATAATTTAGTTAAGTACAGCAAAGCTACTTGCTTATATACCTGATACCAAAATAAACCAGTTGGAGGAACAAGTTTGCTGTGCGATGATTTATTTAAATCCCTTTCTGTAAAGCATGGAGTGAAATCCTCTTAAATAACTGGGAAATAATCGGTGTACCTCGAAGAGCATAGCCCAATCGGAAACCTAACTACTAGACATATTAAATGGGATCTATCTGTCTGCCATTGTGTACATCCTCTCAGCCCCCTGCCTTCCCTGTATAATACCACTGCTATACAGAAGCTGGCTGGAAAAAAAGCTGGGCTTGAATTTCCCCCAAACAGTAACTGTTGGTACAGAGCTATCTCAGCCCAGGCTCCGTCTTGTATTTCTTGCATACTCATATTTCCCCACAGCCAGTGGGAATCTCAGGCGAACATGAAAGGTCGGGTGGGATGTGCAGTACCTGCTCTTTTCTCTGTCTCTTTTTGCAATGGGCTGAGGGGAGGCGAGAAGTGGGAGTTCAGCTTAGCAGGGGATGAGGCGCTTCCAGCCCCGGTTTTGGGGTGAGGCAGCAGAGACCACCTGCTCTGACACCCCGCAGGGACACGTCTCTCTCCACTGGGAGCCCTTCCACCTATCCACAGATACCTCCTTGCTCCCCGCTGCCTCTCCCACTGACTGCTGTATTCCGGTTAAATATGGGTTTTATTTTATTTTATTAAGGGTTTTCTCCCCGCAGTCTGGGGTGATGAAGAGCATGAATCTGAGTGTGAGCTCTGGGGCAATGGATTAATAAAGCCTACAGTGCTTAACTGGTTTTGCACACATCTGGGGTTTTGCTCTTAAATCAAGTATTAAGTCAAAATCCAACCATGAAACTAGGTGATCTGGGAAATTTAGCTTAAAATCCATGTGTATAATACTATGGCTAATCAGAATTTCATATGCTATAAAAATATGTGAAACAGTAGATGTTTAGAATAAGCCTCCTCTGCCAGAGACTCATTATATTCTGCGTTGATAATTAATATTTTTGGATAGATTCAGACTTACATTATGAAGCAAATATGTTTTGGTCTGAAGCGAGAACGATTGCACAGGTGCAATAACATATTCTTTCTCCATATAAATTGGAATGCTTAGAAGTAAACAAGTCACCAGAAAACATGGGAAGCACAAGGAGTACCAACATCTCTGCATGTTCGTGGTCACCTCAAGGGAGCATTGGTAGGGAGGAGAGGGAACACTTTTCCAAATGAAATTTGGATGAGGATATAAGGAAGGACAAATCTCCATGTGTGGTGAAGTCATGCAGCTTTCTTTAAAGGCTTTTTTTAAAAGTGACAGCTTTGTTTCCAAACCTCCCTCCCCGGGTGAAGCTTCTGTGCTGGAGTTTGTGAGGAATCAACGGGAATCTTGTTCCCAAGTATTAGTTATTTCTATGGAGCTAATTCTCATAAAAACTCTCGAAAATAAAATACAAACTGTAGATACTGTAAGAGCTGAGCTGGGTGCCCAGGGAGGGACTTTGACTTAAAAATGCAGCAGCTGGTTGGGAAATGGCCATGCTCCTTCGTGGCTGTGGGGTCTGTGAGCATAGCTCACCTGGCTGCGATCCGGGCGCAGAGGTTTCTGCTGAGGTTTTGGCAAGCTAAAAATGTGCTAGAGGGATGCAGCGTGGGAGAGGAGAGCAGTGGGGATGCCCCACGCGGATCTGAGGTGTGCGAGGACCCGTGGTGTCCCTGACAGACAGTGCAGTGCTGCCACACTCGCTACCTGGCTCCTACCTAGATACAACCTGCTGATGTCTGGGACTAGAGATGTCTTTTCTATTAAAACAAAAACATTTTCACTGGAATGTGCTTTTGTATTTCTTACACAAATAATCGCTTTTCTCTGCTGAAGCAACAAGGCAGTGACGCATTGCAAAATGTCTTTTTCATGTTTTAGACGTATAACGGTCAGAATGAGAATAATGAAGACTATGAGATCCCTCCCATAACACCTCCTAATCTCCCTGACCCTTCCCTCCTGCACTTGGTGGACCACGAAACTGGATATCACTCCCTGTGCCATAGCCTCCCTCCAAACAGCCTGATACCAGCGTACCCCTACCAGAACATGGACCTGCCGGCCATCATGGTCTCCAACATGTTGAGTCAGGATGGGCATCTTCTCTCCAGCCAGCTACCCACGGTCAGTGACTTTCCCCTCTTACTGTCTTTCATTAAAGCCACTCTGTATTTTGAGTTATGAGTCAATTGAATGTAGAAGGACGTTAACGATGAGATGTTTGCAGTGGGGGTTGGGAAGAGCTGGTGACACAGCCCAGCCTTGCTGCCCACCAGGGTCAGGGTGCAGTGGCAGACTCTGCAGTCACCTGTGTGGCCGTGCGCATGGCGGCAATTTTGTGTGTCCAGTTTGGTGTCTTCCTGAGCCTTATTAACCCCTCAAGAGCAGGGGGAAATGTTGTTTTCCTCCGTGTATGTAACATCCTCACTGAACCGAGCAAAGTGTATGTGCTCCATCCCCCATGTGAAGGTGACCAGCCAAAGCCCCTAGTTCATAACCCCTACGCCCTGCATCCTTTCTCCCGCTGGGAAGAGCCCCCAGCCCATCACGCCTGAGTCCTGCTGCCAGGGTGGCCCCAGTGGCATCAGCAGGAGGAGCACGGATGCTCCATGAAGGAAAAGCTGTCCAATTGATTTCAAGGGGAATGAGATCCCTCCTTGCACTTGCAAATTCAAATTGCCTCTTGGCTCATGCCGTGGCAAGGGGATACCTTGCAAAGTTTCAAATGACTCTTCTGTAAGAATAAATAAGGCAGGGGTAATGAAGTGAAGTGCAGCTCCAGGAAGAAACTTCAAGGCTAATTAGACCTTACAGTGCTTCTATATCAGCAGCACCAAGGAAAGGTTGTGACTTGATTTTGACAGTGGTATCGAATTAATACTGTTGCTGTTTAACAATATTTTCCTCTTTAGCAGATTTAGCCCTATGGTTAGTTCTCTACATTGTTTCTCTCTTAAGATCATTGATTTTCATTGGTGCCATTGGATGGCATCAATATCAGAGTTAATTTTACTTAAATAGTATGCCTGCGAGTCTGCCACTGCACTAGCTGGAGAACATTTGGTGTTGATTGCTTGAATAGATAATGGTCTGAAAGGTAGCGATATTTAAATATTTAAATGGGATATTATCTCTTAGTCTAGGAAAATCCCAAGGCTTTCTAAAGTCTTGATGTGTCTCAAAGTTTCATTGTTAGTGTGTTTAAGAAAAATATCATGTTCTGCCCATCAATATTGAACAGAGGCATATTTCTATGGAATTAAATATTACTTAGGCCTCTGTGTTAGCTTTTAGGTTCTTAGGTGATTAAAACATTCATTTCTGAGACAAAAAGAGTCAATTTCACTTGAAATATTTTTCCCTGGTTTAATTTAAAGCACAGCCCCTTTGCCTGACCCCTATTTTCATAACACGATAATTTTATCCTGTGTTGATTGTCTCATTTTTGAGAGGTGATATTGGACTTATAAATCACTTTCTAAAATACCTAAAGAAACAAGAATAGTTGGATTTATTAAGCAGCTTCTGTACATCTAAAATAATTTATTTTGGAGTAGTCCTTGGGAAATGTTCTCTTTCTTACTTTATGGTACTGTTTTACAAATGCAGCATCGTGACAATAAATCAGGACTGAGCCAGAGAAGATAAGAAGGGGGCTTAGTGGGCTGTAAACGTAGAATAGAGAGATTAAGATTTGTTTGCCCCTTACCACGAAAATAAAAAATCCAGTGAACCCTGAATTTTCCAGCCGACAGTGAATTGAAACTGTTTAGTTTTGAGCAGAAACCCTTGGAGCTGTAATACATCTTCAGAGGTCCCAGCAGCAAAGGAAGTAGATCAAGGAGTGAACTGTGTTGCGATTTTAGGTCAAAATTAAATCCTGCCTTACCCTCCTGTCAAAGCCTTTTTTCCATGCCGTCAGACTTCTCCCACTGAAAGGTAACACCTTCTAGCCCCTTTATTTTGGATGCCCAGATCAAGTCTCCCCTTACTCCAGCACCAGCCCACAACAGCAGCGTTCGTCCCGTCGCACACATATAACTCCTGTTAGTGGTAATGAGAGCAGAACATGCACATGAGAACACAATAAAATCCCAGAGACAGAGCAGATTTTTAGACTCATGTGGTTAATATATCCTGCCCACATGCCCATCGAGCCATAGCCCACTTGGTGGTCTCCCCATGAAGCCAGCTGTGCTTCAGGCATCACCGCACGACGGCACAGGGCGCACGACGTGCTACAACTCTGCCCGAAAGGCAACCACCTTCGGGTGGGTGTTTGCAGCAGGAAGCCTCCAAATCAAGAAAGGGGCTTGTTTGCTAACACTTCCAAAAAGAGAGGATTTACTGCCGCATGGGTAGTGATAGGAAGCCAGGCTGGGAGCGAGCCTTGCCGGAGCACTGCGGAGGAGGCGTGCGGAGGTTTTGTCTTTGTTCCAGGACCAATGTTGCTCATGCAGATGCTGGAGCTGGGAGCCTCTCTCCTTGCTGCTGCTGCTCTTTGCTGTAGTTCATACTGGTTTTTGCGTATGCAGCTATTTCCTGCCTTGGCTGCCATGTCTTTTGGTTTGAATACAGTGACAAATGACAAGCAATTCAAGGTAAAATGTTTAGACATTGGTCAGACTTTTCCTCTATTAATGTAGATTGAGGCTTGGGATTTTTTCAAGGCATCCTCATGAAAAAATCTCGACCTGCTGAAAAGACATGAGCTAGGACTCGCTGAGAGCAATGGGGATTGGAATTTTCCTCTGCAGCTCAGAAGTGAATAAGGAAAATACGGGTGCAGGTTGCTGTCCCCTTTGGTGTGTCTCTTGTCCTGGGATGTACCAACATTATCCTTATATTGAATTAAGCCTTCCAGTGCCTCTGCAAGGGAGGAGGCTGCTGCTCCCATTATGCAGATGAATACCAAGTCAGAGCAAGTTTAAATCAGCGCAGAAATTCCCATGGCAGGATGAGAGCTGGAGAGTGAAGGTAGATTTGCTGCATGCCAGACCCTGCTCCTGGCTCCAGCCCAGCCATGGGGTATCAGGAGCTGGAGCCCCTCATTCAAGCAAAGCAGCTGTACCCTGATGGGAAAAAAACAAAACCATCATTACCTCCTTATCCCTTCAGCATTGTCATCTAGAGCACTCTCCATGCCACCGACCTCTGTGCACTTCGCTGTGCCCCGTGGACCAGCTCTACATTTACATAATATGGTTCTTCACTGCTGTTTTTGTCACTTTATTTCTTTTTTTTTTTTTTCCCCCATCAGTTTTTAGAACTTAAGGGAGTTTTCAAACACTGAAGGTAGGGTGCAGGGAGCTGGAGAGGAGAGAAGCAGGGGTGGATGGACAAGAGTAGACAAAGAGATGGCAGAAAACATGACATTAGGAGGACCGATGGAGTGGGGTGCAGGAAGGCTGGGGAGGAGGCAGGGCTGGCTTGTTTGAGGAAGACATGTTATTTTTTGTGTTGGTGACAAAAAACAAACAGAAAATTCTTAATACAGGGCATTTTTTTTTTGGTACTGTCCTCTCTTTTGCTATGGGAAAAGAGGAAGGAAAGAGGAGGGAAAGAGCAGGAATGGCAGGAGGGAAAGAAAATAGAAGAGATGTGATTGTCATTTGGAAGTGGGAGTATTTAGGAAAAAATAATCAAAGAGGAGAAAAGATGTTTTCCTTGGAAAGAGAGTGATTTTGCCCACTGTGAACATCCCAGCAGTGTTACAGTGTGGACAAGCAGCTGCTGAGCCCTCCGGGGATCCACAGGGAGACCTGCTGGGCTGGGGCCACACTGGGGCTGGGACCAGGGGGCCATGGGGACATGGGGGAAAGCAGGGGAAGGGGCAGAGAAACGCCATGAATCGGTGGCGATCGCCAGCGCGGTGGGGTGCCCGCTGGGTTAAGGAGCTGCTGTGAATAAATGAGATTTCAGAAGGGATTTGGCAGAACATATTTGACAGAAACAAAGGGCGATGAAGGTCAGAGCCCAAGAATCTCCAAAGCAGCGCAAAACATATTTCCATTAATATTAGATAGCGGCTGAGCGGGCTGGGGGTATCTCTGCTTATCAGGTGGGATACTGCCTGGTACCTGGGTGCTGTGCTGGGGTGGGGGGAGCCAGGAGGCCCTGGTCAGGGGGACAGCACTGCCCAGAGCCCACCACCACCACTTGGAAACCCCAAAACCTTGTGCTCCTCCAAGCTTGGTCAAAGGACATTGCCATGCTGTGGCATGCCAAAAAATCAGCCTGTTTTCCCATGGCACATGTTGTGGGGCTGCAGCCACCCTACTCCTTTCCTGCTTTGCCATGGCCCGGTGAAATTAGGGTGGAGCCATGTATTTTTGCTTGGGGGAAGCATCATTTTGGACATGTGGCAGCTGTTATGAGCAAACATTGGCTTTGTAGCAGGTATAGTTTGATTGGAGAGACTGGCAACTAGCCCTGTATCTGCATCTTCCTGGTGCTTCTCACGATGAGAGATCTTTGTGACTATTTTAAAGGCGCTGACATTTCCTTGAGCCCGGTGGGATAACTTTTTTTTGCTCACAGCAAGCTGATGCAAGTGAAAAAAGGCTGCAGCCACAGCCTGGAACTTCTTTGTTTCAGTTTGTTGAGTGGAAACAGATTATTCGAAAAATATTAAAAATCTTCAGTGGCGAAAATACACGTTCATGGCGTAAAAGTGTCAAATTTTCAGTTACCTGTGGAACCTGTTTATGTGGAGGGGAGAGAGTAACCGGTAAACGGAGGTGAATTATAGTAGCAAGGACAAGTGCAACCTTGAAATTCCTGAAGAGTTAGCTGCTTGACTTTACAACCTGAATAGCCATTTCCCAATGCTATGGGGCTTTGCTGTGGAACATAGAGGGGAAAACAGTAAAACAACTCAGCAATAACACACCTGCCTGTCTCCCGCATGAAAAATGGAAAGGACAAGTCGTCCCTTCCCAGAGCTGGGGGGTGCATGCCTGAGCTGTGGGGATGGTGTAGGGCTCCAAGGAGAAGCGGCCTCTCTGGTGCCCACCCGAAGAGCTCGAGCAAGGTTGTCCTGCAGGCAGGTTGCAAGACCAGCCCCCTGGCCAGCAATCTTGGCTCCACAGCTCTCCCCAGCTCCCATCCTTCCCAAGACCGCTGCTCCCCATTAAACACAGCAGCATTTCTTATTTACAGCCTGAGCCAGAGTCAGTGGGGATCGCAGCAGTTCTCTCTAGATCGCCCTGGGTACAGCCCTAGGAAGGTGGTCATGGTGCTCGGTGGTAGGCAACACAGTTGGACGTGGCCATACAGAGCCAGTGAGCGTTGAAAGTTTTCCAACAGAGGATATAAGAAAGAAACCAATTAGATGTTGACACAAAAGCCAAGTAAGATGTGCCAGTCTTTTATCTAAGTCATTGGAAATACGTGATCCCTGTAGGCAATACAACTTACATGTTGTTGGTAAATGCTTCCAATACATAAATATTTCAATAATTTTGAATGACTGCCTGTTAAAATAAGTTATTTAAAATAACCTATATCCCAATGCAGCGTACATGCAGCAGTGCCCTTTAGAGCAAGTTCAAGCTCATCGGAAGAGCCTCAATAAATAAACAAACAAGCAAGAGCAGCAGTCAGGCAATGCTCAACCAGCTCCGTCAAACCACAGGCTGGCAGTGTGTCACCAGTAGCAAAAACTTCGCAGAGTCCCCCGTGTTTCAGTCCTGAATAAGTTTGCACTGGCAATTTTGTGTTGTGTGCTTTAGCTTTTGACTAATTTGGCTTTCTGCTTATTAATGGTTCAGTATTTAAAAACTAAACTCCTGAACATGAGCCCTCGGTGGAAAATAGTAATAATACAACCATACATGAAGGGTTCTTTGTATTAAACAGAGCCCTGTTTGCAATTCCCTGCTAGTGTTTTTCTCAGAGGCAATAAATGAAAGAAATATGTCTTTTTAAATTTTATAAAACTCAGAAAAATGGTTTTAAACAGCTTTTCTTCACCTCCTATAATTATTTATTTTCAAACAGTCCTTCAGGGTAATGTTCCGTTTTCTTATTTCACACTCCTTTTTCTCATAAATGAACCATCACTTCAATAAATCATTATGAAAACAGAGACTAACACAAACCCTGAAAGGTTGAAAGATTTATGTAACACATTTATGTTTTCCATTTTCTCATTCTGGTACTCCACTGCTAAAGCTAAGCTAATAAAAGCTGCTATTAATATTTCTTGTTGCCTAGCAACCGCAGAGAGGGAGTAATAGCTTTAGCTAGAAAAATAGATGACCGATAAGGAAAAATTCAATTCTTTTATTATCTCAAGGGAAAATGGGCTTTTACTGGAACATTATGATGTACGAGTGTGAAGTTGAATACAAAGGATATTTTTTCAGTTGTTTTTCTATTTTTAATGAACGTTATTTTACCTTCACAAACTCGTTTAAGGCATTTGCCCCACCTACTTGCGAGCTTAATTTAGCAACACCCACACATGCTTCTGGCTTTAAGTATCTGTTGGCATTTTCATTTGAAAGCACTCTTCCCTCCACGCCTCCCCCCGAGCTTTATCGCTTGGTCATAAAATTTCACTCCAGGTCGGAACCTGGGAGACAAGATTCCCAATCAAGGAGTAAATTGTTCTTGTATGTATTTAAAAACATGCTTTCTCAGAGGAGGGGGCACATATGGATAGTTACTTTCTGAAGTTTTAGCCGTCGTGGCTGAGTGCTCTGTGTTCGGGGAGAGCAGGAATGCTGCTGCTCCTGCCTGTGCTCTCGGAGCAACTGCTGATGCTGGAGATGCAGGTGCAGAGCTGGTGCCTGCAGGCAGAAGTGCAGGTCCCTGTGGGAATATAGGTCCTCTTCCTCCATGGGAGAGGTCCTTCCTGAGCTTCCCAGTCATCCTGAACACCAGTATCAGCTCCTGGCAGAGCAGCAGCCCCTCTTTTCACATAGCTAATGCAGATGCTTCTTGAGTGGTCCCTACCAAGTGCTGCTGGGAGAGAATCGGGGCAATGGGAGTCACACTCAGGTCCCAGCTCTGCGAGTGCTCAGACAGCAGCAGAGCTTACAAGGACTGGGCTGTGCATGGAAGAGGGGACCTGAGGGACCAAGCTCCTGCCAGTATGCTTGTGTGGTTGGTCCTTGGGTTCACCCATGGATATCCCATTTCTGAGATACGAGAAAGTAAGGTGTCATGATACACTTCTCACACAAGTGAACTGTTGTGATAGCTGAGCAGCAAAGCAGATGTGGGTTTTGCTCGCTAATGCAAGATTTACTCCCTGAACAAGGGAAATGAAGAAGGCAAGGTGCCACCTTGGCCTGCCAGGTCTGCGAGAGGGTGACCTTCACCTGCCAGGGTGGGGAGCTTGCATGGGAACCTGCCTTTTTCCTGAACACCTCTCAGAGCTCCTCAGCAGCTCAGTTGGGCACAAGGGGAGGCTGCTGGGCCTCTGGTGATCCCCAGCAAGGTGTTGCCCCAACCTCGACCCAGAGTAGCTTCTCCAGAGGCAGATGCAGTCCCCGCTCCCCTTTCACGCTGGTCCATCCCCTATGGTCAGCCTCCAACAGAGCAACAGCACTTAACTAATTAATTTACTTTGCAATAAGCCGAGTTGCTTTTTCCAGTAGTTTGAAATCCTATTTTTGTCTCGTGCTATAGTAAGTCCCCTTACTTCAGCATGCCTCCTGCCTGTGTCTGGCCAGGGCTGTGCATGGAGAAGGGCCAGGGAGGAGGAGAGGAGATGGGGAGCTGGCGCTGCCGCTGTGAGAGCACGTTGCACTTGTAGGGAAATGGCCAACGGGTTTTTGAGAAGTGATTTTCCAAAAGGCAGGTAGGTACCCAACCGGGGGAGGAGGATACTGCTCCTGTTCATGTCTTTGTGTATCTCCTCCTTGGTGCTTTATAAAGCGGGTTTTCCCTCTGCAGACAGTCTCCTCCGAGAAAAGAGGCTTGATTGCAGCCTCCAAATTTTATGGATGGCTAAAGGATTTGGCTGATGGACGGCACCTCTTGGGCCCAGTTTCCCTTTGGCATAGCTGTATGGAGGTGGGCTCCGAGACCTGCGATATACACAAAGCGCTTGATAGCAAAAGTATTCCTGAGCTTTGCAGACTTCTGCCAGCCAGTGCTGGATTCTCGTCTGGGGGGATCCTGCCTCGACATGACAAATTCCACCTGGCACCTCTCAAAGGATGGGTCACATGGGATTACTGCGTCCTCTAGGAGGTCTCACCCTTAGGAGATTTTCTGTGATATCCACCGATAAATTACTTTTGCTTTATATTATTGCATCACTACTATTATTATTATTATCATTATTATTACTACAGTTACATGCTGTTACAATTGTAATGTCATGTATATTATACATACCTGGGCCAGAGTCACAGGTGCTTGTCACAGTGCAAAACCTACAGGGAGGAGATACTCCAACCTTGGAGAACTTACTATCTACAGAGGCAAGACAGAAGAATAATATACAGGTGCAAAGTAATAGCCAGAGGTGCACAGTAGATCTGCTGCCTGTAAAACACAGTGCTCTCACACCCACACCCCCTCCCTTTTCATTGCGCCCCTGATCTAGATTTCTTCTTATCCATCCATCCTTCTTCGTGCTGCAGCCACTTCTGCATGCTCGTGTCCACCCTTTTCTTTCTGTCCCATAGCAAGGGGGTGTAGGAAAGCATTAAAATGTGCTCTTACCTACAGCACCACATCGTACCATGCTGGAAGGGTGTTGCACAGCGGGAGTCAATGTGTGTGTGTGAGTCTGGCTGTAGAAGTGTCTCTCTTGCCTGTGTCCCTTTTGGTTTTGTGCTGCAAACTGGGTTTATCTCCCCCTACTCATCGCTTGGCCAGAAAGGCAGCAGGTCCCATCCCAAGGTGGTGTAACTGCCGCTTTCAATTAAGCACCGTCTCTGCACCGCATGGCAATCCAGTTGTGTTGCAGCTTTTAACTATTCCATAGAAATTCGTCCTCCTAATCTTTCCTTGCCTCTCCTTGAGTTGGTCACTATCCTTCTGATAAGCCGGTGCCTCCGGGGCAGTCCCACTAGTTAAAGAGTCACCTTATCAGCCATAAAATAACTGTGCTGTAACCACGGGGAGGGTGCACCCATTATCCCCGGAACATATGTCAAGTGAGACGGTCCCTCTTGTTTGCACTGTGGTGCGTGTTGCATGCCGTTAAGCATTTGCAAAACAATTTGATTTGTTTTTATAGCAATTTAAAATGTTACCAATTGCTTTTAAGTTTGCATTTAAGCAAAATTCTTTGGAACAGTAATCAGCACTATATATACACGGTTTGTGTAACACCAACAAGAAGGCTCATTGTGAACAGCATGTATGTATTAGTAGTGTAATTAAAATATCAATTACACTGTGTTGACAGTTTGCCAAATAACTGGCTTTTGTGCACAGTAAACTTAATCACTCCAAAGTCTACTCACAAGACCTGATGCAATCTTGATGCCAAACTAGTACAACATAAAAACACCGTTTGCTAAAGCATGGCTTCGATATTACTTTGCATAATGGTGTTGCACTCCATAGCTGGTATCATGTTCTGAAAATTATCTTTTAATGTACAATTTGTATTGCTGAGAAATGTCACTTACTTTGCAGAACATCTTGCCAGCATAAAACCTAAGATTTATTCCTGTCATTTTTTGTCTCTTATGCCATGTTGATAATAAGAAGTCTACTTTATGTGTGTAATGCTTATGTCAGTTTTGAAATTTGGGGTTTTGTAAAAGACAGTAGTATAAATAAAACACAATATAAATTAAAAATATAGTGGGAAATAAAATCTGTGAATTACAGTAGCAGATAAGATGAATACAGCATGAAGGAGGTTTTCAGAACAATATCGAATAACTGGAGTAAATACGTTCAAGTTATGGGATGGATCTTTTTTAAGAACTGATTCTGATCTTAAAATGTATTTGTCTCTAGTATACAGACATGCACATGGATGCCTGTTACTTAGCCTAGTTTTAACCCTTTAGATTTAGGTTTTGTACTTCTGTAGGATTACATTTTTTCCCCTTCTTAGCAAACAGTCCCACTTCAACAGTTTTTCTGGGTGAGGTTAAAAATTAATTTTGCCCGTATCAAAAAAATCCTGCAAATGAGAACATGCTTTGAAAAATGAACTAGAGATTTGGAATAGAGTTTCTCTGGAGTCTAGGATGTGGCTCTGGGGAAAGAGTGCTCCAGCCTGGCCAGTTACCTGTCTCTTCATGGAGGATTTGTCACCTTGGCCCCAGAAGCCGGGGGTTGGTGCCTGTATGGGCTTTCCCCAGCGGCTTGGGATCTGGCGTGCTTGTGGGATCATCTCTGCCACCTTCTTCCCTCCTATCACAATTTGTAAAAATGTAGGAAATGGTGCCAAAAGTTAGCATTAGAAAAGATAAAAACATTGAACAGTCAGGCAGATAACAGAAAGTGCTGGAATTACCCTTGCCCATGCAAACTTATTTGGGGCATTGCAAAATGTCTTGCCTATAATTGCAGCATGAGATAAACCATGTCAAACCATCTTTGCTTAAAGGTTGGTCGTCTTTCGTGCAATGGTTTTAGGTCCTGTTTGGATCTCAGAGACCCCAACCCCTTTGGGAACAGTAAGTAAATACTAATGTGTTTCCAGGGACTCTCCACTAACCAAGACCTGCGCTTCACCAGCAGCCTGAGCTATATGTATGTATCAGCACTGCAAAAAGTTCATGTGAGAGCTGCAGTATCTTACTTCTTCCTTCGCCTCTTACTGAGTGTACTCAACCCTCTAGCAGCTGATCAACCAGAATCTGCTTCCACCCTCCCCAAAATGCTGTCTTTGTGCCTTATTTTGTGCATGAGTCAATGGTACAGGTTATCTGAGGGTTTATTTTTGTTTGGGTCACACATGGGAAAATAATTTCCAGGCAGCAATAATCCCCAAGGCATGTGTCTCTGCACCTTCTCCTGCATCCCGTTCTTGCTCACTGCCTGTCACTTCTGTCGGCATGGGTGTGCAAAACAAAGCTGAGCTTTCATTGCCACCTGTCTGGACTGACAGTAACGGTCTAATGCGGGGAAGGTGGTTTTTGCCAAAGAGATGGAGCTCCCTCCATCCCACTGGGCGCTTGCACCATATATTCACCGCGTTTGCTGTCCTTTCTGTCCCGTGCTATGCTCCCCTCTTTGCGATGCATGCTTGTTTCCGTGGGAATAATGAGGAGATGTGGCTGTGTGTCTGTGCCATGTGGAAGAGCCTCAGAAAGACAAGTGAAGGTTTTTAATTTGCATCATAACCTCTCCCACACCTTCAAGTCTTCAATCTCCCATATGTGTTTACACCCCACATCATGATGCAATATAAAGTCTCCTTTGAACTGCATCATGCAGCTGTAAATAGAATAATTTTTGCCAGTTTTAACCAGCAGCACCTCTGATGCAGGAAAAACTGTGTGCTGTCAATTATCCCACCAAACTAGCATGTCTGGCAACTCTTTGCCATCCATCTTGCACATTTTGATCAATGTTGCAGCCCATCTTTAATTGCCCTTATCCCTTAGATCAATCATATTTATCTCTGAGCTGTCATTTGCCTCCTCTTTGCATGTTACCAGGTTGCATTAACCTGCTCCAGCAATTACTCATTGCCCTGGATTTTCCTTGCTGACAAGGAGGGTCCGTGCAACTTTGAGGCTCATTTCCAATCAGCACTCATGCTGCATTACGTGGCTTGCTTTCAGTTGCCTTTCCGGAAGTTTCATACCCAAATGGCCATGCAGTGGCTGGTTTCGGAGGCAGAGTTGGTGCCATCCTCACAGCTCAGCTGCCGCTGGCGCACGCCCAGGGCAGGAGAGCACAAAAGGGTGGAAATTTCCATGGCTTTTGTTTCAGCTGTAGAAGTTATGATGACTATTCACTGCTGTAGGTGTGTGCACGTTGAGTAAGTCTTTTTTTATTATTTAAATGGGAGCTGTTTTTAGAGGCAAATAACAGAAAGTGCTTACAATAAAAATAATAGGCTGTAACAGGCTTTGTTATGCAATGAGGAGATCAAAGAGCTACATCAGTCACTCAGCTGATCGCTTGGAGTGAAGGGAGAAATGGTTTCTAATTGGTAGGTAGGATTTCCTCAGCTGGTAAATATAAATGGTAATCCTAGCCTTTTCAGAGGAGTTTTCTCCTGCCTGTGGACTCAGTGGGGTTTGCTGTTAGTGTGAATGATGGTGGAGAGCAAGGGAGAACACAAACATGAATCTTGTGTCAGATTTCACTTTCTTCAACAAACATCCCAATCTCTGCCTGCATTTTACTGGTGGAGTGGGTGTGAACCTGGGTAGGTCCAGCCGCCAAATCCAGACCCCCGCAGAAGACCAAAAGCGTTGAAGCTGTGAAGCACACCCTGAAAAACACAGCTCCTGGCAGTCCTCCCTTCTGCCTTAGTGGTACAGGCTGAAACACTTTACATCCCCATAGCCCAGAAAAATCAAAGTTACCATTGAAATGAAGAATGCTACTTGAGTCCTGCCTCTGTGAAGAGGTGTGCGATGCAATGTCAAGAGAAATTATAATGATTGCTACAGATGCAGCTTGTCACAGAAAGAGAAAAATGTTTCTGCATCTGATGCATGGCAGCGAGCCAGTCAGTAATGTTATATGTCCGAGTGTTTCACTTTGGCTCTGCTGGCTGGAAAGCATTCCTTAATGCTCTGCATGGCTGTTATATTTGTCTCCCAGCTCTGCAGAATCCCATTAGGAACCTTTCGTTTACACCATGGAAATTGTTTGGTCTCTCCAAATGGCTGCACAAGGGAGGGAGAAGTGTATTGCTGCAATTCTTCAACATCTGTAGAAATTGCCAGAGTTATACTTCTCACTTATCTCTCTTGCAGTGGGCATTTCTCATTATGGATCGAGATGTCCTGTAACCTGCAATAGGCAGCTGTTAGACATCATGGTGCTGTTAGAGGGAGCAGGATCTACTCCCTTCCCCTCCAGCCACCGGCAGTGCACCACCCAGGGCAGGCACCCAGCGGAGAGGCACTGATGTTATTTTGTCTGAAGCCTGCTGCTTTTGCGTCGGTTGTTGCTTTGGAGTTGGAGTCCAAAGCCAGATATGTAGTGGCCAACATGGGCAGCCCTGTGATGGACATCGTGCCCTTGCCACTTGGGGCTGCGTTGGACATGGTTTCCCCCACTGACCAATACCCCTCCCGTCTGCTTTCTGTGGAAATTGGTGGCAGAGCAAGTGGAGCTCATGGGGTAGCTGGGAAGAACATGCCTTCTCCTTGCGGTGACAGAGGTGGAGGAATTTGGGTCGATTTGAGGTGCTGCAGCAAGAAAAAGGAATAGCAAAGAGCGAGGTCAGTCAGGGTGTGGCTGTCCTGACCCAGGACATCTTCTGTAGAGGAGAAGCACTTTTTGCCAATCTCTCCTGTTCTTTATTATGTTGTTTGGCTAACATTAGAAAAAGCAATGATTAAAGACCCATGCACATCATGATTTGGGGGGGTCTCTCAACGTTTTGTTGTTTCCCTGGATGCTGTGTTGTTTATGCTTTTTTATTAACAGTGCTGGATATAGGCAGTGAGGAATAAAATTTGAGGGTGACACAAAGAAATTGGACATATTTGGGACAGGAGAAAGGGAATTCAGAGAGATTTAAACATAGGAGGGAAATGGACTGCAGGATTGCTAAGGCAGTTTATTCAGTATTGATAAGTGTTGAATTAATGCATATTGAGGGGAAAAATATTCACTACTCGTAAAGCTTGCAATGCTCTGAATTAACTGCCAGAAAGGACATGGGCTGCTCCCCCAAAAAACCCTGCACAGGGACAAGGTGTTAAAGGACAGGAAAAATTTGGGGGGGGGGGGGGGGGTGGGGGGGTGGAGAGTTGTATGCTGTGTACTGTGCCCGTGTCAGGCAAGAAGGAGAAGGAAAAAACAAGAGTCTCAAATAGTAGAAACAGACATTATCATGGGCCTGAGAAGCTCCTCTACGATGACAGATGCTAAGTTTAAGAAGGAGGTAAATAAAATAATTGAAATTATAACAGTGCGTAGAACAAAAAAGCGAGAACAGCTATATCAGGAATGTCCCTTAACAGGGAAACTTCATGGGAATTGAGATTTGGAAGTTCAGAGCAATAACAGGGAATACTTTTTTCCACACAGGCCAAGATAAAGTCTGGGACTTACTGAGAGTGAGGGTGAAAATGAAAACACGAAAAAGAGATTTTTAAAATGCTCATGGATCTACCAAAATACATGGGGAGTTGCTGTAGTAGATGTTAAAATGCACGTTGGTGGAGAGGAGGAGGCAGTTGTTACATGTAATAAATCCAAAGCTGATTTCTAACTGGAATTAATCTGAAACTGGGGAGCACCAGGTCCCATCTCACCCATACCATGTCTCATTCAGGGAAAGGTACAGTGGAACCAGGCCATGTCTGCTTTGGGCTCCAGTTAACACTTTGCGCCTACTGATTTTGCCGTAGACCATTGTTAAAAAACAATGACTGAATCAGTACTGATTCTGCTGTCCTTGCTACATAGCAACACCATCCAAAGCTTGGATACTCTTTGCCTTGACAGGGTAGGGATGGAGATTTGGACACATTCCCAAATTAAACCTTGTAGCATTAATAACCTCTTATTACTTGAAACATTTTTTATCTCATCAACATTGTCTTCTGTAATGTAAAGAGAAGGTCTGTCCCATTGATCTTTTCCAGCTCGTACTGATGCCAACCTATTGGGATAGATCAGCCTTTGCAAGCCACCTCTTTGAAGGTGCATTTTTCATGTGCGCCTGGTTTGCATGTGCAGAAATGGTCTCTGGAAGAGCTGAGCTCCTGTTGTTAACAAGGCGCAGGTTTCATGTTCTTAGTGCAAAACATCCATCTGCCATTGCCAATCCACCTGCTTTATCACAGAAGGTTTCTGCCCAGTGCTGGAGACAATCCTGCACACAGCTCCAAGTTTCTCGCTAGTTGGGCTTTTTCATGGCATGTTTCCAGTTCTATATCAGTTTTCTGTGTCTGTCCTAGAGACTCTCTGATTATTTCTGCCTGTGTTTTTTAGCAACAGTCTACAGACAGTTGGCCATCTGGTTAGCATTAATCTGAAGGAGGAGGCGGCATGCTTACCTGCAGTAAAATCACTTTCCTTTCAAGATAAGTCCTGTTAACTTTCCTGTTCATGTTAAGCTGAACTGAGAACATCCAGTTCTTGAAAGAGGGGAAAAGAGGTGAAAATGGGATAGCTAGGACACATTCCCTTCCCAGCTGTCCCCCCCAAAACCCAAAGCTGGTATCAGCAACTGAAGTTGAGTTTTTGCTTTGATTTCTATGTCTTGGCAGGCACAATGAGGTGGAAAAGACCTGCCTTCTCACCTAGCATGACGAGGCAGGCCACCACTCAGCTTCCACAGCCAGCTGGTTTTGATTTGATGGGTAGTGTCGGCTAAGTTCTCTCTTTTGGGAAATCCATTCCTTTTTAAGTTTACATTTCATGACAGAATTTGTGGGGAACACAACCTAGCTCCCCTTGCAACTGTCCCAGAACATACATTTGGGTTCATTTTTCCTATAACAGAGCTGAGGGTACAATCAGGCCTCTCTGAGGGACATAGAAGGTCTGGAGGTCCATGAGAAATGTCCAGAAAGGAACCACACCATAGAGCTCTGAGATGGTCTGGACATTGAGCAGATATTTGCTAGAGACAGAATTGTCTTCAAAGCCCTAGAAGTGACTACAGGGCTCTCACTGGGGTGTCTTAGATGCCAGGCAGCTATAACTGAAGAAGCAGTTACATTTTAATGCATCCGCACCGCAGAGTGAAGGACAGAAAGATCTGTACTTATGTGTCCTCTTATTGCCTCCATCCTGTCAGCTTGCCTAGAGGACCAAGCACTTCTTGCTCTGCTTTGTCCTTTTGGGGGGGTCATTGCTTCTTCAGTGGCAGCTTGTTGCCAGCAGAACTTCAGCCCCGCCATGGTGGCCAGCAGATGCTCTACAGAGCGCCTAAGCAAGAGTTGCCCTAAGAATTAAATCCGAACAGTAGAGGCCAAGACAGAAAGAAAAAGTTTTTTTAATCCTTCAAAAAAAGCAAAGACTGAACCGGTGGAGTCCTGGTTGTGCTAGGGACCTGTACAAACTGTGTCAGGGAATTTGCAAGACGGATTAGAGATCCTTGTCCCACCCGGCGTATGGCTGATTTTGAACGTCCTTCTTTTATAATTCAGCATCTGTGGCTCTGCCATGCTGTTTTACAAGGCAAACATCCAGTTCCTGAAGGGCTGGAAGCCGACCTTCAGCACCAAGTATTATGCCCTGAGGAGGGTATTGTATTAATGCCAAGTGGAAGAGCAATACCACTGCTGATGTATGGAATGTGTCCATGTGTGGCTATGCGGCATGGGTCTGTAAAGATTTCCTCTGCTAAGCCAGTGGGTATTCATTTTGCAGTAAAGATCCGTAACATTAAGCTGATTGTGGAAGGGAGTCTCACGTGGAATAGTACAAAGTCCAGCAAGTGGGACTTTTAAAAGTAGTCTTTCTCTGGCTTCTCACAGTCACAGAGCATTGACAAAGTGTGACATGATGGAGCTTCCCTGATGTGAATTTCTGAAGAATTTGAGAGGAAAAAGCATGAATCTGCTAGGTTCACACAGAGCTGCATTTTCAAGCTCCTCGCACAACTGAGGAATGGTTTGCAAGTGCACGTCTGTACACACTGCTGTTGTACATTAACTTCAGGTCTGCACAGGAGAACTTTTGTCTGTGGCAATCCTGCCTTTTGATTTTATGCTTTGGGTCTTAATGCCTCAAAAATCTAGGACTAAATTGAGGCCCCTTTGAAAATTTGGGTTTCCAATCCATAATGGTCGATTGGAGCTGGAATTCTCCTGAGTGACAGTTTGCTTCATTCCCTTTTGCTTTGCTTTCTCACTGAAGTAGAAAAGTCATATACAGTACAATGAATTTAGTGCAGTCAGCAACAATTCAGCCATGCTGATTTATTTGAGCCATTCACTAGGAAGTACTGCACTTCTCTGGAAGTGCTAGTCCCTGTGAATTTCATGTTGATTTTTACTGTTGCCCATGAATGGTCAAAGGTTTTAGTTATTACAGCCAGATTTTTTGCTCTCGTGTCCTTTGGGTGATGCTGAACTCCATTATTCAGCTGTCCTTGGAGGGTGCGTCTGTGGAAGTGAAGCTGGCTCTCCAGCCAGAGGTCACTGTGAGGAGTTGCAAGTGGGGTACTTGAAATAACTTTAAATCATATTCCATTGTATTTACATTTTTGCAGTGTTTATGTTGTGTGGGAAGTTGGCCATATGATTACAATAAATAGGTGTGAAGAAGCAGCCAGTAACATTTTTAACACCCTGTCAATCACTTGGCACACTCTGATGCCATGTACACCATGAATAATAATAACTGGACTTCAGTTATAGCTTATACTGAAAGTTTACTGGGGAAAAATTAGACGAATAACTACAATTATGGCTGTAGCAAGATGGCTCCTTTGTAGTACATAATACACAGTAATTTAAAAAACGTGGATCATTAAAATCAATACATATTGCAACCAGACCTTATGAGCTTGATTCTCCCTTACACAAGACGTATCAGTCTTGCCAAGAGCTGAGAGCCAAAGTTATGGAAAACAGCATTAGCTCAAGGAAGGTTGGGCTTACTATTTCCTCCAAGAAACCTTTTCCTAGTTCACTTCTTCCCTGTATTTGTCACTGAATAGAAATGCAAATATATAACACGAGCAGAGTGGACCTCTCAGCCACTTTGAATTCAGCATGAAATTAGTGTAGCCAACAGTGCCACTACGTAGACAAGACTTGAGCGTGTGTCTGGTTTATGGGATTGTAAGGCTTGGCTCCAAAGCCTTTCCTTTGGGGTCAGTGCTGTGAAGTTACCTGTTCTGGGGGGAATGGGAAGCTGGTCGTGCAGGATGGTGCTTTGATCAGCAAAGAAACATTATGTGATATCAGGAGTCCAGGACACCTGATACGGGGTACCATGGAGCAGCAAGTATTTTGGAGGTTGGCAGAGTGGGTTTTATTGAGAAAGGACATTGCCTTTGAGCTGACTGCTCCGAGCCTGCATACCCAACAACTAATAGCCCACCATGGGGAAAAAAGAGGGCAGCCGGTCATAGTACAAATAGACATTTAAGTGACTTCTTTAAAGCCAAAAAGACTAAGAACATGGAGATAGAGGAAAGAAGGAGAAATCCCCTGCCCTGATGGAGATTGGGCCAGAGGCACTGAGTACAGACAGTGCCCTTCCTGCTGGAAGGTCTGACAAGGGAGTTATGAAAAGTCTTTAAGAGATAGTAGCTTACAGAGTCCTTAGGAAAAAAAATCTGTTTATGAAAAAACAGGTTTTCCAGCCAAAGCCGAGAATAAGATTGCCAAGTGCAGGGCAGTGTCAGTGTTGAGTCAGGAGTATAAAAAATAGTAACCATTGAGCCTATTTTGTTACACTTTGTTTAACATTGTTAAAAACATCGCAAAGGTGGAAAATGCCTACATTAATAAGCCAACTTTGTGGAGTGATACCAGAGATGGGAGTCACTCACCAAGCCTGAATTAGTCACCCAGGTTTCTTTGACAGTGAAGAGGCACTTTTGGAGTGTGATTCATTGGACCTGTCTGAAATACCTACCCTGGGATGAAGTGAATGTCTCTGTAGGGATGTGAGGAGGACTAGA
The DNA here is from genome assembly GCF_000737465.1 of Haliaeetus leucocephalus. Classification (NCBI taxonomy): domain Eukaryota; kingdom Metazoa; phylum Chordata; class Aves; order Accipitriformes; family Accipitridae; genus Haliaeetus; species Haliaeetus leucocephalus. Next base: position 1,308,529 of record NW_010973369.1, on the reverse strand, counting down.
CAGACACCCAGCCTAGATGCATTAGTCCCCATTGTAGCTGCCTCTGTTTGCATGAATGTTAATTTTCCAGCTATTCAGTGGAAAGGAACAGTTGCATGTTGAAAGGGAAGGTTAATAACAAAATTCACGTTCTGTCTTTGCTACACACTGAAGACACATGAGTAGACATGAACGTGACAAGTAACAGCTAAAATTAGGAGTGAGATCCTGTTGTGGGCAACCAGTCTTGGTCCTCAGTGGACAGGCACTGGTGGTGCAGGATGAGCAGTGGCTGGGATGCAAGAGGGAAGGGGCTGGAGGGATAGGAGATAGCTGCAGTTTGCAACCTCTTCACCCAATACACAAGAAAGGAACATGGCAGCATTCCTGCTGGTATCACAGGAAGGGATATTCCTTGGTGCAAGACCCTGCAGCTGTGCATCAAGGGAGGTTTCTTGTCTTCAGCTTGTGTTTCTGAAGGGTTGAGGCAGCCAAGTGCCTACTCTGTGCTATGGTGCTGCAGCTCAGCCCTGGATGGGTTAGCCACATAGAACTGTATGTTCGTGGGGTGAGGGTAACCTCTGGTAACATACAAGCAGGAGCTATGAATATACACAGCATATATCCTGCCCTCGGGGACAGTCAGTGTAATCAAGAAACTCAGAAGAGTGGCAGAACATCCTAGCAGATGGCATCACCGATGTGAGTAGGTCCATTCACGTGCAGCCGTGGAGGAAATAAGGCGCGTCTTGAACTTTGCATCAATCCCATGCAGTTGAGGGAGAATTTTAAAAGGAAACATTGGCACTTGCCCACGAAACCTGGTGCTTGCTAAAGTGACATGAACCAAATTCTTCCCATAGATCATGAGTTTCCTTCCCACTTTCTCCTACACCTACAATCTGCCAAATTTCACTCTTTCGATGGACCGTCCGTCCTGCCTCTGCACATTCTGCTTCAGGGGTGGAGGCAGCCCTGGGAGCCACCAGCCTCACAGGGTCCACGAGGCGGGGAGGTCCTGCAGGAGCAAGAGGGGACACCAGTAATGATCCATCCCATTTAGGGTGCTGGATACCAGGATCTACCCACTGCCATTCCTCAGGGCTTCGGGGAGAAGACGCTTCAAGCTGAACAGAGTAAAGTGGCAATTTCCAGTTTACATGAATGCAAATTGCAAGGCTGGGTGAGTTGTGGCAGAGTTTGTAGGAGCTCAGCCAACTCCCCCCCTTCTCAGAGAAGCAGAACGGGCCCTGGATCTGGGAGCATAAAGGAGAGTGTGTCTGAATCATGCATTGACATCACCAGGAGCGCTGCAGCTCTCTGACTCACGTCAGAGCTGAACTGATACAGTTACAGCAGACTGCGTGGCTTTTAGTATTCTGGGAGAGCTGCTACAGTAGCAGAGAAAACTATTCATGGATCAAAAAAAGAAAGGCATTAGCAGTACAAAGTGTCATGATTGTCTCTGTTCTACGCAAGGTTGAAACGCGATGCCAGCTGCAGTACATGAGAAATAACTTGAAGAAACACCAACAAAAATGCACTGATTATTCTTGAAAGACCCTTGCAATTCAAGCCAAGGTATCACTTACTAATTTATGGGGAAGTACAACAGATGCATAACCCTCCGCTGACTCACAGGCGGTTGATCTGGAACAAGAGGCATTGCAACAGAAGAGCGTAAAAGTCATATGCTTTATGTCACTGGAAATAAAGGTTGAGGTGAACAGAGGAACTGCCAACGACAAAGCCATAGTTAGGAGATGCCTAACCAGCTTTTTGTCCTAGAGGGGGGGAAAAACGGAATACAAAGTTCACAGAGGAGACGGTGGTTCCTGCCGTGCATGCAGGGGAATAGCAGAGGGAATAATCTGCACCATGAGGAATCAAATGCAGATACCAACAAGCAAATGCCACACTGAATGTTGAGTCCTGTGGTGGAAGCATATCATTAAAAAAAGAGCAGATACAAAACTACCTTAATGCCTAAAATCTTTTACCAGGATCTGTTCAACATTGAGTGTTAAGTTTGGCAAGGTGAGTATTGCCAGTAAAGCCATGCATGGTTAGCAGTAGTCCACTGTCTCCACTGGTAGAAGAAAGTAAAAATGTATATAAAAGACTTGTAGGTGTCTGCTGGAGGTACTGTGAATGCCTTTCAGGGTTATGAAAATCTGAACAGATTGCTATAGGAGAAGCACATATGGAAGTTACTTTCCTTGAAACTGGGTCTAAAATCCTTTGAATGACCCCAAGCCAACTAAAACATGTCGACACAGTAATAACTTTATAGTAACGTTGTTTCATTAAACTTCTGCATTTTTGAAGTTGTTCACTCAGCCGATCCATTGGTAATTAGCATTTAAACACTTTGTGAATATTCATTAGCTTTGCCACCCCTCCTCGCTGAGGAAAATCACTCTTGGTACCCAGGAGGGGCCAAGGTACTTGCTGGGGGCATCTCGGGAGCGAGCTGCAAGCTGATGGGTGACACTCAGCCCAGCTCTCCCTGCGATGATACGCTCACCTCAGGACACAAGAGCCTTGGAGCAGCTTGTGGTCACACCAGCAATCAGCAAAATCTCCTGCTGGGATAAACTGCTTGGCCTTTGGTCTTTTCGTTCATCCACTTGCTAATAAGATTACCCCATACAACAGAGGGACAGCGATATTATCCCCAAAGTAAGCAGGCAGGCTTTGTCCTGTATGTGAAAATGTCCTGGCTGGGTGTTTGCTCCAAAAAAAAAAATCCTTATTTTTCTGGAAATAAAGCAATGGCTGCAAAAGCTGTTATTTCGCACCTGGCAACTCCGATCTGTGTGGATGAAAGTCAGTGCACATGAGGGTGCATTTGAGAACTAGGGATTTCCCTAAGTCTTACCGCATTGCTGGGAATACTTCGCAGCCCTGTGTGATACTGAATCTCTGCTACCAAGTCTCTGATACCTTCGGTCTCATGCGACCAACCCTGTTTGCAAGGACGGAAGTTGGGGGGGGAAATATTTTAATTTCTAAACAAAACCAGTGTTATGTGGTGCTGCTGAAAAGCCACAGATGCAGAGTCCCACAATGTTGTTTTTACAGTCTCTTGTCAGAGCGGGACCTTGCTTTTAAATGAAAAAGTTCAGTCTTAAAATAGAAAACCACACTGAATTATACAGCCACTTGATAATTATTTTTTAGTGCTGCTGCTAAAAATGCCCTATTAAAAGACTGTAAGTCACTGCAGAGTGCCATCGGGCTACCACACAGAAGGATTTTATTTCCAGCTGCATTTTATTTCCTAATTTTGGCAGGGCAAAGTCTTGAGACCAGAAGGTAAATATTTACATCTATCTCTATTTATCTCTATATTTCTATCTTCTGCGTGGTGGGTGCAGAGCATGGCACGGGTGGCAGACTGGGATGCCAGCCCGACAGTAGTCCCTGGGGGCTGTGGGGTACCAGGTGGAGCATCACTCCATGGGTACCCCACGGGTGTCACCCTGAACTTTGGCCAGGGCAGTTTGGACAGCTGCGGTGCCAAAGCCGCAACGTGGATAGATGTGCCTGGCTTTGAAAGCGTGCCAGTCCGCATGTTCAGAGGCAAACAGGAGGGAAAGGATATCCGCCTGATATTAATTATGACTTTTGAAGCTTTGCCTAATTACATTGTCTCTCTTAAGACAACGACACAAATATTTATGAGTGGGACTTTTTATTCTCATTGTAATCAGTGACATAAATAGGTAACACCTTTATAAAGAGTTAATAAAAATGTGTCAACACAAGCTCGAGCACAAACTATCGAGCAGTGTGCAGTAAAACATTCCAGTGTTTATTGTATTAATTGAATATTCATGAGATGCCAATTTAAATTACAGTTCACAACTGTTGCTGTGTCTAATGAATAATTTAAACAAGTGTGGCCAAAGAGATTTCAACGCTGCATTAGCAAACTGCAAGGGATTAAGCAACAGAGAATTTATAATTAGCTTTGTATATCCTATAATAAATTCATTGGAAAGATGGTTTTAATTATCCCACATGTTAATTCAGAATTCAGTGCATTAATTTTCGATTGAAAAGTAACCCTTTCTTCCCAGATAAAATATTTGTCTCTTCTTCGTCTTCTGCATCTCAGGAACAGGAAGTTGCAAGTGCGGAATGGCCCAATCTTTGCAAATCTCATCCATCGTGACATAGCATTTCTATCTGCCCATCTCAGGTCTGGAGTAATTGCTGGTTTTTTTGCATTTCCAGCTTGGGAAGCTGAGACAAGTGAGATCAAATCCCTTCCTACAAGTTGGGATCCCAGAATCCTGCCATAGCTTCTCCCAAGGCTATCTGCTATGGCATGTCCTCTTTGATACACTTATGGCTACTTGGGAAATATTGTCTATTCCTGGAAGACAAGTCTGTGAAAGTGATAAAGGTTTTTGGCAGTCATCTCCTATAAGCAGCTTTAAGTTTTTTGTTTAAAAAACAAGGATTTGTGTAAATAACAGCCTAAACCCCAAAGTTCAAGCTAAGATTGCTGCATTTTTTTAGAGCAGAACAGGAACAGTTTTTTCTCTATTTGGCATGTTTATGAAGCACTTTTTCTGTGGCAGAAGGGCCCCTTTGCTTACAGCGACAAAGGCTGCACAGTCCCCACTGCTTACCCCTTTCCAGGGGGAGGAGTGCAGCAGCCGTGGGGCCAGGGGCTGCACTCTGAAGCTGCCGGTGGTAAAAAGGGGATAGCAATGTCCTCAACAGCAGAGAGACCTGAGGTCCTCATTGACTGTGAGCCCTCCGTGGAGATGCTAAGCTCTTGAGAGGGGTGAATATTGTTTATGCTTCCCCCTCCACCTCCTTCTCCTAACCTATTGCCTTTGCCATGCAGTTCAGCTATAAAGCCCGTTTGTATGTATAGAGACAGCTGTAGATCTTGAAGAACCTGAACGCTTGTGCTGAAACTCACTGGACAGAAAAAAACTGGGAAGTATTCCAGGAAACGCAAATCCTTACACCTATGTGAAGCCACCCATGCTCAAAGCTTGGCTGGGAAACTCAGAAGGTGTCTTTTGGTGCACGTTGGGGAGGAAAGCATTTCCTTTCCAGGTGGTTTTGTTTAATTCCAGGTCAGCAGGTTAATGAGATCTCTGGGATATGTGATTTGATCTGGAATGTAAACATTCACTTGGCATATGTCCTTGATGTCTGATCAGATGGAAATGCAAATGCAGCGCCGAGCGTGGCACACCATCCAAAATGTTTTGGTGACACAATGTGTAAGACAAAATAGCGATCAATTTTTTAAAGAGCCTAATTGAAGTGTTTCCCATTGCCTTTGAGTGAGTCCTGCCATATCTATCAAATCAGCAGCTCAGCACTGAGGGCAATTTGCCTGATACTGAGGTGGAAGCTCCTTTGGCTCCCTCGGGAGCACCGAAAACCCAGGGCTGTCCCAGGAGCCGCCAGCACGGCAGAGCCAGCGTTCAGACTTCCCCTAAGACCTTAATTGCTGGTTTAGTGCCTCTGTCTTTTGGGTGACTGGAGTTATTTAAGTTGATAAATGGATGGCATCAGTGTAATGCAGTATGTTGTCGTTGACACTTATTGATTGAACCTCAAGACTGAATTGATCAAGCTCCCCAGTGCCAGCATGTAATCCCAGTGGAAAAAATCAAACCTTTAATGGGGTTATGCATTACTCTTGGTTTTCCACTTGGGGTTATATGTTTTGGGAGGGAAGGAAGTGGTTTTGATGGCCTGAATCCGCGCCATTACCTGGATTAAATGAAGACTGGCAGTAGGAACACTCATTATTGTGACAATCCAGTCTTGGGCAGACCCAAGTCTCATTTAATATGGCATATTCCACCTCCAGGAACTGAGTGTCTTGATGTTAGAAAGAAATAAATGAATCTCTGAGGTGTCTGTTATCCATCATGAAGAAGCCCAAGAGGACAGAGATGCTGCTGGACTGAATATTCTTTCACCGGTCCTCCTTAATACAGTACAGCTAATCTAATAAACTGTATTGCTCAATGCAGGCAGTGCAGCAGCTCAGGTTAATGTTGCTGCTGGAACCTAAGTAAGCACTTCCTAAAGTTGTGTGGCTTTCATTCTGCATTTATGTAGGTTTTTGCATGTCTGTAATTTGTGTCAGAATAGCATCTACAGTTATATTAGCTAGTTAAGAAATGAGAAGGGTTTGTCGTTGTCAGGAGTCAGAACAGAAGTTACAGCATCTGGCTCTTGTGGCAGGAGTTGGTGCTCGAATTTCTCTTCTCTGTTCCCTCCTGCAATTAGTTTTGTACATACAGAGTCATTTGGGCTTTTCACACCTATTTTGAAAGTGTTCAGCATTTGCTATAATTAAGACGAGAAGATAATAGACTGTGCCTTCTGTTAACAGTTTTTGTGATGCAGCAAGGTCATTGCATACCTTGCAGCTCTCAGAGGTTCCCCTCTGCAGAGCAGGTAAATGCCATGATCATCATTTTGCTGGCGGGGAACTGGTGTGCAGGAGATTCAGTTCCTGTCTCAGATTGCTCTGGCAGAGCTGGGTTTTGAAACTCAAATAATTTCCCAACAAATATTCGGCTACAGAACCATCCTTCTTCTCTGGATGCTTGTGTTCTCAGTAATAGGAGACTTAGGAAAGAGTTATTACAAACTAACGCAATAATCCCAACAATATCTGGCCACAGAGGGATACCAAGGTGGGGGCAAAAAGGGGGCAACTTGTTGCAGATGTGGAAGAGAAGTGATATAGTTTGTGTGCAGATGTGGTATCAACACTGGGGAACCCAACTCTTTCTAATACTGCAAGCATTTCTTATGGTACTTGAAAAGTGGGTTGTTAAACTTTGCAATCAAAAAAAAAAAGCTTTTAAAATTCATTCACAGAGTTTAATCCCACAGGGATGATTTTTCTATGTAGTCTTCCCATTTTCCTGTTGTGTTCTAAAATTACTTCTTTTTTCCTTCTTCTTCTTCTTCTTTTTTAATGCTCCATGCAATAAAACTTGGAGGTCTGTCATTACTTTTGAGTCTATTGCTTTATGTGAATGCAATATCTAAAATGTCTGAGAAGAGCCAGGAGAGACATAAACCAAAGTGAACTGGACTGTGTAGAAAGGCTTCAATAAGCTGCAAGAGCTCACAGGGAGGGGCCAATAAATACTGTGGGAGATGATGGGGCCAACGTGGCTGCAGGTCCAGCTCGTGGGTGGGAGGGTGGATGGAGAAGTGTGGTGTACAGCGGTAGGTGAGCTGCTTGTGGGAAGGCCCGTAGGAGCTGGAGGTGCTCTTGCGAATGTTAATTTTTATCCCCCAGCTACCCTGAGAAGCAAACACCAGGATTTACGCAGTCCCCACATTGCCCATCATCTTCTCCATCGAAAGCGAAGCTTCTTGCCCCTCTGCTGGGCTGGGGACGGGCTCAGTTCCATGTGCTCCATGGCTATCACCAAGCAATGCAGAGCTATGTGGCTGGGGGTCCCCAGGGTGCTCTCCCTTGTGAGCAGGATGGGGAAGGGCTCGGTGTGATCCTGCCTCGGCAACGACACATGACAGAGCACGCTTCAGCTCTCTCCATGTTGTCCCGTTGAGCAGGCAGGATAACAAAAATGAAATTATCGGCCTCCAATCCACCAGCAGCTTTTTGTCCTATCCACCCAGAGCCCACAGCTATCCCAGCTATCCTGAGCCCCATCAGGGCCTGCAAAGCAGGAGAGTTTGCAAGGGGCAGCAGCTCCTGTACAGCCCTGGCTGGGCCAGATGTGATGCAGGAGCTCTCGTCCCTTCCACAAATCAGGCAGACCAGAGATTGCATCCTTCCAGCCTCCCCCAGTGCCTCCCACCAGGGTACTGGCTTCTGACAGTAGAAAGGTCTTCTCCATTACTCATTTTTCTCCTTTTTTCCCTTTTGCTCATTTTTTCATTTTGGTTTTTTTTGGCACTGTCCTTTGCTGTGTAGGGAATGGAAGTGGATGTCAAATCCATTGCACGTTCTGAGAAATTGAATTCTTGCCTTCTGGCCGGCCCTACTGCCTTGCTGGGAGTCTCAGGAGTGCCAAAGTGTTTGTGGGAGCGGAGCCTGTGGAGGAGGACTTCTGTCCATCCCAGCAGTTCAAAGTCTTGTAAAAAGGAGGCTGGGCTCTAACTCAAGATGTTAAACATATAATAACACCAAGGATCTGGTAAACCCACCAGGAAAAGCAAAGTTCCTCAAGGAGTCACTGTAGAGCTGTCAATGTGAAGTGAAAAACTTTCTGTCTCTAGTATTTTCCTGCTTTCCCTTTTTTTTATCCTTAAGGTTATTTGCATGAAACCAGATCTCTGCTTCTCAGGAATCTATTTGCGTGTCTCAAATCCTGTCTTTGACCTGTGGGATGGCTTTGCTGGGCAGGTGATGGTCCTCTGGAATGCACAGCTTAGGAGCTGACCCACATTCAGAAGGGACCTCAGAAGTGTGGCCAGGGACCACCTGTAACATGTGGTCTCTCATCCCAGCCCTCAGAACCACGCAGCAAGTCCCACTATAGAGATACTTATTTTTGCAGAAGGTTTTAACACTGGTTTCTGAATCCATCTCCCCACCAGTACCTTTGAGATTAAAAAGTGAAAGCCAAAAATTAAAGAAAATCTAATGTATAAACAGGTCTGATGCTGAAGAGATTTTTCCCCTTGCTTCTCATGGGGATAGCTTTGCCTCACCATTAGACCCATATAATGCAACAGAAATACTCCCTGAGACAGTTTGTCTGCTCTTCCATCCATCCTGAGCATGCAGACAGAAATCTGGAGTAGGAGGTCATTCTGGGTGGGCTTCAGGGTCGGTGAAGACCCTTCCCAGCTCCCAGGACTGTCTTGGCCCCCTTGGTCCCTACACCTGCAGGTATTTTTCATCTACACCCTTTGCTTCTTTTCCCCTATATAGCTGGTTCTCACTGGCTTTCCTCCTCTTGCCAACACACCTGAAGGGGATGTGACAATTTTATTAAGTTTTATGCCCCCGCCATGGGTTGGCAGGGGGCTCAGGGTCTGGTGCTATTTAATTACCTCCCACTGTCCATTACAGGGGAATTCTGGCCCCAGCTTTTGGGATGTGATGGTGTTATGCCTGGATGAGCGGCAATTGCCTTCATCTACAAATGGTTTTTACAAAATCACTAAATAATGTATTCAGAAAACACGCTGGAAATTAATGGAATAGATTATTTGCAAACATGTTCACTGAATTATCAGGCTTGTTCTTTATCCGTAAAATAATGTACTTAAAAAAAATGAAGTTTATTGAATACGTTATTTACAGACTGTTCTCCAGCTGAGAACTGCAGGAACACCAACAGCACACACGTGGCCCGGTTGCTTCCCAGTGGCCAGGGGCAGTCGCTCCTCCTCCAGACACATGCATGGTCCAGGACTTTGCTTGCATTTTGCTGGATGATTTTGCTCATCCCTGACCTTGGCAGAGTGAGTTTGGAGAGGGACGCGTGCTGGCCCTCCCTGCTCCCCATGGGAATTGTCACGACGGTTGCTTTGCTTCGTGCATCACCACCTTCTAACACTCAGTGCTGCTCCTGGTGAAGAGTCAAAATACCTGTCAAAAGGTCAGTGGAGGGGAATTAAGCCATTTTGTGTAGCATTGTCACATCATGTTGCCCAGCTCTGGCAAGCAGCGAGGGATCATTTGGGGATGGATGGTTTAGATCTGCTGCCTGGCAGATCCCCATGGCAGCACATTGCCCTGCTGTGAAGGGAGCAGGATGGGTGGGAACCCACCTCAGAGGAACCATGGCCCACAGGAGTGGAGAATTCTGAGCTCCTCATGCCCGAGAGCAGTCCTGCCACCAGTCTTGGCTGCTTCTGCAGTTCTCCTGCAGTATCCATCCTGTCGAGTTATTCCCAAGCACCTCCTATGCAAGCAGCAGGGTTTATCCCTCCCTTAAGTCAAAGGGACCCTGTGTGACACTGGTGTACAGGGATGATGAAACCTGTCCACTGGTAATGAGGTAGCTCAGGAGTGTGAAGGAAGCCCAGGTCAGCCCTGGGGTCTCCATAGTGCAGGTGAGGCAGGGCTGTGGGGCTGCAGGAGGTCAGCTGTAGGAAGGGTGCCATGTGCAGTCCGTGTCTCCCTCACAACTGTGTTGTTTCTCTATCATCACACAGCTGGTGGGATTTGGAACTCAGGATGGGCCAAGACCTTACAATACTTTGGTCTTTGCCTTAAGAAGCAACATCCCAGCTAGGATTGCAGGTCTGCAACGGTGCTGAGATGGAGGACAGGTCTGGAGGTCCAGGTAGCTTGGGTTTGTCTTCTGACATCTCGAGGTGCTTTGAAACTATAACGTTGCAATCTGTATAATAGCTCCACTAGCCCAAGAGAGAGGGAAGCACACATTGAAGCAGGACTCCTATCTGCTTGGCACTCCCTGGGGGTGGGAGTTACTGGATTTGGGTTCCTCATGGACATCTCTGCTGTAGAAGTCCACAATAATGCTCTCATTGGCAGATGACCATGGTGAGGTGTTGTGTCATAGGAAAACAACAAGATTCGGTTCATGCCATACCAAGTTGGTCTGTTCCTTTTGGCCGTGCCCTTCCAGCACAGGGAGTGATGAAAGTATTAATGAGAAATATTTTCCATTTGCCAACCACAGTCACTATCCTGTTTTACACCACCGTTCTCACCCAGAAGTTACAGTGCTTTATCTTCATGATGAAGTGTTAATTGTGTTTGGAGAATTCTTTCCCCCGTAATAGCAGGATATCATAACAGAAGATCACAGCCTGTCAAAGTGCTGAATTCAGCTTGTCAGACAGGTGCTTTCCAAAACCATCCCTCGGTCCTGCCTTCCCCTGCCCGCCAGGCACCCAGAGGCTGCAAGCTGCAGGGAACTGCTCTTTGAGGGGCAAAAACAGGCAGAGGTGGTCAAGGCTGGGAAAGACATGGAGCAATTTATGTAGTAATAGAAGCAGATCAAAAAAACCCCATGAGTGAGGAAACAAACACAACTGAACTGGGAGAAGCCTGGGAACCTTGTCTGGGGTCAGCTGCATGGCTTTACAGTGAAGCTTCATGTTCAAAAACATTGCATTTGAAACTGCCAATATTAATTAGAAAGGTTGGGATTTCAAATTACGTAGCATTTAAAGCAGACCGTAAAAATTCCTTTTCTCATATATGTCTGCACAATTCCTCTTTAAGTCATCAGGCTGAGCTAGCTTGTGTGCACATGGCTTGAAATAACTGACTGAGGAGCTCTCAGTGCTGCTAATGCTGGTATTTAGTAATTCTTGGAATATTGGGGAAGCTCTGGAGGACTAGAAAAGAGCTAATGTGCAAATATTTAAAAAGGGAAACAGAACAGCCCAGGTAATTACAGACCTGTCAGTCTGTCATCAATCCTCAGCAAAATAATGGAGTGGCAGATCGAGGCCTCAATTAATAAAGAATTAAGGGAAGGTAATATAATTAATGCCAATCAACACAGGCTGATGGAAAACAAATCTTGTCAAACTAACTTGATATCTTTTTTGATGAGATTACAGGTTTGGGTGATAAAGGTAACAGTGTTAACATAATATACTTAGACATCTGCAAGACATTTGACTTGGAAGCACAAAGTATATTGAGAAAGTTGAACAATACAAACCCAATGTTACACAAGTTTGGTGGATGGGCTTGTCACTCTGTCTTCCCCGAGTTTGTCATATTTTTGCCAAAGAAACCATTAAATAATTCCCAGTGAAGTTTGTAGATGATGCAATGAGTAGGCAGGTGGCAGGAGATAGAAATGCGGAGCTTTTAGGATGGCCTGGTAAACCGATCACCAATAATGAATATGCATTTGGAGAACCAATAATGTCCTACCTGCAGGACCAAAAAAAATCTTTCAAGATGAGGACTCTTCTCCTTAGGGATGTTTGCTCTGGAAAAGGAATGTGAGATGCGAGGAACAGCTAAGCTTCAGGGTGGGTGCTGGCTGATGGAGAAGTCCAAAAAATATCCATAGCAATGAGCAGGGTGGGAAACTTGGTGAGAGTGCAGAGGACCGCTCTGCGTCTTTGGCCAAAGGCGGAGGGGCTTGATTATGATCTGCAAGTGCTTTGGTGAAGGACAGTTTGGTGAGAGCCCTCCAGTTTGGCAAGCGGTGGGATGCGGAGCTCCGGGGACTGGCAGCACAGGCTGCCCATGCCAGGCTGCACGTAGGGCTTGCTCCAGGGATCACCCGCTGGGTGATTTAGCAAGGGAATCCATCCTCATGGGCAGCTTTTGAACCCCCCCCCGGGGGGGGGGGGGGCAGTGGGCAGCGCCTGCCCTCCTCCGCTGCCTCCTTGCAGCCACCCATTCTCTGTCCCACTCTGTCCCCTCCACCTGCGGTTCCCGTGTCTTGCCCAGCAGGCTCACAGTGATGCTTTAGATCCCTCATGTCACAGCCACTGGGACAAAAGTAAGAAGGCTCATGAAACCGAGGGCCTGGGAAAGCTGGGCCTTCAAATCTGTCCTAGGGCATGTCTTTGTCTTGGAAATACTCTTTTTAAATCATGAATGTGGATTCTTTCTCTTTGCTTCTTGGCTCTCAATTCAGAGATGCTCCTTCGGCTCATGTTTGCAAACTTGAATCTGTAAAACCTTTTTTTCACTGTTTCATGAAGAAAAACTGCAATTTCAATATAGTTCCAAAAAATTTCCATATGCCCAAACCCCGAAAGCCAGCACCACCCACTCTCATGGGCTCCTGTGCTGCTGCTGCCAGAGCAGCAAAGCTGCCCCATGGCAGCCTGATGGGGGTTACAGATGGGGGACCAGGAGCATCCAGGAGGGAGGCTTGTCCCAGGGAGTAACAACCATGGCTGGGAACCCCACTGCATATAGAAAGACTCTGCCATATGATAAATGTCCCCCGCCCCTACAGAAATAAATTGTTTCCTTTTTAAATCCTTCCCTACTGTTCCCCTCGTATTTGTAATAGGATGATCAGTGGAACCAAAGATGTGGCTGTTACTTTAAAGGATAAATTAGTTTGACTCTTAACTCAATAATTAAAACTGTTATGGCTATGAGCCTGCAGGGATAATGTACTATTATTATAGTCATTTGTTTCAATTAAATGCTTACTGATTTTACAATAGCAGCTGGGCACCTGTGTGAGATAGCTATTACTCTGAACAAGACATCTCAAATTCCAGCAGAAATTTGTCACTGCACTAAAGCATTTTACATAGACCATGAAAGTTTATTAGGAGCAGTTACAAATCGGGAAGAGGAGGGGTGGTAATTGGGGATATATTTTCTTATCAGCTTCTCTCTCTCCTGCTCTCTCTCTTTTTTAAGTAAATCATCTTTAAGCATTTCAGCTATGGTGATGCGTTTACATTTAAACTTCAATACAGAAAAAGCCTGCTGGGAAAACTTTGCTTCAAAGCTGTTCAGCAGATAATTTCTCTCCCTGGTTGACTGTGATTGTAATGGCTTGTTCTGAAGAACAAACCTAAGGAGAGGTAAGCTGTGCCGCCGGTGAGCCTTGTGGCCATCCCTGGAATAGCTGCTCCCCTCGCCTGAGAAGGAAGACCCTGGCCGGGCAAGACTCCGGCAGCTCTGCTCAGCCCACCTGAGTCAACTCACCCCGGGAAGGATGGCAGTCATAGGATCATAGAATGGTTTGGGTTGGAAGGGACCTTTAAAGGTCATCTAGTCTAACCCCCCTGCAATGGGCAGGGATAGCTTCAACTAGATCAGGTTGCTCAGAGCCCCGACCAACCTGACCTTGAATGTTTCCAGGGATGGGGCATCTACCACCTCTCTGGGCAACCTGTTCCAATGTTTCACCACCACCATCATTGTAAAAAGTTTCTTCCTTGTATCTGGTCTGAATCTACCCTCTTTTAGTTTAAAACCATTACACCGTGTCCTGTCACAACAGGCCCTGCTAAAACGTTTGTCCCCATCTTTCTTATAAGCCCCCTTTAAGTACTGGAAGGCCGTGATAAGCTCTCCCCAGAGCCTTCTCTTCTCGAGGCTGAACACCCCCAACTCTCTCGGCCTTTCCTCACAGCAGAGGCGTTCCATCCCTCTGATCGTTTTTGTGGCCCTCCTCTGGACCCACTCCCGCAGGTCCGTGTCTGTCTCGTAGTGAGGACCCAGGAGCTGGACGCAGTACTGCAGGTGGGCTCTCACCAGAGCGGAGTAGAGGGGCAGAATCACCTCCCTCGACCTGCTGGTCATGCTGCTTTTGATGCAGCCCAGGATACGGTTGGCTTTCTGGGCTGCAAGGGCACATTGCCTGGTCATGTCCAGCTTTTCATCTACCAGTACCCCCAAGTCCTTCTCAGCAGGCAAGCTTGGCAGGAAGCCTAGTGGTCCCCATGTGCTGGTCTCCCCAGCACGTGGGGCGATGCCCCTGGGCTGGGACTGTGCCATCTGCCTGCTCCCGCTGGTCTTGGCCTTTGTCTTTCGCACATCCCGCTTTACGTGGCTCTGCTTTAGCTTGGGGGGCTGTGATACAGCGGGGGCCAGCCAACGCCGTACAGCAAGCTCCAGCTGAATTTCTTCCTTTCCTGCTGGGTAACATCTGCAAGTGCTTCAGCACAGATCCCACCGGGATAGTAGCCCAGCTGGCGGCCAGCAAGGCTGGAGCGGCTTGGAGCTTCGCTGCTCCACGTATGCAGCAAGGGCGAAACACACTGTGGGAGAATAACACAGAACCTCTGAATTTGTGCTTCTGCCACCAAAACATGGTGATATCTTTAAGATGTGGCCAAGACCAAGGAAAGGAGGAGGAGGAGAAAAATCCCATGCAAAATGAAGGCAGAAGGTAGTTACAGGGGTTGAACCTGCCTGAAGGCTTCAGCTGGGAATTAGGATTTTGCAGGAGAGGACATTCAACGACAGCAACCATCCCTGCCTGAGCCTGGGACCTGAGCCCCAGGTCTGCTGGCTAATGCTGTAGCCCTTATTGCTGGAAAGAGCTGCCTTTTACATATGAATTTCAGGGGTTAGTTAAATTGAAGCTCGTCTTGACACATTTCAAAACATTATCTTTGCTAGCAAAGTACCCAGGCTCTTCCTCGCAGCATTTTGTTACTTGCACTGGATTACCCTTCTCCCCAGAAACAAGGAGCATGGAGCATGTGCTGTTTGTCAGCCTGTTTTTCTCTCCTTCTTAGGATTAGCTGGAGCGTTTATAGGCCTGATACGCATATTCATTAAAAAAATTGAAATATTGTGGAAAAAAAGAAGCTGTCTTTGAGTTAGCACAGCCTTTGGGAATCTGCTAAGTAAGATGCACTTAATTACTTTAGCTATGACTACATCACATTTCACTCATGTTTCCTCTGAGATGCAAAACATCTTTTCAGCAGAGGCTGCAAACACGTCCCAAGTCTTTTGCAGCACCTTGTAGCAAGCTCATTGCACTGAATGCCCGGGATGGAGACAAGATCTGACCTGGCTCTCGGAGCCGCTCCTCCTGGTGACAGAGCTAATCACATTTGCAGGGCGGTTATTTAATTGTGCGTGTGCTTCCGTCAGGCTCTGCAGGGATGCTGAATGCTTTGTGGAGGGGAAAGGCATGGGTGCAGCCCCAGTGAGCCCATAGCTGGGGTTGTATCCCACAGGACCGGTGTGCCGTGGGAGAAGAGGTTGTTTGCTTTCACAGGGGGAACATTGCATTCGTTACCTTCTTTCACTTTGGTTTGCCGTCATCGCAATTTCATTCGTCATTTACTCCCCTAATTAGGCCATTTGCTGCAGGGGAGCATCTCTGAATCCTGTCCAGGCTCTCTCTTTCCTTGGGTCTTTCCTGGGGGGGATATCATCTATCTGGGTGCACAACTAAGGCCCCTGAAAAAGCTCAGTATCTGCAGGGTCTTGCAGCAGAAAGCAGGACTAACCCTTTCCCAGCTTGAGTGAAGGCCGTTGTCACCCTAAAGCCCACGGAAGAAGTGCTGGGGCCACACACAAGCCGTTCACCTTCATTTTCACCCCAAATGTTTTACATCTGGAGAACACAAATGGCTTTTCCACCGCTCGCCCTCTCCAGTCCTGAGGACATCGGGAGCCATGGGCAGGAGCTATGGGGAGGTGGCAGCCTGGCATGTTGCTTCCAAAACTGCATTTTCTTAAAAAAAGGGAAGTGGAGAGAAATTTAGTGAGTGACAAATAGTGGAGCCAGATCCTGCCCCTCCAGACAGCAGTCAGCAGGGTTATGTGCCAGGAGCATAGTTGTACATGTCCTTCTGCAAAACCTCCTGGCCAGGGGGAGAAGAGCTGGGGACACGGGAGAGTGAGAGAGGGGGTCAGAACCGGCAATATTTGGCAAAGGTATTAAGTGAAACCACCAGTTTTTAATAATGTAAAGAAATAGGCAGCTGCTTGGGAGGAGGCCTCTGGGCTAAAATATCCTTGGGGGTGGGGATGTCCCAGGAAAGTGTCTCTGTTTTTTAAAAGGGCTGTGATTGGGTTGCTGTCAGCAGGAGGCTTCTGCATGGATTCTCTGAGCCAGAGCTCAGGTTTCTGTTTCTTCCTACAAATTTTCATAAGCATTTGCAGCACATGTCCCATATCCATAATTGCACTCCTGGACTTGTTCTGCTCTGATGCATAAATAACATGCACTGTAAAGAAAAAGTGTATGATTACATATTTAAGGGATAAACGGAGCCGTTGTGGTCTATTGGCCACATAATAAAAGTTTCAAAAAAATTGTCTTAATACAGTATTTACCCAAGAGACTGCCATGGCTGCAAATGTGAACAGGCTATTTTAAATTTTAAAATTTTTTAAGCCATGTTTCATAGCCTTCCCCATTTCTAAAAGACCCATCTTCTAAACTTTTTCGTCATTTAAATTTAAAATAAGGACAATAAATTTCTCTTTTCCTTAGCAGCTGGCAGATGTTCTCCAACATGAAAGGTAGGGATTAAACTAACAAAATCCAAGACAAATGTACCGTTTTCACTGGAATTTGGGAAGGAGCTTGCCGCTCATGCGGCAGGTAGGTGCTGACCTGTCTCCCCACCTTGCAGGCTCCCCATTGCTGCCTGTCTCACACCTGGCCTTTCCCATGACGTTTGAAAATTCAATTGCAATTGCAAAAATTGCCTCTCTGTTGCCTCCTGTGCTGCCCAAGCCTGTTGTCCATACCCATCTTGCTTGACTGCAGCATGCATGTCCTCGATGTCTTTTTGGCCAGGATTTCCCACACAGCAGCACGTGGCATGGAGAGGCCAAACCTCTGCAATAAGGCAGGTTTTAAGGGTGCATAAAACTTGCCATAGTTCAAGCAGCAGTGAGTTTCCTCAGCTCTGTGACAGAGCAAAGCCAACCCTGCTGCCTCTGTGTGGTGGGTTGACCCTGGCTGGACGCCAGGTGCCCAGCAAAGCCGTTCTATCACTCCCCCCTCCTCAGCTGGACAGGAGAGAGAAGATATAACAAAGGGCTTGTGGGTCGAGATAAGGACAGGAGAGATCACTCACTAATTACTGACACAGGCAAAACAGGCTCAACTTGGGGAAAATTAACTCAATTTATTACAAATCAACCAGAGTAGGGTAATGAGAAATAAAACCAAATCTCAGAACACCTTCCCTCCACCCCTCCCTTCTTCCTGGGCACAACTTCACTCCCGGATTCTCTACCAACCCCCCCCCAGCGGCACAGGGGGACAGGGAATGGGGTTTACGGTCAGTTCATCACATGTTATTTCTGCCGCTTCATCCTCCTCAGGGGCAGGACTCCTCACACTCTTCCCCTGCTCCAGCATGGGGTCCCACCCACAGGAGACAGTCCTCCACGAACTTCTCCAACATGGGTCCTTCCCACGGGCTGCAGTTCTTCACGAACTGCTCCAGCGTGGGTCCCTTCCACGGCGTACAGTCCTTCAGGAGCACACTGCTCCAGCGTGGGTCCCCCACGGGGTCCCAAGTCCTGCCAGAAAACCTGCTCCATGGGCTCCTCTCTCCACGGATCCGCAGGTCCTGCCAGGAGCCTGTGTCCTGGTTTCAGCTGGGATAGAGTTAACTGTCTTCCTAGTAGCTGGTACAGTGCTATGTTTTGAGTTCAGAATGCGAAGAATGTTGATAACACTGATGTTTTCAGTTGTTGCTCAGTAGTGTTTAGACTATAGTCAAGGATTTTTCAGCTTCTCATGCCCAGCCAGGGCACCTGACCCAAACTGGCCAACAGTGTATTCCATACCATGTGACGTCCCATCTAGTTTAGGAACTGGGAAGGGGGGGGCAGGGATTCGCCGCTCGGGGACTGGCTGGGTGTCGGTCGGCGGGTGGTGAGCAATTGCCCTGCGCATCATTTGTACATTCCAAGTCTTTTTGACCTTCATTCTGAAACTCAGGTCCACA